>NC_140498.1:4740017-5277517 GCF_964271855.1 Acomys minous
CTGCAGCGTGAACGTGAGTTGAACAGGGACAAGCAGGTGTGCCTGAGGCAAGGCTGGCCAGTATCAGGAAGAGCTGCCTTTCAGCCTGGTCCCAATGGCTGACTGATTCCATAGAAGGCTCACTTCTTCTCTGCCCCAGATGTCAGCGCCCACCTCCCACCCAGCAACCCTGAAAGGATCCCACATGTGCACTCCCCAAGAGACACAGTCCGGCCACAGCCAGGCTTGAAAGGCACTAATGCTCTGTGAGAACTTTGATCTTGCAGATATGAGATTGAACCAGGGAAACAAATGCTATGTGTGGGGCTTTCTCCTGGTTCTAGGGTGATGAGGAGAAAGCAGAGACACTAGGCTCCCTCCAAGAAGAAAACGAACCCCAGTCTAAGCCCCTGAAATCTCAAGCCTGGGTCAGTTCCTGGTAGGCTGTGTGTGTAACATGCTGTTATCCTCTTAGCCCTCATCCCCTACCCCGACTCCCACCCTCTCAGCCCCTCCCTGCTGGTGCTGATTCAACAGTAGAACCCTCACAGAGATCTGAGCAAATTCCATGACCACCTCTTGGGCCACATAAGCTCTCTGCAGAGCGCAGACAAACACTGACTCAGACATTTAAACATCTGGGGCTTAACTAAATCCTGTGCTCTCTGGGTCTGTTGGGTGGACTCTGAGCGGGACCCGGTGGGAGGTTCCGACTCAGACCCAGGTTCCCTGGAAGCCAAGGCTGGGAGCCGGCGGGCCCTTGACCCTGTTTTGGGCCAGTCTGAGTCATACACGAGGCTAAGCAGTTTGTGCAGCCTCACACCAACGGTTCCGGGGCGGCTCCACACCCAGCCCACATGTGGGACGTGCAGGACTCCGTTCTGTGATGGAGGAAACAGCTCCCTAATCCACTCCTAAATCAAGTCCTTGCTCAGAGTCCAGAGGCTACTGCTTGCTCTGCTGGGCTAGTCCTGTGCGGACCTCCTGCTATGGGAAGCTCTGAGGAGCCAAGGGAGGTAGGGGACAGGGAAGAGGTTGTAAGGGGACACACAGTTCCTTGCATGCACAGGCCCAGGGCCAGAGCACCCACACTTGATAACCATAGCTTTGATTTTTAGCCCACAGCCCATGAAATTCCAGAGTCAGCTGAAGCCAAGGGTCTCATCCCCCTCCTTTTCCCCTTTACTGACCCAGAAAACCAAAACATGGTGTCTCCCTGCTTATATGTGATACACAACACTTGTTCTTTGCCTGCCTGCATGGTTGATAAAAATAATGTGAAGAATTTTTTAAAATTCTAAGCAAGATGATATTATAAATGGAAATGATGCTTCACTGATCCCTCCCTGTGGGTCAGCAGCTTTATCTGTCACCCTCTGATTTAAGGGACACAAGCATAGCAGTCTTAGCCAAAGTGCAGAGGCCATTCAATAGGGAAAGGACAGTTCGCCAGCAAAGGATGCTGGGAAAATAGGTATCTGCATGCAGATCAATGGAGCTGGACCTGTTCCTCACACCATTAGGCTCAAATTCCTAAGTGGCAGAGTGAAAACTACAAAATTCTTTAAAAGATGACTCAGCTATTAACAGCACTTGCTGTTCTGTAAATCCAGCCCTAGAGGATCCAGTGCCCTCTTCTGGCCTCTACAAGCAACTGCACTCACATATACAGACACAGATAGGCAGACACACACACACACACACACACACACACACACACACACACACTTTTAAAAGTCTTTGAAGAAAACTTAGGTATAAGTCTGTGTGTGGGTGGGGTGGGGGGGAAGGTGGTTTCTGAGACAGGGTTTCTCTGTGTAGCCCTGGCTGTCCTGGACTCACTTTGTAGACCAGGCTGGCCATGAACTCACAGAGATCCATTTGCCTTTGCCTCCACAAGTGCTGGGATTATAGATGTGCACCACTGCATCTGGTAGTAGGCATATGTCTTTATGGACAGGATTAAGCAATAGTTTCTTAGAACAACAGAAATAGAAACAGAAAAAAAAATCAATTGACTTTCACCAAAATTAATAGCCTCTATGCTCTAAAGGACAAAGGGGAAAAGAAAGATTTCATAAATGCTGTACCTGACAAGGTCTCTTTTTTAAAATATCTATTTTATTTTTCTACTCATGGGTGTTTTGCCTGCACATATGTCTCTGCACTGTGTTTGTGGTTGATGCCTATGGAAGCCATAAAGTGTGTCGGATCTCCTAGAAGTGACATAGACAGTTGTGAACCATCACGTGTGTGCTGGGGACCAAGCCTGTGTCCTCTACAAGAGCAAAAACTGTTTTCTAACTCTTTGATGCTGAGCCATCTCTCCAGCCCCCTGAAAAATGACATTTATCTTCACTATATGAAGATTACTTACAACTCAATTCTGAAGACATTTGGTTTTTAACCCAAATTTTAAAAGATTGGCAAAAGCACGCCAGTTATGGTAGCGCCTGTAACCTTAGCACTCAGGATGCAGAAGCAGCTGGATCTCTGTGAGTTCAAAGCCACCATGATGTACACAGTAAGTTCCAGGCCAGCCAGCGCTACATAGTGAGACTCTTGTCTCAAAAGGGGGAGGGGGAAGAGACCCTCATTGATATAGAACATATCTGGGGCTGCAGAGGTGGCTGAGCTGTTGTTCCTCCAGAGGACCTGGGTTTGATTCCCAGCACCCACGTTCAGCAGCTCACAACCACTTTTAACTCCAGCTCCAAAGGATCGGATATCCTCTTCTGGCCTCCTTGGGTATCCCTCCCCAACCACACATGCACATGCACGTACGCGCTCGCACACACGCACACACGCGCACATTTTAACTGGCAGTGACTCTGAATAGACCTTTCTCCAAGGAAGACAGATGAATGCCAACAAGCCCACGAAAAGATGTCCATAGCTATTAGTCTTCGGGAGAATGCAAAAGCACAGTGGTCAGCAAGCCACGCCCGCTAGCAACAGCAATAGTAAAGAAACACCGATTAAAAACAAATGCTGGCACGGTCGCGGAGGAGTTGGAAGCCCCCTAGAGTCCTGCTGGGAGTATAAAATGACACAGCAGCCTTGGAAAACAGCCCAGCAGGTCCTCAAAAGTTACCCACCGTTACTGTATGACTCAGCACTTCCCCTCCAAGGTATTTGTCTAAGAGAATCGAAAGCATGTGTCCACAGCTGTGTGGTCCCTAAAGGCCAAAACGTAGAAATGACCCAAACACTCATCAATTGTGACCGATTAAACAAAACACAGCCTAGACACCCCCACTGGAACGTCACTCAAAAGCCAAAGGGAATGAAGTCCTGCCACAGATAACTCTCAGGCATAGCTTAAGTGAAGGAAGCCAGGCTCAGAAGCTACGTTGGCATCAACACCATAGATGCTGCAGATAGGGTTCTCACTATGTAGCCTAGGCAGCGACAGGGGCAGGGGAGTCTCTACTTCAGTGTGCATGAGTGCATGGTCACCACTCACAACCCCCAGACAGGCAGTGCAGTTAACCACCCAGCTTCCAGGCCACCCTTCCCGAGTCTTGGCTCAGGCGGCAGAGCCCCTCTGTGAAGAAAACCTCGCGCTTTCACATCAGATTCAGAATTCTCGGCCTTTGACCCCACCCGCCCTCATGTGCAGGAGGCTGGCTGCCATAGCTCTGCCTCTGCGTGGTGCCACATTGTAAGAACTGCACGCTTAGGCACCCATGGTTTATTTTTGGTTTGTATACTTTGGGTTTTGGTTTGAGACAGGATCTTGTATGTAGTCCAAGGTTGGCTTGGAAGTCTCTGCCTCAGCCTGCTAGGAGCTGAGATCGTAGGTGCTGGTTGCCACCACACCAGGCTCTGACTTAAACATAAACAAACAAACAAATAGAATACTGCTACTAATTGTTAACTAAGTCCCTTTAAAATGAGTAGAGCCTTCACTTTTACCATCTAGCAAAACTAGATCTTCCTCTTTCAACCTGACTCACAGGCTTAGCAGCGGCCACCTCTCCCTCCCTTTCCCCAGAGGACGCCAAGTGTCTCCCAAGGCCCCTGTGACTAGGGTCTGTCCAAAAGCCAGACTCTCGTTTACACATGTTTCCCTGGAGGAAAGCGCTTCCTGCTTTTCGTTTCTGTTTAAGAGTTTGAATTGTACACATTTGTCATGTATAGACAGCAATGGTGTTCTGGATTCTGTGTGCACTGTGGAATTGCTCCATACAGTAAACATTCGTGACATCAGACGTTTATGGCTTGTGGGAAGAACACAAATTTACTCTTGGCAATTTTCAAAATAATATGTACTCTTGTCACCTATAGACACCACCATGTTATTGAACTTCTCCCCTGAATTTACACCCCACCCCCACCCCATTAGCTTAAGTTTGTACCTTTAGATCGCTGTCTGCTCAGCTTCCTAGTCCAGCCACCCTGGTCCCTAGTGCCCGCCATTCTGCTCTCTGCCTTGTTCAAGTTCTTTAGATTCCACACGTGCCTGGGATCGTGTTGAGTATGGCCTCCTGCTCCTGGTTTACGTCGCTGGGCCTAAGATTATCGACATCGACAGAACTGCCTTCCTTCTTCCTGAAGGGTCATCAGTGTTCCACCCTACACATATAGCATGTTTTCTTTCTCCATCCATCAGTAGGCACGGAGGTTGATTCCATATATTGTCTATTTGATGCCCATAGGGATGCAGGTGTCTCCTCAACATAGATTTCTTTTCCTTTGGACACTGTCTTAGGGTTTTATCGCTATGAAGAGACACCATGACCACAGCAACTCTTATAAAGGAAAACATTTCGTTGGGATTGGCTTATAGCTTCAGAGGCTTGGTCCGTTACGGTCATGGCGGGAGACATGGCGGTATCCAGGCAGACATGGTGCTGGAGAAGGAGCTGAGAGTTCTTTATCTTGATCCGCAGGCAGTAGAAGCAGATGGCCCCACTGGGCCTAGCTTGAGCATAGGAGACCTCAAAACCTGCCTCCACAGTGACGTACTTCCTCCAACAAGGCCACGCCCCTTAATAGCGATACTCCATAGGGGTCCAACACTTGCATCTATGGGGCCATTCCTGTTCAAACCACCATACACACATATCAGTAGCAGGAGCTGTAACGCTGTGCTACCTTACACCCTGAGTCCATCCTTCCAGATAGCATCAGCTCTGTCACTCTCTCCATCTCAGGCTTGATTCTCCACTACCAAGGCCCGTGCTGGCGGGAAAGATTTCTCCTAGTAACTTGGTGCTGAGTTATGCCTGCTGAGGTCCTGCTGGTCTCTACTCTTCACCGTTGAGTTTGTTGTGTGTCTTCTTACCTTTTCACTGTGGGTGAGGGTGGCAATCACCTGGGCAAGCAGACATCCAACAGTCTTTAAGTACCCAGAGATGGGTCCTCTCATTTGAGCTTTGTGTTCAGTGAACTCACAAGACACCCCAGCCTCAGAAATGAGGGATTGAGTGGTGCCCTCAGTCCACAGCCTGGATGCCTCAACAGCAGGGCCAAGTGTGTGGGCTCACACTTGTGATCCCAGCATAACTGAGAGTGTAAGGACACCCTGGGCTACATAGTATATTCCAGACCAGGGAGGGCAAAATGGTGAGACCCTGTCTTAGAAAAACAAAACAAAACAGAGATGGCAGAAGACAGTGAGGAAGATGAAGATAAGAATGAGGGCAGGGAAAGGGGGAAGGAACTCTCCAGAAGATCTGAGCAGAATCAGGCTAGTAGAAAACAGCGAGGGACAGTGAGATCTGTACTGTTGAGAAGTGCCTCGATTCAGAGCTGTGCGGCAGGGGCAAGTTTAAAGAGTCAGGCACTAATTAACAAGATGGTTGCCAGGGCTGAGAGGAGGATCAATCCTGTACCAAAAAGGGCCGTCTCGGAAGAACCAGAAACACTGAGGAAAGGCAAATGCCTCCCCGACCCGTATCTGGCTTTTATTAATTAATCACAACGTTGCCTTTGGTGAGTGTCCTGTGACTCACGCCAACGGTGACAAAGGCAGCCGACTCACTTGCTCATCTTCCTCCTACTTGACTGTTCCACAATCTGGGTGTCACATGGAGAGTGTCTGGGTCTCAGGATGGAGTTTTCTGGGACCACCAAGCCCTTTGGTTACTTTCACTCCCCAGTCCATGACTTTGGGAAGTTGCCGACTCAGCACAACGGTGTTGTGGAAAATGCCAGCGGATTCCCAGACTGAATGCCTCTCCTCTTTGTCAGGAACCGCTGTCAGCACCGCCTACAAAATGTCCCCCAAGTGCACCCTCACTGCCTTTCCTGCTTACTAGTACAGATGGTGGCACCATCGCTTCACCGGCCTGTCTGTCTCCACTCAACACCAGCTCCAATGTCCACTCAGCAGCTACTGTGACCCTTTAAGACAGGGACCCTGGCTGTGCCACCCACAGTTCTCTGCGCTCCAAGGGCTTCCCTTAACACCTAGAAACGAGCAGAGTCCCCAAGATGAGTTGTGCTGTCCTGCAACAACCTAGCCCCCGGAACTCCCAGACCTCAACTCTTCCCTCCTCTACTGCTTGACCAACTCTTTTTGCTCTGTGAACATCACTACCTCAGGTACTTCACCCTTCCTATTTCTCCGGATTCCGTATCTCATTCACCTTTGTCATTAAGTTCTCTGTCCAGTCGTCACTCCAGAGAGGTCTCCTCTGGCCATGCCATTGCGCGTCAACCCCTTGTACAATACATCTCAACCTCTACCTCAATCCTTTTGTCTGTTTCACAGTATTAGTCACTTACTTGACACTCATGAAGTCTCTGCTTATTGGACTAGAAGCTGCACTGTGTAGAGAACTGGTCTACCTAGTAAGTGTTATCTTCCCTGTGTCTAGAGCAATTTCTAAAAACATTATGAGTTCAACATAAATACTTGTTGCATAGGTAGAGAAATGAATGAAAGAATTCTTGGCTGACTATGTCCAATAATTAAGGTTGTGTTATTTAGTTTAAATATTTTTTTAATGTTTTTCATAGCTCTTTTACAGCTTGGAAGTCATTTCATTAGATACAGAAGACAACATTATAGCCTCCCCTTTGTCCTTGTAGCACACTAGGAAGGAAACCGAGGGCAACCATGTTTATCATCCCTACTGTATGGGCAAGGAAACACCAAACATGGAGCATCCAGTCAGCAGGACAGTTAAGGCCACTGGGTTGTCCAAAGTCAAATTTGTAAGCAAAAAACCAAACCAGACCAGAATCCCGGGTTTCCAGACGCTCTGCCCTCTACTCTTCCCGTTGGGGTTTCTCTTATATCATCATTCTGTCCTACTAGGAAAAATATTATTTATGTTAGTTCTATTAATATCTAAAAATGAAAAAAAAACTGTCTTGGAAAAGGATGACAGGTCCCATCTGCTAATATCCCACATCTGTCTGAGGCTTTAAAAACATCTCCTCCTGGTACTAAGCCTGGGCTGATCTCAGACCCTCCATGAAGACACTGGAAACAGGCATAAAAAGGATATTAAAATGCTAACTAGGAAATATGAATGCTAATCTAAAACCAACAGCCAGCCTCAGAGCTCGAGAAGATTCCAGAGGAATTCCTGCTTCATGAAGATGGGAGGAAATCTTTTTATTAGCATCCTATGGAGCCACATATCATCAATAACCAATTGAAAACTTAATTAAATTTCACTCGAAATAATAAGAAAAATATCAACATGTAAGACATGTAAGAAATAAGAGCCCAACTCAAGGAATGTTCCAGTTCCTTGAGAAGAAAGTGTTTGTCCAGGGACAGAGGCAAACTTAGTCAAGCTGAGATATCAGGCTCCTTTTTAGCATTAGAACTGTAAAGATTTCTTCCCCTGGGTCCAGGAGGAAGGCAAGGCAGTTGATGGTCCTAATTCCATCTCTTAACTAGTACTTAACTAGTACATCTCTATAAAGAGGGTATTAGTGTAGCATTTCCCTGTTAATGGAAGAGGCACAGACCAGATAACTTACTGAAAGCCAGAGGGCAAGGCAGTTGGAGTTGAGATTTTGATGGTTTCGACCCTCTGACCTACTGTCTTCCCACTGACTCATCCCATCTCACAGCAGTGTGAAGGCGTCCATCTGAAGTCCCTGAATTCCTTCCCTGTCTGTCCTGGGTGGGAAGACACTCAGAAGGGTCTTGGGAAATCTGGGAGATCTTTGTCGCTTCAGAGTTGGTCACCAGACGCGGAGCCTGACAGATTGCTCATCTAGAAGTTCCATATGTTAAAGATACAAAGACTTTCTTTAAAAAACGAGTGCGTCTCAATTAGCAGTGCCGTGTGACGTAAACCATTCTCTACTAAGTTGGTGTTTTAAAACGCATGAGTGTATCCATGTGTGTCTATGTCTAGCGTGTCTAGGTGCATGTGCTTAGAGATCTATGTGTGTCTTATGTTCATGGTCATGTCTAATCTGTCTACAGGTTCCTCCCGCTCGCTCTGGTTGCACTGCCTCACACAGGCACTAAGATGTTCCTTAAGAGGTAGTCCTGAGGACAGGAGGCAGGTGGCTGTGGAGTGTGAGTGTCACTAGAGATGCTGGAGGTGGGGCATTGAAAGCCACCATGGTGGAAAGCACCAGTGACTCCAGTCTGCCACTCTCTCCTCTATGCGTCCAGCACAGCCCTGCAGACACAGTGCTAAACACAAAGGGCTGACAGTGGCCATCATCTCATTGTGCCTTCACAGCTCCCAGAGGAGGGGCACACAGACCCGGAGGAGTCAGCAGCGCTAGCGGGTGCTGTGTGACCTCACAGGGCCTGCGCTCATCTGTTACCCTCTGACAGCCATGAAGCTGGTGTGTCTGGAGACTCAAAGAGGCTCAGAGTCCTGGCAGGAATCCTCTGCCATACAGGGTGCCAGTACGGGGAAGTTATAGCTGCAGTTTGAATGAGTGTCCAGGGGCCCCCTCATTGCACCCATAAATCCCAGAGCAGGTCTGGATTCTTCCGCCTACATCCCTGAATTGCTCCCTGCAAAGAGCCTAGTTCCAAAGACATGAAAGTGAGACAGAGGGCAACTGCATCGTTCCCTGACTTACTGGTCCAAGGGAGGACCTGGAGTCTGTCTGTAGACACAGCCTCAGGCTAAACAGTCTTCAGTCTGAATTCCAGCTCCATTAGAAACTAACCCAAGGGGCCTTGGGCCAATTCCCATCCCTCTCAGGGCCTTCAGTTCTCCTCTTTAAACTAAGCGTGATAGATACCTTGCAGAATACAGCTGTGAAGAGGGTCAGATTAAGACAGAACAAATATTGTTAAGATTAACACTCTTGGGCTGGAGAGATGGTTCAACAGGTAAAGACACTTGCCAGGCTGAGTTGTAATCTTTGGGGTCACGTGATGGAAGAAGAGAACAGACAATAGACACCTACCCACTCACACACACACTAAACAAACAGATAAATAAGTTTAATACTTCTTTTAAAATATTGATAATCTTTCAGAATAATTGTATCACTACTCATTAGCAATGATACAGCCGACCTATGAAATCAGGACAGGCAGTAATGTAAGATTATATGGTCATTACAATGATAACAACTGAAACTAAAATCAGATTATAAACCCTTCCAGTCACCCAAGGAAATACACACAAAATGCAGTCTGCAAAATAGACCATATACTAACAAGCATACTTTGAAGCTTAAAACAACAACAACAAAGCAGGAGACACAACATGAAACGAGAACACTGAAACCAATCATAACTCTCAAAGATTCCTGATGCCCCCAATACACTACGTCAACCATATATTGTTCAATTTCACACACTGTTCATCAGCTGTATAGATTGATATGAAGGTGTTCACTGATGTCCCAAATGCAGGGGGGCTTTGCACATGAATAGCAGGGTGTGTGTCGTGAACTGAATTGTGTCCTCCCTTTATTCCCCTTGACACACACAGAGTATATCAGGAAATGACTGTAGTCTTATTTTTAATATTTTGTTTTTGTATATTTTTGTGGGGTGTGTGTGTGTGTGTGTGTGTGTGTTTAGGTACATGCATACTCATGAAAAATGAATGTATATGTATGTATGTGTGGAAGCCAGAGGCCAACTCCTGGTTTCTTCCTCAATTGCTCTTTAGTTACTTTTGGGTGACAGAGGATTTCACCAAACCAGGAGACCACTGATATGACTAGCTCAGCTGACAAATAAACAACAGAGTCCCGGTGTCTCCAGCGCCCAGTGCTGGGCTCACAGACTTGCCTCCAGGTTGGGATTGTGCATGAATGCTAGACAGCCACACTAGGTTCTCATGTTTGCACAGGAGGCACTCACTGCCTGAGCCATCTCCCAGGCCAACCTGACTGTGGTTAAGACAGGATCCTCACAAAGGTAAATTAACTGAGTGAAGTGAAGGGAGTAGGGTGGGCCCTCATCCAACATGATGACTGCCCTTGAGAGGAGATTGAGTCCCTGGGGATCAGCATGGATGGGATCCTAGCGTCAGTTGCTATAGGGGCTGGAGGGCTGGAGAGATGGCTCAGAGGTTAAAGGCACTGACTGCTCCTCCAGAGGTCTTGAGTTCAATTCCCAGCAACCACATGGTGGCTCACAATCTTCTATAATGTGATTTGAGACCCTCTTCTGGCCTGCAGATGTACATGCAGGCAGAACACTGTATACTTAATCATAAATTAATAAATATTTTTAAAAGTAGGGGTGGAGAGAATTAAAGGCTCGGAAGATGGCTCCATTTACCAACTGTTTGGCATGACAGCAGGAAGGACCTGAGTTTGGATCCACAACACCCATCTGTGAAGCCAGATGTAGGAGCATCTTACGAGCCCCAGCATCAGGCGGTCAGAGACAGGAGGATCCCCGGTGCTTGCTGACCAGCTGGCCCAACCTAGCCAGTGAGCTCCAGGTTCAGTGAGAGACTGTGCCAGAACTAAGGTGGCAAACCGCTGCTGGGTGGAGCCTCTGAGAGGACAACTCAGCTGGCAGAGTTTTGTAATGGTGTCAGGAATTGCCTCTTTTCCATGGGGTGGGTTTTGGGTTGGGCCTGGCATTGGGCCTGGAACACACACACACACACACACACACACACACACACACACACACACACACACACACACACACACGAGACAAGGAAACAGATACAAATGGCAGACATATGAAGGAGGCCTCAAAAGAAACCATCCTAGCTGACATCTTGTGATTGAATTTTAGTCTTTAGAAACTGAAGGCCAAAATTCTTCTCCTCTTTGCGCCTTTCAATACCTGGAACAGTCACAGAACATGTCTGCTAGGCCACACAGGCAGGAAAGTGGTACCACAGTTGACGCTCAGCTTCGTCAGTATTCAGGCTGAGAATGCAATGAGACGGTTCAAGGAGACCCAACCCCACTCGCGTTACCATCCAGCCTATAGCCATGGAGCTGATGACTTGAAACATGGCAAGGTCCTGCCAGGTGTTGCGCTCCACAGGCTAGCAGATGGGAGAAGGCGACCCAGTGCTTGGGGTGGTGGGACAGCCATGGGTTGATGGAGAGTTGTGATCACAGGAGACTCTCATGACTCTGAGGACTCAACGAGGCAGAGAAGACCGTGCAAAGCTCACCTGCACCCCTGACTCTCCCCAACACAAGCAAGAGGGATGTTCAGATCATGAGATCCATAGTGCTTGCTAGGAAGTGAACAAAGGAGCATGTGAGTCTCCTCTCTTTCTTTCAAGTTGTGTCAGGCCAGAGATATCCCAGGTGATGAGAACACAACCCAGGTGCACCCCTGGGACCTTGCCTTCTGTTCAGACCTGTCAGATCACCCTCCAATCAGAAGCCAATGAAGCCAATCTCTGAAGATGCCCAGCATCACACAGGGCATGGTGGGACAAATTTTTATAGGTTGAGCATCCTCAGATGCAAGGCCTGACACTGGAAAAGTTAAGGATTTCAGATCCAGAGTTAGGGGGACTGAGAATATTTGTACACACATAACAGGATATTTTGGGGATAAGGACCTGTGTCCAAAACTCAAACTCACTTATTAGACATATACATACACATATACAGACACAGACACACATATATATGCATATGCATGTACAAACACACACACACATGAAATTTAAAAGTAATTACATACAATATGAAACTTTATTATGGGGGAGTTGTCACTTGTGATAGTGTCAGTGTTCGAAATGTTCTGGGGTTTGGAGCACTTTGGATTTTTGATGTTCAGATTAGGTCAGCTCAGCCTGTGTGAAAATCCTTATTTATGGATGTTGGATTTCTTTTAAAGAAAATGAAAGTTTCGTGTTTTTAATTGGCATCAGACAGTTCTATGGCAGATATTCAGCTGGCCAGATCCATCATTCTTGCCTGTCTCTGAACAGAATCTTCTGGAAACCAATAGTCAATGGACAGCAGGATAAGGAAGGAAAGAGAAATACCGTGGCAGAAACCACTCAGTAGTGAAGGCCAGGGGTGATCTCCAAAGGCACACAGCTAGTTCTCAAAAGGGAATGCCCCACTTGGCAGGGCCGCACCATTGAGATGACACAAGGAAGGCTGGTGGCCCCAGGCAGAGGAGCGGAAACTCTCAAAAGGCCCATGGTCCTTCACTGGCAGGCAGCCTGGCTCAGGCCATGCCTGCAAATGCCCTGGTGTCTGGCAAACAGAATGCTGGTGAATAGCAGAGCCCCGGGGACATGGCAGCAAATGTTCAAATGCACATCAAAAGGAAAGAGGACAAACCATCCCGGTACATCAGAGACATGCTAGAAAAGGTACACAAAAGAACCGAGTCTCCAGGCTCCACGGGGGCCCACCACTCCAGGTTTGAATTAAAGGGTTACTGGGAAAGCCCAGGCTGCTAAAACAAGAAAGGCTCCCAAGCTTGTCAAAGCCCCGCTCAGGCTCTGTGATGCACAGTACTGAGGATAATCAGTATTCAGGATCCCCTGGACCAAATACCTGAGGTCCTTCTGGTATGGTAGCAAAATTCGTGCTGATCCTGGCAGAGGGCCAGGATGCAGCAGCATCAGCAGGCTCTTTGCTCCTGCCAGCTGTTGAGCAAAGGCTGGACCAGAACAGCACAGGGGTCACTGCAGATCAGAACGGATCATGAGGAAAAGATTTTTCCCTTCAAGGGTTGGGGAAGAGGTACAATAGTGACTTTGAGATGAGGGATACCTCTAAGTCCCCTAAAGGGGACTCCTTGAAATAGAAAGGCCCACCATATTGCTTCTGTGAGAGCAAGGATACACCAGCAGTGAGAAATTCACCCTGGTGGTCCCAAGCAAAGGACAAGGACCAGAGTGGGAACCAGACGATTCTGTCACAGCATAGTCCCTATGCTGACGAACCACAGAAAAATGGTGACCATAGAGGACAAATCCAGAGACAACAACAACAATACAGACACACACACACACACACACACACACACACACACACACACACACACACACAGAGCTGGGTGGGGGTGGGGAATGTAGCTCAGTGGTAGAATGCTTGCCCAACATGTGCAAGCATTGGATTTGATCCCTAGTATATAAAGGAAACAGAGGAAGTTGAGGATGAAGAGAGGAGGGGAGAGGAGGGAGCAGAAGGGAAGAAGGGACATGGGGTGGGTTTACCCTTTATAGCTCAGTCCACTTCAGCTCTCCAATCTACTTTCCAGAAACAACTCAGAAGAAGTCACAGAGAGATCCCTAAGGAGCTGATGATGCTGGCCACATCTTAAAAGAGATGGCTGACTTCCTCATCTTTATTGACGAGGCAAACTCCTCTGGAGAGACAAGGTATGAATTCCCTCACAGCTTGCTGTTCAGAGTGTGGAACACAGATCAGCATTACCTAGGAGCTCACTAGAAACACAGCTTCCCAGGCCCCGGTTCCAGACCCATAAAATGCAACATGCTGGGGGTGTTATGGCTTAAATACAAAACATCCCCCCACAGGATCATGTTTTTAAGGACTCAGTCCAAAACTGATGGTTCTGTTTTTAGGAGATTGTAGACCCTTTAGGTGGTAGGGCCTAGCTGGAGGAAGTGGGTTGTTGGGGTACAGGCACTGAGGATTATAGCCCGGCCCTACTTTCAGCCCATGCTCTTTGCCGCCTTGTTAACCGAAGTATGAGGAGCCCCAGGTTTGGGCCCTCGTTGCACTATGAACTCTGTCAGCCTTCCCTGCCATTGTGGATGATGCTCTCGAAAAACCACCAGGCAAAATGTCAGGTATCCTGCTGTGATGAAAAGGAAGGTAACTGACCCAGGTAATCTGTATCAGAAGCGTGGTTACCACTGTGATAAACATGATCGTTTCATTCCTGTTTTGGAACTAAGGAGGAGTGTGGAAGCTCTTGGAGCTGCCCACTACAGAGGCCCTGGTGAGCTGGAGCCCGAGCTTAGTGAGCCATTCTGGGGGCACCACAGTGCACCAGAGCACAAGACCTGAGCAAGTGAAGACGGAACGCATGAGGCTTCGCAAGGAAACGCGGGCTCTGTTGGGAATTCAGCTAGAGGGGCCTCTCCTGTTACATTTGGCCATACAATCTACACAGTCTACCTGTGCCCTAAAAATAATTTGAGTGAGGCTAAACTCTAAACCAATGGATTCATTTGTCTGGCAGAGGAAATTTCAAGGCAGCTTAGCATCTGGGCCGCGGCATGGTTAGTGTTCCCTGTGGTTAGCCGAGTTTACAGTGAGGAATCTTAGTAAGAGGTGGAGCCGAAAGATGTAGGAAGTACATGGTTTGTGGTGAGGAAAGAAATGTGAACGAGTTTTAAAGTTGTGGACAGGGTGGATGCAGACAAGCTAAACAATGTGGCTTTAATTGTTAAAGAAATTAGATCATTAAAAAGAAACCTTCCACTTTGTACTGGTGAATATGGGAAAGATACCTCGAGACCACTGGAGCCACCGTGAGGGCCAGACGGCAGGCATGGAGCAGTGGGTTTTAATGTTTCTGTAGGAGTTTTCCTCTTGCTTGGGTCCAGCCTTTCCTTGCTATGCCACCATTCCTTGGGTTAGAACAATAATGTCTCCTGTGTGCCGAGGTGTATTGCAAGCATGTACAAAACCTTGTTTGACTTTATACGGGCTCACGGTTAAAAGTTTTCTTCGGGTCTCAAAAGAGAAATTGGACTTTTGTATAGCTCCGGGACTGCCAAGACTATGGGGACTTTTGAAGTTTGTTTGAATACATTCTGCATCATAACATGTGAGGCCAGAGCTGAAATGTTATGGTTTGAAAGTGAAATGCCCTCCTAACTCCCCCATGCCTGAATCTCACGTTTTTACACACTTGATTCTCGCTCACTTACCCTGCTTGGGGAAGCTGTGTAACCTTTAGGAAGGAAGCAGGTCGCTGGGTGAGGCAGGAGATGAGCATTGAGAGTTATAGCCAGCTACTTCTAGACCAAGCTCTCTGCTTCCTGGTTGCGATGGCTAATCCTGGTTGTCAGTTTGACTACTCCTGGAAGGAACTAAAACCCAAGCTCCTGGACAATCTTATGAAGGATATTTTATTTATTTATTTGTTTGCTTGTTTGTTTGTTTATTATGTTTAGAGTGTCTGTCTGCATGTAACACCTGCAGGCAAGAAGAGGGCACCAGGTCTCATTATAAATGGTTGTGAGCCGTCATATGGTTGCTGGGAATTGAACTCAGGACCTTTAGAAGAGCAGTCAGTGCTTTTAACCTCTGAGCCATCTCTCCATCCCCGAGGGATATTTTTAGTTAGATGATTTGAAGCAGGAAGACTCATCCTAAATGTGACACAATTTCTGGCAGTAGCCCATAGAAAAAGACGTGGACGACGGAAAAACCTTGGGTTTTTTTGCCTGTTTGCCTTCACTCTTACAGGCAAGGCCGGCTATCTTGTTGTTGCGGCATACCTTCACCAATATGACCCTAATGTCCGTGGGATTCCAAGGTAGACTGAAAACCAAATATTTTTCTAGGAATCCTCAAGGATTCCAGCGCCAGATTGGGACTGATGAGAAACCCAGCATTATGGACTGAACAGCTGCTCGATTGCCGGGCCTCCTGATGCGAGACAGCCATTGTTGGAAACCTGGCCCCCCATCTTATGAGCCAGTCCGATAAATCCCCTTTCTCTTAGAGAATCCCGACTAATATACTAATCTAGAAAGATGGGAGGGGTCCGAGCCACACTCTGCCATGACGAACTCTGCCCTACCGAGGTTGCCATGATAAACTGTATCCTCCAAAACAGTGAGCCAAAACAAACCCTTCCTCCCTTAAGCTGTTTATGTCATGTATCCTGTTACTCTGTCACAGTGAGCAAAAAAGTAATTATGTGGTGAGTAGTCACTGTCTAGGGGTCTGTGTTTGTGCCCCCCCTTCAGCAAATGGGAGCTTGCTCAACGTTTAAGGACTGTGGCGTAAAACTGACCGTGCGGTGGTACAAACCGGACCCAGATCAAAGTTTAACAGCCTGAAGTGCTCTGACTTCCTGCAGTTAGACCATAAATATCGCTGCCTCTCAGAATCTGTGCTCCTACCAAATGGAGACCTACCTATTAAGTCAAGCGCTACAGAAAGCGAAGAATCTTCAGATGCTTGCTTAACCAGCTTCCTCTTTCTGAATGTGCTGTTTATCCCTGCCTATCTAACCAGCTTTAAAGCACTGCACTGAGTTCATTTACAGAAGCTCCACTGTGTGCTTTGTTCATGGATCATACATAAACAGAGAGGTGTGGTCACACTTCCAGGCAAAGTCACACAGAGGGTCTTGGTTGAAGGTGAGGGTGGCATGTCTGTGTCTATGAGTAAACACACATCACTGCACTGAAACTTGCTGGAGTCCTGGGACAGCATGAAAGGAGTCGCTCGGACAAAGGGAACAGCCAGGAAGTTTTTGCAACGGGTTTTAATCCCACCGATGAGCCTATCCACCACGTGGGAATTTACCCACCATCTTAAGGAGCCTGAAGATCCTAGTATTTCCTGTTACAGATCAAAGAGACCACAATCAACCAAGCAGGCTAAGACCCATAAATAAACAAATGTAGAAAATAAGATTGTGAAAACAGGGCTGCGGAGGTGGCTCTGTTAATAAGGTATTTGCTGAGCATGCCAAAAGCACTGGGTTCCACCCTCCCCCCACCACTGCGTGAAATCCGATGCTGGTGCACACTTGTAATCTCATCATGTGGCATGTAGAAGCGGGCGGGTCCAAACTCAGGTTGAGCTACAGGATCCCCTGTCTCAAACACACACACATACACACACACACACACACACACACACACACACACACACACACATACACACATACACACGCACGCACGCACGCACACACACACGTACACGTATCTCTACCTTTCTTCTCCCCGTGCTCATCTTTGCAAAAATCCACGCTTTACTGCTTTCTCCCAATTTTGTCCTCTTTCAAACTCGAAAGCATCTAGTGTACTTCAGTTCTACTAATGTGTGACGGGCAAGGTTCACCTAATTGCCCTGACAACAAATGACCAGTCTTCAAATAAAAGCTGGTGCAGCCCAAGTCCCTGGCTCATTCCCCCGCTGCTACGGGAGCCCACCTGGATCAAGCTTTCCCTGGCATTTTCCACGGATGCCTACTACTCGCTTCTTCCTTCCACCCACTCTCCACAGCTCCGCCAATCTGTCCCTTCCTGTTCAGAGACAGCCTTTGCAGTGGTGTCGGAGGTTACACCCTAACCCAGCGGGCTTCAGTTTCATATGCATTTACCCACAAGGAACCTCCAAACGGCTTCAGGAGACACCTAGGGCAGTGGTCTTATTTCCAGCTGAGACACAGAGGCCAAGCCATCTGCCCACAGTCTCACAGTTAGTAAGCCACAAGAGCCAGACTTCACCCCCAGCACTCCCTGAACTCTGAGCTACATCCTACCCTCTGGCGTGTGGGGAGAGATGAAGGGAAAGTTCTGGAGACAGACCTCAGTCTGCCACGAGCTGCACCACTGCTTTCCTAACCCAAAGTCCACATTCCTCCAAACCAAAGCATGGCCAAGCCTATGACAGCAATACCCAAAGTCCCTGGCACCAACTTTTTAGGGTTCTGTTGCTGTGAAGAGACACCATGACCATGGCAACTCTTATAAAGAAAAACATTTCACTGGGGCTGGCTTGCAGTTTCAGAGATATAGTCCGTTATCCTTATGGCAGGGAGCATGGCTGCGTGCAGGCAGACGTGGAGCCGGAGGAACTGAGAGGTCTACATCTTGATCCTAGGGTGGCAGAAGGAGACTGTGCCACTGGGCGTAGCATGAGTATATATGAGACCTCAAAGCCCAACTCCACAGTGACACACTTTCTCCAACATGTACACATCCACTCCAACAAGCGACACTCTCTATAGGCCAAGCATTTAAATACATGAGTTTATGGGAACCATTTCTATTCAAACCATCACAACGCCCCTGCCTGGAAGTGTGGGTTCTCTCACTGTGGCCCAGCCTCTTTCCCAACTCCTCTCTGCTTATGGCTCACCAGCTCCACTACAGTACCACTTCCTCCATCCATCCTTTTTTGGTCCTGTGTAGCATTTTCTTAGGGAGCAGGCCTCTCCGGTACCTGCTCCCAGTGAGCTTACAATGAGTTCTTTGTCTTCTCAAGCCCCCAGTCCTCTGTAGCATCTCTGGGGTGATGCTGTGCCCTGCACATGTCCCCCCACCCGCCGCCGCCGTGCACATGCTTCTGGAAAAGGATGTCCATGTTTTGCATCGCAGAGCCTTCATGTAATGAGTTCCCAGGTCAGAGCCCCCCTTCCAAATTCACCAGAAGATTTTTTGAAATGAATTCTCTAGGCCAGTGGGTCCATACTCTAACGTGAGATGAGGTTGCAGAAATATGTGGACATGAGCTGGTTCCCTTGTCTCGTGGTTCATGTACCTGACATGGAAAGATGAGTCTGGTGAGCTCCACCTGTGGGTGATGGAGGTGTGTCTTCCCTGATTCATCTCTGTAGACTATTGCATGGCAGTGGCCATGACTTTTTGAGAAACTCACTGCACCTCGTAGAGACTTTCCTCTTTACCCCTATGGAATTCACCATCCCTGTCCTGACCCTCAGTGTGTAAATACCCCTATCCCGCTACCCCCATAATTGTTTACCATGGACTTTCATTGATACAGCCCCAGTAGTGGACTTCAGACATAGCAGACTAAAAACAAACTCTTTTTTTTCTTTTCTTTTTTCAAAACGGAATCTCTATGTGTAGCCTTGACTTGCTTTGTAGACCAGACTAGCCTCAAACTCACAGAGATCAGCTTGCCTCTGCCTCCCCCAGTGCTGGGATTACAGGCATGCACCACCACACCTGGCAAAAACAAACTCTCTGGGAACCTGTTGCCGAAGTTAGGGTCACAGACCTGTGGCCCAAGTCAGGCATGGTCAAGCTTCCTCAAAACTCCAATGAAAAGAGCCAAACAGTGGCATGCTGACAGGAAATTTATTCAGTGTGGCCACATTGAAAAGAAGGACAAAGAGAAGCCATGAATCTGTCTTCAAGATACTAAACCGAGATCAAAGTTTAAACAGAAAGTCAAGGATGTCTACATCCTGCCATCCTGGTGACACCATGGTTTGCCCACCAATGACCTATCATCCTTTGGGCTTCAGTCTCCTGTAAAATTACTCAACGAGCCATGAGTCTCCAACAGACAAGTTGGTGCATTTCCTTTCTTCCAGTATGAGATTTCTGAGGAAATTCCCATTTCACTGGGGCCTGTCATTACAGTAGTCTGGTAGTCACATTGAAAGACAAAAAGTGTATCTTCAGAATATCGTTATTTTTGCCAGGCTGGTTACAAAGGCAGGACATGATGACATTTCGATGACCACTTCCTCTTAGCATGGTCAGTAGCTCCTTCCACAATGACATCTGACAAGAAACAGATAAGTGAGGATGCAGGTGACTCACCTTCTCCCTCTCTCCTAGCCCATCTTGGTGACAAGCTCCCTGTGCCCAGACAAGGATAGGAGGCAGACCTGTGGAAGAAACAGGAAATTCTTCCTGCTCATAAAACTACTGCGAGCCCACAGTCCTCAGTCTACAGATGGCTGAGGACAGGCCTGGATTCTGAAATTCAAGGCCTGCCATTTCTGAACATTGACATAGGATGTCACTTTTTTTTTAAAGCATCCATTTCTGTCAACTGCCCCGAGAACACTCTCCTTTGTCTCAGCAACCTTCGCCTCTCAATAGGAAGACACATCTGCTCAGAGCCATGCTTCTCTGGCAGCTGCTGGGCAAATGTCTTTCAAACTCTGCTAATGGTTTTGTGTTCTGTTGGTGCCTGACACTCATCAGGGAGAAAGTTATGTAACTGGCAATGATCAGAAGACGATGAGGCCCATGCAGAATGCTCCCCCAGAGGTCTCTGCTCTGTCCAATTTGGGGCTGAGTTTTAACAAATCAGCATTTCCTTGCTCCTTTATGATGGGAAATTTTTGAATGTGTGAAAAAGTCACCTCCAGTTAATGGCAGACGTTTCAGAACAGCGGCCTGGATCTTTGGTATCTGCCAGTCAGCTGCACTCACTCCTGCACATCCCCTGCAGGAGAGCCACAGGGAATACAGGAGAAGAAGGGGGGAAAGACAGTGGAGGCAGGGGATGGAGGAGAGTGCTGTAAAATGTCTTCTGGACATGGCATGGCTGTTGTGCTCACGAACTCAAAGCAACTGTGGTTACCTGCACAGGCTGCGGCCTACAGACATCCTGCCATGGCGCAGGATGGGGCAATTGAGGTCCTACCCCCTCCTGAGGAGCCGTTGGCTGCTATTGGCTGTTGGAGGAGGAAGCATTGTTTTCTGGAGTGGTGTAGCCACTGGCAAGTTGCCCAAACTCTAGTAAGTAAACTCCCACCCAAGTTCACTCAGGCAACCCTAATTAAACCCTGCCTCCCACTTCCTCTGTATGTGTGTGGGGTGTGTATATGTATGTGTGTGTGTGTGTGTGTGTGTGTGTGTGTGTGTGTGTGTGTGTGTGTGTGTCTTACAGGCAGGGAGATGCACAGAGACTCACAGAGGAAAGAGGGAGAATTGGATGGAAAAAACAAAAGGTTCAGCAGCCCAGGGCAAATGGGAGGGCGAAAACGGGGTGTGGAAATGACTAAAATACTATAGATACCAATAGTCAGATAATAAAGAATTTTTTTTTAACCTAAGAGCTATCCTTGGACACAGGTTGATAAGGACACCTAAGTGGCCAATAAACATATTTAAAGATATCCAGCATCAACACATCAGGAACAATCAAATTAATTACAATAGGCGGCTGGAGACATGGCTTGTGCTGCACAATGAGGTTCAGGAATTTGGATCCTAGCACCCACAGAACAAAGCAGGCATCTCACAGACACCTGTAACTTCATCTCCAAGGGATCCAACATCCTCTTCTAGACACACACACACACACACACACACACACACACACACACGTGAAATGAATCTTTTAGAAGGAGAAAGGATGGAGGAGGAAGAAAGGGGAGGAGGAAAGGAGGAGGAAGAGGAGGAAAAGGGAGAAGGAAGAGGAAGAAAAGGACAAGGAAGAAGAGAGAAGAGGAAAGGAAAGAGGAGGAGGAGCAAAGGGAAAGGGAAAGATTGAAAGAGGAAGGGAGGAGGAGGACCACCACAAGGGGCCCCAGAGTGGAAAATCAAGTGGCTGCTTATAGTAGTAAGGGGGTGGGGCTCCCAAGAGGAAACGGTGGGAACTTTATGTAGTGATGGTCATGTTTTCATGCTGACCATGCTTGGCCCACACAGGGATATGCATTTGTCAAAACAGAAGAAATGGTCCTTGAGATGTGTGCATTTGATGGTACATAAACAGAGCAGGGTGAGCATCCTGAATCTGTAGGTCCAAACTCCCAAATGCTCCAGTTTCTGGAACTTGCTGAGAATTAACATGATGCCACAGATGGAAAATTCCACACAACGGCATTTTTTTTCAATGCAGAAAATTTATTAAAAACCGTTGTAGAAAACTACCCATAGCTAGGTATGCATGCAAGGTACATCTGAAGCAAGTGGACTTTAGGCTTAGACTTGTGTCCCACCCTCATGACATGTCATTAGGCATCTCTAAAGTGCTTGTAGTCCTAAGCATTTCAGACAAGACAAGAAAAAAAAAACAAGTAACTACAAATACTGCGCTGCAATTGGTCTCTGAGTTCTAAAGTGTCTGGGGTAAAGGGTATGGCTGTTTTCAAATTTGAAAGCTTCAAGAAACAAGTCAGAAAGAAAAACACATTAGAAGCAGGTGTAATAAACTGTTCCTGGCAGCGTCTAGGTGATGAGTGTGCACGTGCACTATAAAAGTCCTTCAATTTTCCCATTGTTTTAGACTTCTGCTGTTCCATTAACCTCTTTTCTCTCCTATCTAGGGTAGGTGAGTTGGGAAGGAAGTGTAAGCATTAAAGAACCTCAAATAAAATAGGTTTGGAAAAGGTCGAAGCCTACAATCTGGAGATGGCTCAACAGTTAACAGCACTTTCTGCTTTTGCAGAGGACCAGAGTTTGGCTCCCTGCACCCACTGGGGACAGGGATTTCTGCAGTCCCATAACGGTGTGTGTCCCTGTGTGGATGGTTACCATGAGTGTTTTCAGTCTGGGAAAATACATGAAACTACAGGCTATGCTTTGAGCAGTTTTCTGTATGTAGGCTACAGTTTGATTTAAAAGTTAGATTTGAACAAGTCAGGAGGTGAAGAGATGGCTCAGCAGTTAAGAGCACTTCCTGCTCTTGCAGAGGACCTGAGTCTGGTTCCCAGGCCCCACATGGTGGCTCAAGTTCACCAAAGGTGAGCATATACTTGCACTTACACACACACACACACACACACACACACACACACACACACACACACACACTTACTCATTCACATACACCATAAAAAGAAAATATAAATACAAAAGTAATAAACATAAAAATTACATTAAAATAATTTAAGATCTTCAAAAAACTTATAGAGTTCTGAAGTTTGATGGAATGTTTTTTATTTTGTTTTCCCCTTGTTTTTATACCTAGACAGCTGCCCATTTAAAACACTCACAACTCATTGCACAGAGCTGAAAGTGACTTTACTAGGACTTACTGGTTTTGTTTTGTTTTGTTTGTTTTTCCTAGCCACATTTTCCAGACAGCGGGATCTGGGGAATTAACAAAAGTTAAGCAACTTGCCCAAATCACCCAGCCGGTGAAGGCAAAGGCTTGTCAAGGCCAATGTGGCCAGCACTCCTTGTGTAGCAGTCTGCACACTGCACAGCCAGCCTTTGCAGCCTTGCTATTATAATGGTGGTTCATCCTGGGCAAACCCCAGCACAAGTCACAGCAAGACATCCCCCTCTATCATGTGGATAACTCATGATAAAGTTAGTTGTTTTGGAAGGGACACAGTAAGCTTACTGGGAGCCACAGAACCTACCTACAATTGCTTCCAACAGCCCCGCCCCCAAATGAGTAGTTGGGACTATTTATTGGTTCATAAACTTTGGAGGGTAAGGGGTATAATGCTGTGTTCAGGTACTGCTGTATCCCGGTGCTCACACAATGCTACCCCATTCTCATATGCTGCTATGTATTAATAAGTATATTCATGGCAGCTTCAAGTTCATAACCTTCCTATTTAGCAACTCAAGAGGGAAAGTACAGGGAGTCGGGAAGGAAGCTTGTGAACCAGCTTGGGTTGCGTGGCATTGTGGGGATTTGAGTCAACTATAAGCCGAAGTAGCTCACCTCAACCCAGGCATTCACTTCCTATGGCTCCATGGCTTGTTTGATCCCATAGAGGGAAACTGAGGTTTTATTATTAGCACAAGCTTTAAATAAGATACAAGCAAGAAAAAAAAAATCAGCATCAAGAGTCATCTTGCCCCAAAGTCAAGCCTTCTAACAGGATTCACTATGTCAACACACACACACACACACACACACACACACACACACACACACACACACACACAAAGAGAGAAGGCTGCTGATTTTGAACCTCAGCTTCCTGCAGGATCAAGTTCCCACACACTTCAAATGACCACTCAGCAGTGGATCTCAGATCTGTTCCACTCAGTCATGAAATATCACACAGAATTCAAAAATGCCTTTCAGTCCTAGGCAAAAACATCCAGCAAGAGATCAGGGAGCCAAACACTCTCAACTTGTAGAAATCCATCCATCCCTTAAAGGCACCTTCCCAGCATCCTAGCAGGACCCGTCATGGGCTCTCAGGCAGAGGCTGGGTCCCTCTGGACATATTCTGAAGGTTGTGGCTTGGCTTTGAACCACCCCTGCTCTGGCACGCAGGCCTGAGAAAGCAGAGCCCAACACTGGATGCAGCCTGAGCTCAGAGGGTAGTGGACCAGTTTGGGTCACTAAGAATCCAACGCTTTCACTCTAGGAGGGTGATGCATGTTGTGAATGCCATTAGCTGCTCCAGCTATCACTCCCCGGAGTCCTTTAAAGAGTGTAACGTATCCTTCAGACTTCCTGGGTCTCTCACTCACTCTTGACAAGTACTCTTAGATTTTCTTTTTATTGCAGTGTTGGCAATTGAACTCAAGGCCTTGCATGTGCTAGGCAAGCGCTCTGCCGCCGAGTTACATCTCAGCCTGGCCTTTTAAATAAAAAATAGGCAAGCTAGGAGTGTGGTTCCATTGCTTGGGAGCCTGTCTGGCATGCTGAAATTTCCAGTACCACAAAAAACAAAAACAAAACAAAACAAAAACAAACAAACAACAACAACAAAACTGGGCGTGGTAGTGCACATCTGTACTCAGTGTTAGCACTTTGAGATAGGAAGGAAAATCAGAAGTTCAAGGTCATCCTTAGCTACATTGCATGTGTGTGGCCAGCCTGGGCTAAATAACTGTCTCAAAAAAAATATTCATTGTTGTCGTTGTTATAACACTCAACAAACGACGCCTATTAGAAAAGAAACAATACTGTGATTCCACTTCTGTAACGGAGAAGAGTGAAATGTGTAGAGTTAGAAGATTGGACAGTAGCTGCCAGGGTTTTGGAGAGGTGGTGAACGGGACAGCGTTTTGGTTTTGCGAGATGAGCGTAGCTCTGGAGATGGATGGAAGTGATGGTTACATAGCAAATAGACACACTTCATACCCCTGTCAGAAACAGCTAAGATAGCACGTTTCGTGTTATGACTGCTTTACTGTAGTTTTTAAAATAAATAAAAATAAATGGGCAAGGCAGATACGCTTCGGAAAGGGAAATATAACCAGACGGGTCAAAGAACTAGAAATATCTAGGTATGAGTATACATTAGCGCTGGCTCAGCGAGTGAGGGTGCGTGCCACTAAGTGTGACAACCATGAGTATACATTAGTGCTGGCTCAGCGAGTGAGGGTGCGTGCCACTAAGTGTGACAACCATGAGTATACATTAGTGCTGGCTCAGCGAGTGAGGGTGCGTGCCACTAAGTGTGACAACCATGAGTATACATTAGTGCTGGCTCAGCGAGTGAGGGTGCGTGCCACTAAGTGTGACAACCATGAGTATACATTAGTGTTGGCTCAGCGAGTGAGGGTGCGTGCCACTAAGTGTGACAACCATGAGTATACATTAGTGCTGGCTCAGCGAGTGAGGGTGCGTGCCACTAAGTGTGACAACCATGAGTATACATTAGTGCTGGCTCAGCGAGCGAGGGTGCGTGCCACTAAGTGTGACAACCATGAGTATACATTAGTGCTGGCTCAGCGAGCGAGGGTGCGTGCCACTAAGTGTGACAACCATGAGTATACATTAGTGCTGGCTCAGCGAGTGAGGGTGCGTGCCACTAAGTGTGACAACCATGAGTATACATTAGTGCTGGCTCAGCGAGTGAGGGTGCGTGCCACTAAGTGTGACAACCATGAGTATACATTAGTGCTGGCTCAGCGAGTGAGGGTGCGTGCCACTAAGTGTGACAACCATGAGTGTACATTAGCGCTGGCTCAGCGAGTGAGGGTGCGTGCCACTAAGTGTGACAACCATGAGTATACATTAGCGCTGGCTCAGCGAGTGAGGGTGCGTGCCACTAAGTGTGACAACCATGAGTATACATTAGTGTTGGCTCAGCGAGTGAGGGTGCGTGCCACTAAGTGTGACAACCATGAGTATACATTAGTGCTGGCTCAGCGAGTGAGGGTGCGTGCCACTAAGTGTGACAACCATGAGTATACATTAGTGCTGGCTCAGCGAGTGAGGGTGCGTGCCACTAAGTGTGACAACCATGAGTATACATTAGTGCTGGCTCAGCGAGTGAGGGTGCGTGCCACTAAGTGTGACAACCATGAGTATACATTAGTGCTGGCTCAGCGAGTGAGGGTGCGTGCCACTAAGTGTGACAACCATGAGTATACATTAGTGCTGGCTCAGCGAGTGAGGGTGCGTGCCACTAAGTGTGACAACCATGAGTGTACATTAGCGCTGGCTCAGCGAGTGAGGGTGCGTGCCACTAAGTGTGACAACCGGAGTTCAAGCTTTAGAACACACATGGTGAGAAAGGAGAACTGACTCCCAAATCTTGTCCTCTGACTTTCACTTGTGCCCTGGGATTCACACACGCACAAGGATCTACATGTACACAGGGATCATATGCGTATACAGACCCACATGTGCATGTTCCCCACCCCCACCCCAGCGCCCGCCCCTGCACACACAAACGAATGCATTTTCAAAAGCTAGTTAAGGCAGGAAATATTTTAAAGTGCTCTAGGGAAGAACCTATAGATTAGAGGTATAAGAAATGTCCTTCAGGCTGTGTCAGGGGTCTGCATCTCTCTTCTTTCTGTCTCAGCTTAGATGCAGGCTGGACTTTGAGTGCCCAGAAGCCCTTGGCTCCCATCCATCCTCTTAAGGCCCTGACGTTCCCCACAGCTTTGTCACGCAGACAGCTGGAGCCCATGTGAGTCACACAGGTCTGTGACAGCGCTTTCTACCTGCGTGACCTCAAGTAGGTTTCTCGGCCCCTTGCCAAATGAGCAATTCAAGCCCCTCCCTCTGAGGAGGAGAAAGACAAGGCCGGTGTGTGCCTTCAGCACACTGCCTGCTGCTTGCACGTGACACGTGTCATGAACAACACCCATCCTCCAAACTCAAGTTTCCTCAGTCTCTCAACTTCACCTAGCCTGACTTCATTGGCCTGGGTGAGGTGTGGGCGTGGCTTGCACAGCCCCTCCCAGTTCTGACTTAGAAATCCAGCCTAGATTGGTACTTCCCTTAGGGAACCTACCACAGAGACAGTTTAGATCATCTTTCCCTCAGAGGTACAAAGATTTGAACTGGTGCTGTGGAAGCAAAGGGAGCCAAGCATATGCAGTGCTGGCAGCACCCAGCCTTTGGCCTGACAGCCTGGAGAATTCTCATGGCACTAATGAGGTCCCCTCATTGATCTCACTGACAACGCCTCTTAGGCATCTGGCTCTGTGGCCTGCTCGTTAGGTAGGCAAGCTCAGCCAGTGGGCGAGAAGCTGGGTTTTTGTTGTTCTGGTTTTGGTTTGTTGTTGTCGTTTTTCCAACAGCAATCGCCTTTGCAAGGAAGGTGTTTTCTTTTTCCCTCTGGACATCTTAAAATAGAACCAAGTGTGGTGGCCCAAGCCCGCCATCCCAACCTGGGAAACTGAGGCAGGAGGACCATGAGTTCCATGCTTGGTAGAGCTGCATAGTGAGTTCCAGGGTAGCCTGGGCTACACGAGGAGACATAGGATTACACATTACACTGAAGTAAATGTAAGTGAAGGGCACATCACTCGCTTCCTTTTCATCTGTACACCTTCCCCACCACAGCCCCACAGCTTAGCTCCCTCGTGGGTGACAGATGAGCCTTCTCTGCTAGAAGAGCTGGAAACAGGACACTGATGAGGGCTGGTTCAGACAGCCTATCTCTTTTGCCCGACCCTAGGGCCCAGCTGTGGCCCCAGGATACTGTACAATGACAGAGGAAGGCCATGCCACCCTTAGCCTGGCTTAGAGCCCCTAAAGCCAAAGGTACCCAGGTCCCTGGATGGGGACCACTCCCAGGAAGCAGTCAGCTTAGTAATGGGCATCAGAGTCTGCACAAAACAAGGCAGGAGGTGCCTCTGTCTTTCTAATTTTCTTCTTGCTTTTAAATAAAATATCCATTTCTCTTTTAGAGTGTGTTATGTTTTTCCCTAGCTAGGGAAAATGGAGAAGAAAGCCAACCAGAGACAGCTCCAGAAAGGCAATAAACAGTCTCATGACCCCTGCCCAGCAATAGCCGACATTAGCATTTTGATGGATCTCCCGAAGTCTCTTTTACATGTATGTACTCTGCACATGCGAACTTGCCACTTTTATGTTTTGGTATTCTACAGCCTTTTCACACCCACACACTACACTACATGCTCTACACACATACACACCTCCATATGCCTCTCCCTTCCTGTGGGCTATTAAAAGCCACCTTTAGAATTACTATTGTACTCATTGTGTATGTGTAGACGTGAGTGCATGTATGTACACATGTGAGTTCATGTATGTGCACATGTGAGTGTGCATATGGGTGTATAAATGGGGGAGGAGAGCATGTGTGGGGCCAGAGGACAACTTTGTGGGGCAATCCCTCAGTCCGTGAAGTGCTTGCCACCCAAGTATTAGTACCATAGTTTGATTGCTAATAACCACATTAATAGCTGGGAGTGGAGGTGTGTGTTTGTATGCCGGTATCTATCCCAGCACTGAGGACGCAAGGACAGAGGATCCCTGGGGCTCATGGGCCATTGAGCCTAGCATAGTTAGTGAGGCCCAGGTTCCAGGTTCCAGTGACAGGTGGGAGGCTATTTTTTGTTTCTTTGTTTGTTTGTTTTGAGACAGGGTATCTCTATGTAGGCCTGGCTGTCCTGGAACTTGCTATGTAGACCAGGCTGGCCTTGAACTCACAGAAGTTCTCTTGCCTCTGCCTCCAGCATGCTGGGATTAAAGGCATGCACCACCAGGCCCAGCCTGATGGAGGGAGTTTTGGCACCCAAAGCTGACTTCCTGACTCCATATCTATGCACATATGTGTGCACACACTCACACAGAACAACAATAGCGATATATCAGGGACCAGGAATGTAGTCAAAGGAGGTATTTAAATAATTCTAGGTTTTTCAAACCTTTTTCATTATCACCTTCCTGAGAAGATTTTTAATAGTTTTTTTCCCTAATCATGACCACACTACTATGAACTTTAATGTGCAGACATACCATGGATCTGTTTAATGCTGTCGCCCATTGGAGGGCCATAAACCACTGTAGAGCTATCTTGTTCTTGCCAACCAAGAGCCAATTTCCTTCTCCTTTGGGTGATATCACTCCTATTGAGGAGGCATGATCTAGTTCATATAGTACTTGTGTGATTAAAAATTAATAAGTAAAAGAGCTGGTGAGACAGCTCAGTTGGTAAACTCACTGCCTCCAAGCCTGACAGCCTGAGTTGAACCCCTGGGACCCCCACATGGGGGCAAGAGAGAACTTACTCCTGAAAGTTGTTCTCTGCTTTGTACGTACATCACAACATGTGCATATTCCGCACACATAGTAAATAAATAAATGAGTGTAATAAAAAATAAATATTTAAAAAAATTAATCATTTGAGTAAGCACATACCTACATTCAGCGCAATGTGTAACCTTGTAGACAGCCTCTTCTCTGCATAAGGTTAGCTGAGGGCAGAGCCTGTCAGAGAGGCTGTGTGGGGCCAGGGGAAATGCGAGCAACCTGCTGTATGATGAAGTGTCTATTTTTTTTATATGTATAAGTATTTTGCCTGCATGTATGCCTGTGCACTGTGTGCCTGCCTGGTGCCTAAGGAGGCCAAAAGGAAGTGCCAGATCCCCTGGAACTGTAGTTACAAAGAATTGTGAGCTGTCATGTCGGTGCTGGGAACTGAACTTGGGTCCTGTGCAAGAGTAGCAAGTGCTCTTAATGACTGAGCCACCTCCAGCCCAGTGCTGATGTTTTTCCTTTTGCTGAAAAAAAGGTTCTGAGAACTCAACAGTCACGCTGGGCCTGCAGCCTCATCTCAGAGATGACTTCTCCATCCCTCCTGAACTCCTGGGGTAGTCAGTATCTCTGAACTAGATAGGCAAGACACCACAGGGCCAGTCAAACAGTAAAGACGCAAGGTCCTCCGCAGCCAGATTGAGCAGGAGTGGCCCGCGGAGAAGCTGAGGTGCCCTCTACTTCACTCCAAGGGCATCTCTGCACTATCAGTCTTGTGAAACTTCCTAATAGCATTGCCCACCCAGTGTCGTGACGTCTCCAAAAATAAAGATCGAGGGGCTGGAGGGACGGACCCTTGATTAAAAGCGTGTGCTGCTCTTACAGAGGGTCCTACTTCCGTTCCCAGCACTCATACGGGCAGACCACAAGGCCCTATAACTCACTTCTAGGTGCCTTGGGTCTCCGAGGGCACCTGCACTCATGAGCACAGACCTAGATATGTGCACATAATTTTAAAATTAAATAAATCCTAAAAAGCAGGAGTTAAGCCAGGTGTGGTGGCACAGGCTTTTAATCCCAATACTCAGGAAGGCAGAGGCAGGTGGATCACTGTGAGTTTGAGGCCAGTCTGGTCTACAAAGTGAGTCCCGGACAACCAGGGCTATACAGAGAAACCCTCTCTCAAAAAAACAAAAAACAAAAAACAAACAAACAAACAAAAAACCAAAAAAACAAAAACAAAAAAACAAAAACAAAAACAAAAAACCAAAAAACCCACAACCAAACCAAAACCAATATGCAAAAACCAAATCTAAGAGCTGGGCGTGGTGGCACATGTCTTCAATCCCAGCCTAGCCTTGACTACATAATGAGATCCTATCTAAAATAAGGAATTTTTTAAAAGATGTTCTAATAAATACTGGGTCTGCATGGTCCTCATGACAGGGTCCCTCTCATCTCTAATTGTCACTCCATAGTCCTCATCCGCTACACATTCATTTTTCCCAAACCACACTACCCGCTGCCTCTCTCAGGATGCTTGGACCTCTGGGTCTTTGCACATTCAAATGCCTTCTGGTTGGGCTAATCTTAGTCCAGAAATCCACACATTTGTTTCCCAAGGTCTTAAGAACATTGCTCAAATATCTTCCAAAGACGCCTTCTGTAAAGAGACCTCATTTTTCTCATCCATCTAAAGTGATGAACTTCTAAATCACCAAGCAGTTTCCTTAGTTTCGATGGGTGTTTGTTGTCTCGGACTAAAGCTTATAATATGGGGCTACAGGGCAAGGAGCTGTGGAGTCTGATCTCCAGCCCTGGGCTCCACCTTGCATAACCAACAACTGCTCTAGGAGCAGCCTTTCTAGTATTTGTTACTGGTTTTTTTTTTCCCTTTGAATCTGAGAGCCTCCTGCATCAGACTCTGGACACTAGGACTATAGTCCAGTACAGTATAGTGTCTAGGCTAAAGAACCCCTTTTCCTATCAGACATCTAAGAGGTCCTCAAAAAAAAAAGGAAGGAAAGGGACAAATGCCCTTTAAACTTATATTTCAAATCACCTCAGGCAATGCCTCTGCCTCAGAGAGTTCCCAGCCCTTCTAACTCCCACTCACCCCATTCACAAATCTTAGCAACTCCGAGGCCATTGGGCACTTTCTGTTGTTGGGCCAGCAAAAGCCACTGGCAGTCAACCGTCTTCCAAGCCTGAGGTCCAGCCAAGGGAAAAGATCCTCCAACTCCCAGACACTTCTCTCTCCAGCTTTACCCCAGTCACATAGAGCCCAGTAGGATCTGCCCTACTCGGCTCCGTTCACAGAAAAACCCTAAACCTTTCTTTACCCCTTAAGAAAGACTCTTTTCCTGTTCTGGTTTGGAAGACGACCAGAGGTGTTAAAAAGCGAACATCTTGACCGAATTTCCTCCAGGCAAGCTTTCCCTGGGTTCTCCCTCCAACACAGCAGCCTCTCCTGCCAGATGGAGCCGGAGCCAGGCTGCTGGAACTCTATCCAAAGCTGTGCTCCTGCAGAGCATCGGGAACTCAGTCCTAGGCTGCAGCATCCTCCACCACTGGCTCCGTGCCCGTCAACCAAGAAACCGGGACAGCAGTTCCTTGAGCCAGACCCTTGGAAGCAAGTGAGGGACACACCAATTTAGAGAGAAATCAGCTTGAACCCTGCTGAGAAAAGAGGCCTCTTCATTGGTTGAGTCACAGGAAAAGCCACCTGCGACTTGCACGAAACTTGTTTAAAAATCTTAAAATGTGCCTTGGGCGTGGTGGCTCAAACCTGCTGTCCCAGCACTTGGGAAGCTGAGGCCTGAGGATTGTTTTTAGTGTGACGCCAGCCTTGGATACATGGGAAGTTCCAAGCCAGTGTCTCAAAGGAAAAGAAGAGGGGGAGGAGGAGGAGGGGCTAGGGGAAGAAGGAGGAATCCGAAAATGTTAGGAGGAAAATATTCTCCAAAATGAATGCGGACCAACTGCAGGACTCATTTCCCATCTCCCTAAATAAACCCAAGCCACATGGTTCTTATCTGCTATTAAAACCAGACAGCTCGTGCAAGGGAGGATAAAACATCGGAGAACACTGGTTGCAAACAGTGTTGGAACTTCTGGCTGTGTGGTCTGAGAATGTCCCATAGCCCGCCTCTCTCTCTCTCTCTCTCTCTCTCTCTCTCTCTCTCTCTCTCTCTCTCTCTCTCTCTCTCTCTCTCTCTCGGCTTTCAGTCTCTTTATCTGAGCCTCTGAATCCACTTTCCCAGGTGGTTTGGACGATGAGATGAGAAAGAAGCTCCCTGCAGTGAGAAAGGACTAAACAAATGAAGCCTTTGACATTTCACAGTAAGGTCTGTGCTGCTTACATTCACACGTCTATGAGGGGCAAGCTGGCTATGACGGCTTACATCTGTAATCCCAGCCTCCACTCATCGACAATTAGGCCAGCCTGGGCTATGTAACCTCAAAACCCTGCCTCAAAAACAAGGCAAGAAAACAAAAATCAAGTGGGCTATGGTATGGCTTGCCTAGCATGAACAAAGCCCTGAGATCAATCCAGGGCACAGCACACATCAGGCACAGCAGAGGTAGAGCCCTGGAGAAGTAGCGGCTGGGGGACTCACAAGTTCAAAGTCATCCTTAACCACATAGCAAGTTCAAGCTATCCTGAACTACATGAGGAGGGAGGAAAGCCTATGAGAGACACTATGACCAGGACTGCTGGGAGAAATTTTTTAAAAAAGGGCATAGCCATCACATTCCAGAAGCTTCAAGACACGGCATTCCCACAAGCGACACACCCGATCTGCTGCTCTGCCTCCAAGTATTCCCCAGGTCCGCGACCTGCACTCTTCCATATGCCAAGCGATCCTCAATCTGCCTCCTTCCTGGGCTGCAAAAGGGCCTCAAGCTTGTCTGTGAACCAGGCCAGACAGGATGACATCGCCATGGTCCACATTCCCTGTCTCCACCACGCCCAGCTCTGGCTGATGCTGAGTCTTTAGCACCACCCAGGGCTGCTGAGCATGGTTGGACTCAGAGGCGGCCCTCCACTCCTCTGGGGCACTGAACGCAGCAGTCTGTTGGTGGCCTCGGGCCAGTTAAAGACAGGAAAGAAGAAAAGAAAGCAGAATTGAGACACAGCAGATAGCAACCGCGGATGAGGAAGTAGCAAAACAGAAAGGGAGAAATAAAGGGAAGAGGAGGAACAAACACTGCCCCCCCCCCTCACCCCGCTGGCATCCGGCATCCTATGATGTTGCTGGAGAGCTCAGCCTTGCCCTCCCTGCCGGTGCCTCTTAAGACTTCCCACAAGGCTGAGTGAGCCAGGCAAGGAGCTGAAGACCCATTGAGGAAATGGGTAAACTGAGGATGGACAAACCTCTGGACCAGGGCACAGATCTGCATCTGCTATCTCCTTCATCAAGTGCTTTTTTTTTTAATCCCCTAGGACCAATTCAGAGGCCCAGTGACAGTCCACTGAAGAGCCAACATCTGGAGACGGAATTAGCCACCAAAAATATAGTTCATCGGGCTGCTCACAACAGCCCAATGAAGACCAAAGCAAAAGTCTATGCACTGACAAATAGAGGGAAATAGAATGTTATTCAGTCACAGAAGAGAGATGAGGCACTGGTGCAGACAGCTACATCGATGAACCCAGAGGACACTGGAGACCAGCCACCAGCCGCAGCTCTATGGCATGCCTACAGTAGGCAAATCCACAGAAAGAGAGAGTGTATATTAGTAACGGCCAAAGGTTGGGAAAGTGGAGAATGCGGAGGGACTGCTTACGAAGTACAAGATGTTCTTAGGGTGAGGCTAAAGAAAATCTCTCAGACTTAAGAGTCAGGCCCGATGGGTCCTGCCTGTGCTCTTAGCACTTGGGAGGCTGAGGCAGGAGGACCACAAGTTTGAGGCCAGCCTGAGCTACCCTGTAAGTCTTGATCTCAAAAGCATCAAAGCAGAGACCTTTCTAGAACTCTTCAGTGAGGATGGCGGCACCATACTGTGGATGTAGTAGGTGCCACCAGCTGTGCCTATGAGCATAGCAGATCTGATGCTATGTGAACTTGACCCCTGCTTTTGAAAAGATGGGGCGGCAGAGAAAGATGAAGAGAAGTTAGACAAAGGTGAAAGAATGGAGCTTCTTCCTAGGAGCGCTGAGGTACTGAAGGAGTCGCTCTCCTCTCACAGGAAGGAGGCCACAGGATGTCAGTTGGGCAGCCGACAGAAAGCAGTAGTGCCTGAAGCCTGGAAGGGAAAGGGGGCAGTTAACAAGAGGAAGTGGGCAGGGCAGGCTGACACCCCAACTGACACACCACTGCTCTGACCTTCTCCCTGACAGAATGTCATTTCCTAAAGACTACACATGCCCAACTCTGGGCAGGCCATGTCACAGGTGTTAGGACACTGTAGCCACCTGATCCCTGGCCTCTGGAGCTTTGCTCTCTGGGGTTAGCACCATTCAAAATCACTGGTGGCTGGTGACCTGGCTTAGTAAAATCCAAACCTTGAGCCCCCAAGAGTAAATAAAAACCAAGACGACAGCTCTCTCTCTCGCGCGCGCGCTATTATTCACATTGGGTGTCTAGGTGAGGATTAGAGAGATTGGGGACACAGCTCTAGAAACTAACAGTAGCTCACCTGCTGGGTGAGCTCTAAACTGAGGCCTGAGGTAGAAAAACAGCTGTTTTAATTAAAAAATCTGGATTTCATCCAGACTGTGGAATGTGACCTCCAACCCTTGTTTTAGACAGAACTCACCCAAAAGACATGAGTCCAGGACCTCAAGAGGGAAAATGGCAGATGCGGGGCCCATGTGCGTGCGTGTGTGTGTGTGTGTGTGTGTGTGTGTGTGTGTGTGTATGTGTGTGTGTGTGTGTGTGTGTGTGTGTCTGTGTGTGTGTGTGTCTGTGTGTCTGTGTGTCTGTGCGTGTGTGTCTGTGTGTGTGTGTGTGTGTGTGTCTGTGTGTGTGTGTGTCTGTCTGTGTGTGTCTGTGTGTCTGTGTCTCTGTGTGTGTGTGTGTGTGTGTGTGTGTGTGTGTGTGTGTCTGTGTGTGTGTGTTGAGATGATGAACATGACACAGCACACATGAGGAGCTCAGAGGACAACTTTCAGAAGCCAGCTCTCCCCTGCCAATCTAGGAAGTGGCTTCTGGGGATCAGACCCAGAACTCTTTGTCAAGCCTACACAGCAAACATTTTAACCCACTGAGCTATTTCAAGGTTGGGGTTTTTTGATGCAAGGTCTCACTATGTAATCCAGACTGTCTCTGCCTCCTCCTACCTCTGTCTGGGATTATAAGTGTCGACCCCCGTGGCCAACTGGCAGGGTTGGCGCCTTCTGAGGCCTCTCTTTGATGTACAGGTTTCATCTTCCCTCTGCCTGTCTCACATGGCTGTCCCTCTATATGTGTATGCTGTCTCTGATGATTTTTTTTTTTTTACATAAGGACACTGGTCTTATTGGATTAGGACCCTACCCAAATGACTACATTTTAATTTTCCTTTTAAGGATCTATTTTCAAATACAGTGTCATGCTAAGGTTGCAGAGGATAGGACTCCTATTTAGAATTTAGAAGGGACACAGCTGCTCATGGATGCTCTCATCACACTGGATGGCTCCTGGGATCCAGGGAGTAGAGTACCCCAGGGGAGTGGAGCATCCCAGGGGAGTGGAGCATCCCAGGGGAGTAGAGTATCCCAGGGTAGTGGAGTACCCCAACTACCCCACATACCTGCAATCCCAGAATTTGAGAGGCTGAGGCAGGAGGATCATGAGTTCCAGGCCAGCCTGGGATACATACAGCAAGATTATATCTAAGGAAACACCTTTTTTTTTTTTAAGAAGGAAGGAAGGATGGGGGAGGGAAGGAGTCGAGGAGAGAGGAAGAATAAAGAAGGAGAAGAGAAGATGGGAGGGAGACAGGGAGGGGAGAAATGAGGGAAGGACAGGAACAGGGAGGGAGGCTAGCTTACTTAGTTCACAGTTCCAGAGAGTCAAGGGCATGATACCAGCAGTGTGTGTGTGTGTGTGTGTGTGTGTGTGTGTGTGTGTGTGTGAGAGAGAGAGAGAGAGAGAGAGAGAGAGAGAGAGAGAGAGAGACAGACAGACAGACAGACAGACAGACAGACAGAGAGACAGAAACAGAGACACAGACAGAGACACAGAGACACAGACGCAGAGAGATAAGAGCTATGCTTGCCCTTTTTTCAAACAATATTTCACCCAAATTAACTTAGGAGTCCCATAAGAGCTAATTGATTCTTTTCAAGACCAGAACCTCCAGGAGTCTAGCACCTTCCCACCAGGCTCCACCTCCTAAAGGTCCCAGGGCTTCATGACTCCACACTGAGGTCAGGAGGAGACACTTAGGCCACACACACACCATGATACCCAGGCAGGAGTGAAGGGAAGAGCTTTCAGACAGGAGCAGCCACTGAGGCAAAGGCACAAAGGAGTCGAGGGGTCTGGCTCTTTCCACTTTGGCCAAAGAGGAGACCAGAGAACAGAAGAGCCAGGTGACATTTGTTCATGGTCACTATCTGCACAAGGCCCAGGCAAGAGGGCCCTGACACTCCAGGCCATAAGAAGCCATTTTAAGGATAAGATTAGAACTCAGGAAGGACACTGTTGATGGCCACATGCAGCCTGAGGTCTTTGGTCCAGTAGTCATATAGGAGACCATTACTAAGGGTCAGGTTAACAGAGAGCCTGCGACTGCTCCCGGGATGTCAGTGTCCTTCAAAGCACTCCTTCCAGCCTTCTCTCATAGGGGACAGCCTATAAACATGGCTGTTCTCTTTCTCTCTACAAATGATAGAGAATAACAGACAGGTAACTGACTGATAATCAGTCACGTGGCTACGTGTGTGTGTGTGTGTGTGTGTGTGTGTGTGTGTGTGTGTGTGGTACTGCTGCCTGTATCTCACAGCGCTCCTCGTTTGCAGACTTGTAGCTGTAGACGTATTTTTTTTTTCACGATTCCCAGTGAAGCATAATTTACACCTTCTACTGCTTCTCGAGAAATCATTTCCCCAAGACTAATAATAAATCAGAGCAGCCACCCAGGGGAGTGGAGTACCCCCAGGGGAGTGGAGCATCCCAGGGGAGTGGAGTACCCCAGGGGAATGGAGTATCCTAGGGGTATGGAGTACCTCAACTACCCCTATCCCTGTCATTCACTGCACCCATGGGCTGATGCAACATCAGGGTAAACACAGAGAAGTGCACTCTACCCATGGTACCCTAGGGATCCTGAAGGGAGCTGTGTGATGTCTGTGTCACAGTCCCCTGGGCAAGGAGATTGAGCTGGAAGAAGAGAAGTAGCTGCTGTGGCCAGGTCCCCCTGAGGCCAGCACTGAGACTCTAGGCTGGGAGAAGGAGGCTTTCAGGCATGCATCTTCTCTCATCACTGGCTTCCTGGATGTTATGAGATGAATTTGAAATGCTCCCCAACAAGGTCCTAGTTGAACTCCCACTACTCAGCTCATGATGCTATCTTGAAGTTGTGTAGCCTTTGGGAAGGTGGAGGTGCTAGTCCAACTCCCCTTGACCAGCCATGATGCGAGCAGCCTTCACTTCCCGAGCCTGCCTCCACATGCAGAGCTTTTCGGATATACTTTCCTCATCCCGAAGGACCAAAAGATCCTAAACCATGAGCCATGGCAAATGTAGCTCCCTTAAATTAATCCTGTCAGGTACTACGCTCATAGCAACACAGATCACCAGTACACTGGGCTAGGAGCCAGGTCAGAGACACAGGGCTGAGGCCAGCACTTTTTCCTCAGTCCCCACAGTGTGTTTGGCTGCATTCCAACTTCTCCTCCATTGACAGGCCTCTCCTCACCCCAGGAACCACCCAGGATGGCTCTCACCACAGAGCAGCTAAGTGCTGTTCCACCTCATTCCTCCCATGTGAGACACAGGAAGGCCATCTCAAGTCCAGAGCCCATCTGGATCTCTGCCAGCCACACTCACCACTGGGCTTTACAGGGCAGACACAGAGCCTGCCTCACAGCCTTCTGCATGAGTATCCACAAGAGCCAACCTCACAGTCCTCCTGAGCATGACGTCATTGGCATCTAGAGGACCACACCTTCCCTTCTCTGTGTGCTTAAGACCAGACTCTTCCTGCTGTTTCCCCCGGAGTGTGCAGAGGGTCCTCTCTGCCCACTTGCCTAAACAGTTGTCACAAGCTCAAATGGAGACAGATGTCTCTGCATCCCGGTTAACAGAGGGAACCTAAGAAACGAGATTTACAGAAGGCCTGAAAGTGTCACCATAAAGGCCAGGTGACAAGGACAGGATTGACAAGGCTACTCAGGACTTCTAAGACGGTGTCTGAATGGCTAGAAGAAAGTGTCAACAGCCCTTCTGCCATGTCCCAACTGGAGATACTCATCAGTTTTCTTCTGGTCTCGCTGACCAGAAAGTCTTTACCATAGCCAGCCATGGTAGTACATTCCCAGAATCCTAAGCACTCAGGAAGCCGAGGCAACAGGCTCATGAGTCTGAGGCTAGGCTGGGATATGTGGACAGACTATATAAAGAGGCAAAAGAAAAGAAAGCTGGGTGTGATGGTGTGCCCACCTTAATCCCAACATTAAAGAGCTGGAGGCAGGAAGATCAATGCTTCAATGCCATTCTCAGCTGCATAGCAAGCTTGAGCCAGCCTGAGCCCCATCAGACTATGTCTGAGAGAGACAGTGGGATCAAGAGAGTTTACCCGGTTCAGTAACTTCTCCTGGGCAGAGAAATATCTAGGGCACCTGCATACATCTGCTGTGGAACAATCTATCTATAAGATGGTTTATCCGTCACCTACCTGTGTTGTATTTTATCATCCCCTAAGAGGCTCTGGATGAGAGGAGACTGCAAAATGGGACTCTGGCTTAAGTTAATAGTCCAAATACACCTTGAGCAACTTGGAGAGCCACAGAATGGCCATGGCTTTCTTTGGAAAACTCTCCTTCAGTGAGGATACTACACGCAGGCAAAAAGCGATGGCAACTGGCAAGCGTGGAGGGACTCTGAGAAAGCAGATTTCTTTAACCAGGGAAAAGCAAATACACAGACAGCACTGACTAAGAGACCATCAGCAACAGTCGTCAGCAGTGAGCTGGACTCTCTGCAGAACACTGTGTCCAATGAAACTTCGCACAGCTCTGTGCCTTACCGGACCTCTTCGAAGACATGAAAACCAAGGCACAAGGCAAAGTATACATACATATGCCCCAAATTTCCTCAACCAGTGCCCAAACTGAGGTGGTTCATCTAAGAGCTCATGACACCAGAGCACCAAAGACAGAGCACTCCTGTCCCAGCCTGGGTCATAACCTCCAATAAGAGTGTGCTAATAGGGCTGGAGAGGTAGCTCAGAGGTTAAGAGCACTGGCTGCTCTTCCCAAGGTCCTGAGTTCAATTCCCAGCAACCACATGGTGGCTCACAGCCATCTGTAATGAGATCTGGTGCCCTCTTCTGGTGTGCAGGTGTTACATGTGAACACAACATGGTGTACATAATAAATAAATAAATCTTTAAAAAAAAAAAAAGAGTGTGCTAATAGCTTGGCCTGTGGTGCTGTGAGGACAAGCAGGTCCTAGTAGAAGGTTAGAACTTTGCCTCTGATGGAGACAGTGGGATCCTATTCTCTTTCTGCAGCAGCTGGCCTGTCCACCGTGTGCACTTGTCACAGATCACTGTGCCACCACAGGCTCAGAGCAACAGGGCAAGTGCCTAGATTGAAAGGGCGACCCCAAAGAAAGCGTTCCCTTTAGCTAAGCTGATTTTCTCAGAAGCTTGTCATAGCAATGGAAAAATCCTTCCATGGTAGGATTGACCCAGTACCCAAGTCATTCCCAAGAGAGGCCGATTTCTTTGCTGCCTTATTTGTCTCTTCAGTGGTAATCAACAACAACTAAGGGCCTTACAGACACGGGGTGACACAACTCACATCCTGGAGACTGAGTAAGCAGGTTTGCTCCTTGACAGACATGATTTGCCTTGAGTCACATGCATTCTTCCCAGTCCATCACATTAATCACAGTCTGTGGGTGTAAGATGCCTGGGCAGGAACAGAGGTTTTACAAGTGTCATCAAATTCTTGTGTGTGTGTGTGTGTGTGTGTGTGTGTGTGTGTGTGTGTGTGTGTGTGTGTATGTATGTATGTAAAATCAAGGAACCATCATGGTGGAGGACAGAATCAGAGCCACCTGCACCACCTGTCAAAATGAATGATTCTTCCTGGTCTTACCATGTCCCTGGGCCAGGCTCTGAGCTAGTCTGGGTCTACAAAGATTGCTCGGCTTTAGGGACCCCAGAGTGTAGGAGGCTCAAGCCTGTAGGGTGAGTGGAGACGTACATGTGGGTGGGGAAACATCATGGCAGTGTGTTCCTATAATCTCAGCACTGAGGATGTGGAGACCTAGAGATTAGAAGTTCACAACCAACCTTGGCTACATACTAAGCTTGAGGCCAACCTGGGCTGCATGTGACCAAATCTCAGAAAGAACAAAAACCTGCATTGTGATGCCCAGCATGATGCATCTTCAGGTGAATGCAACCACATCACAAAAAGAAAGTTTCACGGTTTAAGACAGATTAAAAACAAGGGTTGGCAAGGTCCTAGAGACATCAGGACTCTCTTCCATTACTGTTGGGAAAGTAGCTTCTCAGCATGCCAAAAATACAGGCGCCATGCAATCTAACAAGTATATGCCCAACATAGTGAAAACACAGATGCTTGTTACACAAATATCCACAGAAGCAACCTTAATAATGACCAAAAAGGTCCCACCCATTGGCAAAGGGGTAAATCCAATGTGGCACATCTATACCAGGGAATATTATTTGCCCGTGAAGAGCAAGAAAATGTTGATGCAAGCTACAATATAGACAAGTCTTAAGAATATCATGACATCTGGGCTGAAATGCTCCCTCCAAGAACTAAAGGCCACCTTTAAAACAAACAAAACTCAATACTAAGCAGGAGAATTCCTCTTTTGCGTTGTTTCATCAGGGCCATCCAAGAGACTCCCCAAACATTACAGGCTATTGCTATTACCTTGGTTGCCCACAAGAGATAGAAGTAGTCCCTAATGTTGAAGAAGCCGTGCACTGCAGACCCAGGGCCCAGACACTCCTGATCTAAATACCTCTACCCTGAGGACCTGATTTCATGGTTAAAAAAATAAAAAAAAGTCATGGAGGCAACAAACAACCCTACCCAGCTATTCCTCCTATAAATCCAAACAAGGGCCAGCATGGCACAGTAGCCCTAGGGGTGCAGTAGTGGCACGCATACCTTGGCAGTAACCAACAGCTCTCTAATTGGACTTTAAGAACCACTCAATGAGGGGGGAAATCATCCCTGGTACTAGAATCCTAGCTAACTACCCAGGCCAAGTGAAGTCATGAATCTTGGTAAAGAATCTACAGCCGCCAACTTACTCACGCAACATAACCCTTATTATCTACACTCTAATTCCGTCTTAACACTTACAGGTAAGCAGAGTGCTCATCCTTCATGAGGGAAACTCTTCTTCGCACCAGATGGAGACCATCACAGAAAACCACAACCAACCGAACTGTCGAGTTGTGGAGCCCCGACCCAACAGACACATCTGCAACACAACCCCTGCCCCTGAGGCTCGGGGAACAATTTGGAAGAGCAGGCAGAAAGACTGTAAGAGACGGAGGATCAGGAAGTTTGCAGTGAGCCTGTCTCCTAGGGCGGTCAGAAACTAAAGCTCACAAAGTCTCGCCAGCATGACTGCAACAGGAGTTGAACAAGAATGGCACCAGACATGCTAAAACAGAAGAGGAACGGCCAAAGAGCCTCGGCCCTACACAAAGAGCTACAGGCAGCGGAGGAAAACCGAGACTGCGAGAGTCTTCCCCAGGGAAGAGCACACGAGTAAGCTGCCCAATACCAAATGGTCAGCTCTGAAAATATACACACACCAGAAACACTATACAGACCAAGATTATATTTAGAAATGTATATGTCTATAGGTATACATATATGCGTGTAATAACAACTAGTGAAAAAAGAGGTCATGGATTTGAAAAAGAGGAGGGAGGACTACTTGGGAGGGTTTTGGAGGAGGAACTCGAAGGGGAAAATGATGTAATTATACTATAATCTCAAAAATAATAAAAAGAACATTATGCTAAGTGGAAGAAGCCAGATATGACTTCATTTATGGAAAATCACTAGAACAGGAAATCTGCACATAGTGTGTGGTCACCTGAGCTTGAGGTGGTGAGGGCCAAGGAGCCAACAATACATACAGGTTTCTTCCAGAAGTAAAAAATATTCTAAAAGTAACCATGGTAATAAATTTACAATCCCATGGGTGGTAAAACAAACAAAAATAACATACATGGCTTTGTTTGCTTCTAATGAATGTCATAGCTCAATAAAGCTGTCCCAAACAAAACAAAACAGAACAAACAATAACAAAAACAGAAAAGGGAGTAAGAGAAAGAGCAAACCCAGGAGGAGTACAGTGCAGGGAGAAGAAACAGCACTGGGAAGAAAAGAAAATGGAAAACAAAACCACTGCAAAACTTGGAAGCTACAGGTGTTTCTCTGATAAGGAGACGGTGAGGAAACAGCTAAGAATGCATCTGGCGGCAGACAGGGCTGTTCCAGACTCCGCAGACACAGCTAAAGCATGCTATGAAGTTGCATTTCCCTGTCCTCAAAGCCCCAAATCCAAAACGCTCCACCCATGTGATGGCCCAAGTGGAAAATTCCACACTGACCTCATGTGATGAGTTGTGGAGAAAACAAGCAGATTAAAAATACTGTATGAGCTGGGCATTGTGGTGTAATCCCGTAATCCCAGGTACTTGGGAGGGCGAGGCAGGAAGATCAAAAGTGTCAGGCCTGCCAGGGCTACACAGGGATTTTGAGGCCAGCTTGGACAAGTTAGTTTCAAAATTAAAAAATATACACAGGGCTGGGATGTAGCTCAGTGGTATACACCAAGGACACTAGCGCTAGGATAACTAGGCCAGCATGTGTAAGGCACTGAGTTTAATCTTCAGTAAAACACACACACACACACACACACACACACACACACACACACACACACACACACACACACACCCCACAGGAATACGCACTCGTTCTCACACACACAAGCACTTGTTTAGACTTAAATCCAGTACTCAAGATATCTCATTATGTATGTGCAAACATTCAGAAATCTGAAATGCTTTTTGATCAGAACACTTTGGATAAGGCACACTTAACCTTACTGTGTGGCAATGAAAAAACCCCAGAAACCTTAAACAGGAGAATGCTATAGTCAATCAGCCTTAAGAGGTCAGCAGGAAAGACAGCCAGAAGCCACACTGCCAGGGGCTGCAGCAGGAACCCAGGACCTGAGAAATAAAGTCCAGCACAGCTAGGACCTTCAGGTCCCACCGTGGATCTGAGGAGACAACAGTTTGGTAACACCAGCTCTAGTCTGAAGTTCTCCAATGCTGGCCCAAGACTTGAACCAGGGCCCATGGTGACACATTAGAAAGGCCCTTCCAGCCCATGTGAGCTAGTGTACACCTGTACTCTCAGCAGTTGGGAGGTCGAGGCAGGAGAACTGCCATGTTCTCAGCTGGCCTAAGCTACAGAGATCTCACCTCAAAGTGTGTGTGCATGCAAAGTGTGTGTGGAGAGAGAGAGAGAGAGAGAGAGAGAGAGAGAGAGAGAGAGAGAGAGAGAGAGAGAGAGAGAACTTGTGTTCCATTTAGTCTCTTGGGACCTTCCTGTTGCTCCAGGAACAGGCAAAAGATGAAAAAAAAAATTCTGACATCCTTTAGCAGTCTCTAGAACTTCACCTCTCCCCCTGCCGCACCCCTCCCCCAGAAATCCCAACCCTTTCCTCATTACAAGAGTGTCCAGGAAGCCAGAAGCCCATAAGACCAGGTTAAACACACACACACACACACACACACACACACACACACACACACACAATTAAGACCAATTACCCTAGCCCTAGCAACTGGGACTCTTATGTAACAGTTTCCACCAAACTGACGGAGAGCTTCAGCTGCAGTTTATTTGCTTCAGACCAGCAAGACCTGTGTGTGCCCCAAGGCTCCTAAGAGAGTGCTTTCAGTCGTAGGACTCCGAGAGGTCTCCCCAAGATCCACGATATCCGCCCCCCCCCAGAAGCTTGCTAAAAGTGCGGACTCTCACCGAGTGTGGTGTCACGCCCCTGTAATGCCAGCATCGTTGGGGAGGAAGAAGCAGGAAGATGGAGTGTTCAAGGCTAGCCAGAGCTGTGCTTACCTAGTCTCAAATGGGGGAGGGGGGGAAAGCATTGCAACTGTTGAGGCCCCGCCCCAAGTCCTGGAATTGGAACCTGGACCTCCTGAGAAGCCCATGATACCCATCTTACCTAGATGCTGCACCAAGACATCCCTGCACCATGAGCTCAGAAGGGCCATGGAAAGAGGTCTCAGCAGCCCCGCCCCCACCCGCCCAGTGGAAACCCCAATTAACACGCAGCAGTAGAGTCCAACTTGGCTCAAAACCAGATCCACCAAGAGCTCCAAATTCCGCTAAGAGGGTGTGTGCAGGAGGCAGGCTCTTCCCCCTGATCCTCAGGGGAGCTCTATAAAGCTCACAGCTCTGCGCTTGCCTGGAATCTGCAGCTGCTGCTGCAGGGGTTAACCCTCTTGCTCTGCGCATGTGGGAGGTGGCCCTCATCGTTGACTGTGTGCTGGGTGGTGGCTGCGAAGGGAGCTGCAGTGGGGCTCACATTGCAGCAGCCACCGCACTTATCCACACAGAGCACCAGTTTCCCATTGGAACCAACAAAGCGCCTCAAGAGGGGGACACCATGTCCCCAGCGTGTGAATGTCCTAACGTTAGGGACAGTGGACAAAGACCCTTCCAGGCTCATTCCCTACCAGTGCAGCTCTTCTTGTTCATCCAGACCTTGGGCCTGTGTCCTGTCACCCATCACCCTGCCTGCAGCCGTCCATCCTGCCTTGCTCTGGACTGAACCCTGTGCCTTGTCCACCGTCAGCTTTCTGTCCCTAACGTTACCCTGTGGTCAGGAGCCCATTGCAGACAAAGAGGAACACCAGCCACCATCATATCTCTTTCCTCAGATTAAATATGCTTATAAGAGGTCTAATTCCAAAACATGTTCTTTCCATGACCTCCCATAGCTCCACATAATCCACTTAAAAAAAATAAATCCAATATCCAATCTAATTCCAGGGTTTAGCATATCTTATAGATAAAGTAAGATGTACCCTCCATGCATGCATCCATATGCCTTGATGTTCAGACTGGGGCCTGGAGGCCAACAGCAGCCGCACGGCTCCTGGGAGCGGGTTGGAAATGATGAAGCCTCCCTGTGTGGTAGGAAATGAAACAGAGTTGGCCCCAGGGGCACAGGTGACACGGCTTGGCCTTGGTGTGTGAGGCAGGACAGTCCCCTGGGACTGAGCCTTTCCTCTGCAAGCTCTCACACATACCGCAAAGCCGGGGATGGCAGGCTTGATGGGATCAGAGCAGACCCAGTGGATGGAAGGAAGCCCTTTGGGGGAAGCCACAGAAGCGCTCCAGGCTGGGAGTATCCACTGAAGGGCTGGGGGTAGAGCTCGGTGCGGAAGACTTTCCTAGCAGGCGTGAGACTCTGTTCAACTGCGCTTCTCAGCCCCTTTGTTTATAACACAGGCATCCTAGACTGGGTCGTAGATTTGATTTTGTGTTGAGCATGCCCTTGATTATCAGCCACTCAATGGTGCTGTATTTTCCTCTCCAAGCACAACAAACGCTGGGAGTTATTTATCAATAAAACACTTGCTAAATGAGAACAGTAGAGTCGAACTAAATTTAAAGTTCCGCTTTCCTACTTCTGTTCCTAAATTATATTACAAATCAGAAGCAGATGCCTCCGTGACGGCCTTCCAGGAGCCACTGCTAAAATAAGGACGCTTTCTCTGATGATTAAATTAGGACAAGGAGTCATTTCGGTAGAGTTTTTTAAAATAGCATCTCTGAAGAATTCTTACAACTTAATTAGTTTTCTTGTTGACTAACCCTGGTGTTCCCTGCATCTGACAGGCAATGAGGAAGGAGAAGGTACATAGAAGCACACAGAGCAGTAGATGCTAATGTCCCCGAAGGGCTTTGGGCAGGGCCCGTGTGAACCTGCAGGCTCTCCAAAAGGGTTGCCTGTCAGAGCTGTGCAGGACAGGAGAGTCCACAAAGGCTTCCTAAGGGAAGTTATTATTTTTAATTTTTGCTTGTGTTTGTGTGTGTTATGCTTGCGAGAGCCTATGCATGTGTGTGTTCACACTAAGGTACAGGTGCATGTGTGTCTGAGTGTGTGGGAAGGCCAGAAGTTGACGTCAAGTGTCTTCTTCAATTGCTCTCTACTTTATTTACTGCGAGGTGGTTTCTCAGTGAACCTGAGGCTTGACCACTGGAGTTTCTAGCTACATAATTTCCCCAGGGATCCCATCTCTACCTCCCGAATGCAGGGATTTAAAAGCAGGTGCTGGGGATCTGAACGCAGGTCTTTACATTTGCAAGACAAGTGATTTATCCACTGAGCCATCCCCCTTCCCCCACCGCCTTTTATAACAGCTAACCTTAGTGCGTTGCCTTGGTTGTATCTGCATAGTACATAAAAGGGAGAAACAAAAGAGTAAAGCCTAGAGTGATCTAGAAAGCCTAGAAAGGAAATGATCTATGCTTATGCCAAATGGACCAAGAGTGTACTCGGTGTGCTCAGGGAGTACTCGATGCCAAGACAGCTTATGAAAAGGAACCTACAAGAAGGCAGCAACTCTGTCTCCACTCCACAGAGGTTTGGTGATCTGAGTCAATTAAAAAAAAAAAAAAGACAGTAGACAGATTGACAAGAGGGGTATATAAATGTATTGACATCCGAAGGCTCTGGAGTCATCTCAACGAAAGGCCATATGGTTGAACACAGCACTTTCTCAGGGAAGTGGGAAGGGGAGGTTGTGGAGTTGGGGACAATATTGAGGAGGAGTGGTTTTCAGAAGAGATGAATGGGTCTGGGGAACGGATACTAGTTTGGGACAAACTTACTCTAGTGGGACGGAGCAGGTGTCAAACACCAGCCTTTCTTCTTGAGTTAACCTGGAGGATCGGCTCTTTAGGCAGATGGGGAGCATCTCGGAATGAAAGCCTGAGCTCAGGAAGAAAGATGGTGGAGATGAGGGAACGGGGATGGGAGGAAGGTCAGACAGACCTCCTTTAGCCTGCTGCTGAAAAGATTCTGAACACCGAAGCCATTCCCAGGCGAGGCTCCAGACAGAGAGGGCTCCCGGCTCCTCGGGTTCCTGGGGAGGCTTTTAGCCCCAACTATATTGCAGAGGACTTTCAGCACAAACAAGGGGAAATCCATGTTATTTAGCCACTGAAAGTCCAGAACTATTTCTTACCACTTGCCCTCACCCGTCCCGACACCATAGAGCTCATAATGCGACCATTCCCAGACCTTTTTTCCTTACAAGCCCGCTCAGAGACGGAGCCAGGTGCTCGTATTTGCCCCCCAAGAAACCCCATTCCTCTCAGTCGCTCTCTCCCCTCTCCAAACATCACTCCGGCAGTCTTCCCTCCCGTTTCCTTTTCTTTTTCCTTTTCCCAGGTTTCTCCATATATTTGTGATTTTATTTTATTTTATTTTTGTACCATATGCTTTTTGGTAAGATGCCTTAAATGCTTTCTGAAACAAGGTGACAGACAGGCAGTCACACACAGAGAAACACTAGACTTGGCTGTGGGTGAAATCTGGATTTCTCAAAAAAAAAAAAATTACCTCTCAAAATGCAAAGATTTGCTGTAACTGGGGCTATTTAGAATAATGTGGGCTGAGGCCAGCACACAGCCCTTCGACCTATTCTAGCCACAAAGGCTACTTAGTGTGCAGTCCACGCCATGCCTGCTTTTTGACTGTAATTCATTTCTGGATGCCACCATTTCCTTTTGCTTCCTTGTCAGAGGTACAAACTCTGCTAACTCTGTGGCAATATGAAATGTCACTAAGCAACATTCTGAATCTTGAAATTCCATTTTAGTTTAGTTACTGAGCTGTTCTGCAAGCCTGATCCGGGACTAAGCATAGGTAAACCTCATTTTTACCCGCCCCTTCCTTTTGGGGATTTGGACGGAAGTTAAGCTTGCTAAGCAGTGCTGTGTTGGCATGGTGATGTTCACACCTTGCCGAGCTGAGGCTTCTGGACCATAAGTACACTGAGGTCAGATGACATGCACACTTTTTTTTAAACTGTGCATTAGTATGAATATATCAGATCCCTTGGTACTGGAGTTACAGATAGGTGTCATCTGCCATGTGGGTGCTGGGAATTGAACCTGGGTCCTTTGGAAAAGCAGACAGTGCTCTTAACCACTGAGCCATCTCTCCAGCCCCATTCACACACACTCTTAATGCTAATAAGTGACAGAGAGTTGTGATGTGGCATTCTTTAATCCAGCACTTGAAGGCTGAGGCAGGAGGATTGTTTAAGGCCAGCCCGGGCTACATAATCAGTTCTAGGCCCACCTGGGCTACCAAGCGAGACCCCCTCCCCATCTAAAATGAACAATGGAAAAAAAAAACCTCTGTTGCATTTTTCTTTAAAACTGTCATTTTTAGCTAGGCATGGCGATACACACCTATAATCCCAAGCAGTAGGGGGCATAGACAAGAGCACGGTCTCAAGTTCCAGGCCAGTCAAGGTTACATAAGTGGACTTTGTAAAACAAAAATCATAAATAAATCTTCGTGGTTACATTTTTAGCCTCTGCGTTGCAGTGAGATGGGATCTGTTGCTGGCCTCTTGTGATCTTCATTAGAAAGGGTCTACCGGGCATTCTGTCCCTTCACGCACCAATTTTTTTTTTCTCTTTGCTTTGGGGATTGTCTGGTGTGTGTGTGTATGTGTGTGTGTGTGTGTGTGTGTGTGTGTGTGTGTGTGTGTGTGTGTGCAGGTGCCTGTGGAGGACAGAAGAGGGCATCAGATCTCCTGAAGTTAGACTTACAGGCAGCTGCGAGCTGCCCAGCATGGGAGCTGGGAACAGAACTCCCGTCACTCCCATCCCCTGTAAGAGCAGCAAGGGCTCTTCACAGATCAGCTATGTCTCCAGCAGGATTTGGGATTTTTTTTAAGTAACGATGTATAAGTTGAACTGTGTACATTACGGACATGAACGTTTTATATGCTGGGAACCTGTGGCAGAGCAAAGCACGCACCCAAGCCTGGATGGGGTGCCTATGCTTGTAAGCCCAGCACTCCAGAAGCTGAGGTAGAAGGCTTGCCACAAGTTCAAGGCCAGCTTTGGCTGCCTAATGAGTTCCAGACCAGCATGGGTTACAACATGAGGTCATGTTCAAAACAGTTCCTCCAGAGGAAGTAAAAGAGATCGAAGAGCGTGCTCTCAGTATCATTAAGGCCTCCCTATAGGCTCCATGTCTTAAAGGTTTCCCTGACTCTCACTAACACCACAAGAAGGACCAACTTCATCTACCTCTGAGGACACCTGAGACCCAAGGAGACGCTGGGCTTGGTGACACACACCTGTAATCCCAGCACTTGAGAGGCTGAGATAGACTTCAAGGGCTACTGTAAGTTCAAGGCCAGTCTGGGAGCTACACTTGGGAGGTATGGCCAAGAAGAGCAGGACTTCAAGGCCATCCTCAGCTGTATCATGGATTTGAACCCAGAATGGACTACCTGAGACCCTGTCTTAAAAACAAAACAAAACAGGGAGCCGGGCGTGGTGGCACACGTCTTTAATCCCAGCACTTGGGAGGCAGAGGCAGGCCGATCGCTGTGAGTTCGAGGCCAGCCTGGTCTACAAAGTGAGTCTAGGACAGCCAAGGCTACACAGAGAAACCCTGTCTCAAAAACCCAACAAACAAACAAACAAACAAACAAGCCAACATTTTCTCAGAAAACTACCAGAAGCTCTCGTTCCTGGACTATCTATGGTAGCTTTTGTATTGTCACGGCAGCCCTGTGGGGTGGTGACAGAGCACAGATGGCCTCACGTGACACTACCCCCTGTACCAGCTTCAATTTCACTTTTCCTCTTGGCCCACAAAGCCTAGAAAACATTTCCTGGCCTACACTAAAAAAAAAAAAAAGACAAGGCACGTGCCAAAATAGAAGCTCCAGGAAAGTTCCTGAGGGGAGGATGGGCGGACTTCCTAGATAAACTATAGTGCAGGAAAAGGAAGAAGCCCAACCAAACATTGGGAGTAGGGTGGACAGAGGCAGGTGACCTTCCCTCAATTAGGAGGTGGGGGCAGAAGATGGTGGGGACAGCTGAGATTATGGCCTTAGTGTGTGGGAAATCTGATGTGCCTGGGAATTGAATCTGGACTCAAATTTGTAGCTTGAGAAAGGAAGCAGATACGGCGAACCAGGAATTAGGCAAATAAAAACAAACTTTTATTGGAGGGTACAAGAAAGAGATACCCAATGGGACAGAAGGACATAAGCAGATCCTTGTACTACTCCACCTCAGGGTGGAGGCTGCAGCTGAGGAACTGAGCACTGGCTGAGCATGTACAAGGCCCTGGGTTTGGTTCTCCAGCACCAGAGTAAACAAACAACAAAACAACAACAAAACAACAACAAAAACAAAAAACCAAACCAAACAAACAACCCAAAACAAAACCAACACAAACCAAAACCCAAACCAAACACTCCACAGAGACTTCTTAGAGTTCACCCTCAGAGCCATGCCTTTGCAATGTCGCCTTATGCTTTGCTCTGCCAAAGGGAAGGCCGGGCACACCTGCTGGCAACCATTTTTACCTTCCTTCTCCCTGTAGATATACACACCACCCCAGAACCTTTGCCTTGGCAGGGAGAGAGGAAATTACTAATTTGGCAATTAAGGATAGGGGGACCCGTCCCAGCATTCTATCAAAAAGGCGTGTCATGTATTACCTTGCTGCTGTGGGTAATGAGGGAGCACATTCTGGGAGCACTGCCCCCCCCCCGTGGGTGGCCTGGTAACAGTCACAATGCCATGTATGTACACAGGGCTTCCTGGCTTAACACACACACACACACACACACACACACACGCACGCACGCACGCACGCACATGCACGCACTCACAGTGGGCCTACCTAGCCGCCAGACACAAGCTGGCCTTTTTTGGCTGAAAATACAAAAAGGTGTACGGTGGTTCATTTACATTTCTAGATGGAAGTCAGTCTCAGGGATTTGCCCAGTGGTTAACAGATGTCGGGGATTCCTGCTGACTTGTTGCTAAGGGAACTTTTATGAAGATGCCTAGAGTCCATAAAACCTAGAAGCTCTGCCCCATGCTTTAAAGTCTTGCTAGTGGCCGCATGGCCAGGCCAGTGCACAGTATTTTTGAAGGGTGGTTCCTGGCTGGGCGGGGATAGACAGTGCTATGGGCAAAGGCAGGTGTTCAAACAGGAGCAGCTGCTGATCCGGGCCCCTAATTGAATGGCAGGATGACTCTGTGAAAAATGGCACAATCTCAGTCCCAATTACATACCTGGGGAGCCACCAGTCCTAATTGTGAACAAAGTCAATGACTGCCCGGAAAAAAAATATTGGCATGAAGGTCAAAGTCACACCCATTTTAGGTAATTTTCATGTTACAGGGAAAAAGGGGCCATAGATTAAAATCAATTTATGTACCATAGCAAACATCTCCTGCATGTCAGGCAGCTCAGAGACACTGTGTCCATTAATTATGAAAGCTCTGGCATGAAAAGGCTGGCCTGGTGTGCAGACAGCTTAGCGGACAGGCCCAGGCTTTAGGGCCAGGCAAACATGATTTCAGATTCCAGATGCATCATTTACTATGCGCCTCTGTAAAGAAATCTCTGGAGACGAAAAACAAAAACCTCCTAGGATGGAAATAGAGAAATATAGAGTTTCCAAACCAAAAGGCCATGTCTCTGACACTTTTTTCTGCTTCTAGAAACTCTCTCTCTCTCTCTCTCTCTCTCTCTCTCTCTCTCTCTCTCTCTCTCTCTCGTCCATCAGTTGAGCTTAAGCCGTGCTGCCTCCTCCTTCTAATGTCTGTCACATGGTGTCTTCGCCATCCTTGGGAGGCAGGAACTATGCAAGGTGGTCCCCGTGAGTCCTGCTCCTGCTTCCAAGCCTGAACCTCCCTCCCTTCCATGCCACTTCCAGACTGTTCTGCGACTCAATTTGCCAAGAGCATATGGCCAACTGATGTGCTTGTCCTGGGTCAAACCCTTAAGAAGGCCCAACAAGTCATCCCTTTGTGTTCTCGGAAGCTGGCCATGGACCACATAAGAAGTTGTGCAGTTCCTATGGCGTCATCCCGTGGTAGAAGGCGGAGCACCAAAGGGCAAGCTCTCAGACTCTACACCTTCAAGCCTCATTAGAACTGGCATCAATCTACTCATGGGGTGGAGCCCTCAGAACCTAATGCTGCCTGACACTGTTGTGCTCAGCTGCTGAGTTTACAACTCAGGCTGCTGGGGACACAATGTGAACAGAGTCTCTCAGGACAAGACCTGCCGACATGGACCTCAGCCCCGCCTAAAGGAAAGATGTCTGAATTCCAAACTCTGGGTGTTTCTTCTGAGGTCTTACAGCACCCCTCAGGTCTCTGACTACTCTCCAAAATAAGAACAGACTGCAAGGAATTCCTAAGTCTGGTCAGGTCTTCTAGGCTAAGCCTGGCCAGCCCTTGTGCCTCCTCTGGTACCATACCTGACTCACCAAGTCTTCCTTGGGATCAAGTGCCCAACTCCCCCCGACGCCACATCTGCCTTCCCCAGGAGCTGTCCCTGTACCCTTGAGGGCTTCTGGGAATCACCCTTCCTGTGGGTCCCCAAGTGTATGGAAGTGACCCAGGGCCTAGTCTGCACTCGGCATGTACGCCCAGCCTCCAGCCTGGCCGCATGTCCTCTACCCATTTATTCTTCCTCTATTGTGTCTGTCAACAATGGCAGTAGCGTTCTCTGCTCTCCCCTCACCCCGCCCCCTTCTTCATGGCTGAAGGCGCAGTGCATGCCATCAAGAAAGGCTTTTCCAGCTGTGCTCATCCCAAGGCCTTTATACACCACACCCAGCTTTGGGTGTCAGCTGTTAGGCCTGGTTATGGTCGGGGGCCTTAAAGGTCCCCTAAAGTAACCAGATGGTAGCAGTCCCAGGAAGTGGTGGAACCTTTGGGAGGTAGGTCCTAGTAGGCGGGAGGTAGAGTTAAACAACCACTCTTCCTTCCCAGCCACTATGAGATGTTCTCCTTCACCATATACACAAAGTTTACTGGACTAAGAACTGCCCGTAAACCGAGTAGTCCAAACCAGGTTCGAAATGCACCTTTCTTCCTTGCAGATTTTATCTCAGGTGCCTTGCCACAGCAATGGGAAGCTGACCAGCTTAGTTCTCATACCCTTGGGGAGAATAGGTGCCCTGTGAAGGGTTGGCCACACCTTGAATATCCAGGACCTGTGGCCAGGGTCCCTAGGTCCCATAGTTCTCTGTGTGGCCTTAGGTCCTCTAGAGTCCATCTTCTGTAAGCCAGATGTCCACTGCACCATTTTACTAGTTCCTGGGAGTCTGGACCTCGCTTCCATCTGAGGCTGGCCACTCCCAAGGCAGACCTAGCAGGCTTTCTTGGGTCCAGCTCCCAATTCCCCCCTCCACAGTGCGCTTCCTGCAAAGCTGGGACTATGGCTTCCCTTCTTTTGTCTGAACCAGGAAGAGACCAGTAGAAAGAAGAGTCCACTTTGCAGATTCTTGTCAGTAGCTCACACACCCTGCACTAGAACACTTCCTGTTATTCCTCTTTCCACCAGAGGGCGAGAGGGGACACTCTGAGGGATACCCAGTTCTTCAGCCGGTGTGTGTGTGTGTGTGTGTGTGTGTGTGTGTGTGTGTGTGTGTGTGTCCATGATCCCCCATTCCTCCCCCAGAAGGCTGATGGGGTCCGTTCTGCTCGGGCTTCCTCTGCTACAGCAGTCCCACCTTCTGAGTCTGCAGATCCCCCTCTGTCTCCTTGCCGCTGCCAGGCTACGGAGTTTCGGGGTTCATATACTTCACACTCTACCCTCTGCTACACCCCAACTTAGTCCACTATCTGTGAGGCTCAGCTCACCGCAAGAGGCTCCAAGGCATATCCTTCATCCCTCCCAAGCTCTCTGCCTAGTGGTCCAGCTTATCCTCATAGCTTGCAATCCACCAAGAACCTAATCCATGCACCCCCCACATTGGTGCTGGTGAAAAAAATCCTAGTCAGGACCTGGGCAGTGGGGCCAGGTCCACTCTTGTGCCCCTGCCTTTGGGAAAATCAGCTGGTTATAGGTGAATTCAAATTCCAAGACTGGCATCAGAGGTGGTCCAGGTTGCCCCAGGATGCAGATAAGCTCCCTTTGGCCCCGGCATAGCAGGTCATATTAAGGATGCTGTCACCAGCATGCCAACTTCAGGGGCATGCCTACCCTTCTTCACATATATCCTTCTAGATCTTTTCTTTCCTAACCCTTAGCATAGCTGAGTCCAGGTGGTTGGGTCCAAAATACACACAGAATTTACTCAGCCACCTGAGTTGTTAGTCTAGTGTGCAAAACATGATTCCTTGGGTGGCAGACTTGTTTGTTTGTTTGTTTTTTTCATGCTGTCGTGTCTATCACCTGAGGACAGTGCCAGACACTGTGGCACAAGCCTGGGATCCTGGCCCTCAGTAACAGAGGCAAGAGGACTGCAGATCTGAGGCTAGCCTGAGCTACACGGCAAGACTGTTGCTCAAAAACAAATAAAGCTTCCTAAGTGGAGGACAGCACTTCACAGAACTGTCAGGAAACCTGAGACGGCGCACATGGCTTGTGTAGGTACACTGCCACTGGAGGGTCCTCCTGGCACCACCGAGTTGCTTTTAATGGACGGGAGGGGTCTGACTAGTCCCTAGGTTCCAGAGACGCCCAAGCTCCGTAAGTGCCAAGGGATGCACAGGCACACCCAGGTTATCCCAGATGCTAATTCAGCTCTGTCTCCTGCATCTGTTCATGTTTCCCTCCCTCCCTCCCTCCTCCAGGGGAAAAGCAGGGGCACTCTGTCCCTACGAATCCCCACCCAAAACAGCCAGCTGAATCCAGCCAGGGACACTCCTCACCAGACAGACAATCACCAGGCAAATTTCCACATCAGTATTTCCTGGGGAAATGTGACCACCAAAAGAACTCAAACACATCTCTCAGAGAGCTTTTTCACTGAGAGGCTCAAGGTTTCCCTGTCAAAAGACAATTGCATTTAAAAAAAAAAATGTAGCCCTTAAAGGTGGAACAGGGAAAAGCAGAGAGCCAAATCTGAGCCTCTCCCGCAGATACAGGTGATGGGAACATACTCAGAGCTCCCAGAGATGCCTCCACTAAGACCCCAGGGAGCTTATTCCCGCCTTCCAGTCAGGAATACTACTGGTCCATTTTGGGGAATACTGTGGTCCATTTAGAGCAAGTTTATTGTTGGAATCCGAGAGAACCATCCATCACGTGTTTCCAGAATGCTGGGCAGACATTTGCTAATGCTGCGGCAGGACACTTGTCAGGCCTGCTCACTCTGCAACCCTCTCACCCTGTCTTCCTCATCTCACCCTGGCCCGAGTTATAGGTAAGGTTTTCATTCAAAATTTGCTACTTTGTTCTTAAGTAGGTCCCAGAAAAAGGTAAATCTGGTCCCTTATTTAGGCTGGGTTTTACCCAAAACCTAGAAATTACACAACTGAGGGTGAGGGTTAATTTGGTTTTTATGACAATCCTGGGATCAGCAGCTCCTCAGTAAGGACTGAAAAATGCCTCCCCCACCACACACACACACACACAACACACACAAAGGACTTTAGAAACTTAGGCTCTCACTCAGACTGTGACCATGAGCTCAGTGATTAGAGGCCAGAGAGGCCTCGCAATTGTCACCCAGACAATAAACAGCCAGCTGACTTGGCTCAGCCGGCCTGTGTAGCCTTGGGGCCAAGCCAGATCCCCAGGAACAAGCCACTTTAGGGTACTGAGCCTAGAGGAGGGGGCGCCGCCTGGGGTCCAGCTCCCTGCCCGGGTCAAGCCTGATGTTTGGCTCCTCAGGCTCACTGCTAACTGGTGCATCTCAGCTGACCAGCAAGTAGGCGGCCCGGGGCAGCCAGGCAGTCCGCCCTCGGACAGCATGACTGACTGACCGCTCCTCTGCAGGAAAGGCGGGGCCGTGGGGCTACCTTTCTGAACCCCATCACCCGTGCGCCTTGCCAAGACCACCGGGCTCGGCAGCCTCTTGGCGGCCCCAGCCATCCGCGGCAGCGCGCCCGCCTGCTCCAGAACGCTCCAGAACTCGCACAGGCAACAAGTTCTTGCTTCCCCAGGAGCGACCAAGACGTGTTCGGGAGGCCCGGTACTAGGGGAACGCTGTCCACGGCCCAGAGCCCTCTACCCCCACCCCGCACCCTTCGTCCCCCAGAGCCCAGAGGTCTGCAAGGTAGAGGATCCCCGACCCCAGCCCTGGCCGCTCACCTCCAGCAGTTGCACATAGCTAGCCGGGAACCAGCCACGGAGCCCATCGTCCTTCTCACCTTCCCACCAGCCACCGTCCGGGACCTGGAGCAGCGTGAGCAGCTCGCCCGCTGCGAAGCGCAGCCCCTGGCCATGCCGCTCCCCGGAGAAGGGGTACAAGGTCCGGCAGCGAGCGCCGGCCATGACCCTAGCGCCCGGGCTCACAGTGCAGCCCGCATTCCTGCCGAGCCCCGCGGGCTGGCCAGCGGCTGCGCGGGGTCCCAGGCGCCCGGTGCTCCGGGCTCCCGCGCTCTGGGCGCGCGCCGTGGCGGGGCTGCGCAGGGGTCCCCGGGCCGCCGGGCCACGCGCGCTGCTTTCAGGGAAGCGGACTCTCGTCAGCTGCGCTGGCTCCGTGGGCTCCGCGGGCTCCGGAGAGCGAGCGGCGACGCCCCCGGGCCGGGCGGCTCTGCGGTCCCCGCGCCGGGCGGGGGGCGGGGCTCAGGGGGAGGGTGGGGGAAGACCCGGGCCCGCGGGCTCACGAAACAACTTCCCGGGCCCGCCGCGGCTGGGGACTCCGGAGTGAGTGGAGAGGCGCAGCTGCCTCAGGAGGTGGTGCCCAGAGCATCCCCCTCGGCGGGGCTTGTCCAGGGCGAGCGGAACCCCGGAAGACGCTGAGGGAGCGCTGCAAGCGGCCGGTGGCCGGGCGGGGACTCTCTCGAGGCGACCGGGGCGGGCCAGGGGCCGGACCAGACCGGCCACGCCCGCGGAGGGCCGGGCGCTCCCTGGCAGTGGGGCTCCGGGGCGACCCTACTACCCTGAGCCGCTGGAATGGGAACGCCCCTCGGTTCCTCCTGTTTGGATCTGGTGGCGGGTGACAGGCGGCGCTGCCTCCCAGGTGTCTGCAAGGGAATGTGTTTGTGACCATCGTTGTAGTGTGTGAAGCCTGGCTGAACTTGACTCACAGGAAACTGAACAATGGCTAAAGACAGGTTTGAAGCCTGGGAAGCCCGGTGACTGTGTCACATCAAAGGGGGATGCGGTGGGGAGATGAGGGGAAGGAGTCTGGGTTGGTAGGTTTTTGGATGGGGCTAAATATTGGGAAGGCTAAATAAAGAGCCCTGTAGCTTTTTGGGAAATGGTTAAGAGGTGTGGGTGTCATGGTCTAGCTCTCCTGAATTCAAGATGGGCCTGCTGAGGAGTAGCCACCCATTTATTTAGTCAGCCACTAGACATTAGCAGAGGCTTGCCATGTTCCCTGCCGGTAACGTCTGGCTAAGACCCTTCCCTTGAGACATTCATGGGCCTCAGGTGCTGAAGAAGTGTACTCTAAGCCAAGAGCACAGAAGGAAAAAGGTCCATCATGTCTTTGCTGGCGTCAACATTAAAGTACGTTTCCTAACTTGTAAATAGCTGGACCCTTCACTATGGCTGTTTTAGTGAGTTGAGCATCCCTGCAGTCCAAAAGGTAAACATTGTCAGTGCTAACAGGACGTTACAGTGAAGAAGTCCACGGGCAAACAAAACTGTGGCGGCAGAGGGGTGGGGGGTGGGGTGGGCTAGAGGGTGGGGGATGGGGGGATGGAGGGTGGGGGCTGGATGACAGCACACCTGTAATCCTAGCCCGGAGAGAGGGGTTAGGACTAGAACACGGAGAGAGTCCCAGGCTAGAGCAGGATGAGAAAAGGAGAGAGAAGAAAGAAAGAGAGGAGGGAGGGAGGGAGGGAGGGAGATATACCGCTGAAGATACTGTATAAAGTTACATTCAAGCTATGTATTAATTTCAGATTCATTTAATGTTAGACTTGGGTAACAGTCGCCAGGCACTGTATTATGTATATGCAAATATCACAAAAGCGTAAACATTTTTGGTCAGAAGCCTTTCTTTTTCTTTACTTTCCTCCCCCCTCCCCCCCTCTGCTCCCCTTTGATAGGGCCTTACTATGTAGCTGCAGCTTGCCTGAAACTAGGTAGACCAGACTGGCTTCTTAACTCCCAGAGATCTGCCTGCCTCTGCTTCTGACAAGAGATAGGCAGCCTACAGTTCTTACCAACCACTTATGCCTCTTGCTCAGTAACCTTGTACGGCACTCTGTGGCTTACCCAGCTGGGTGTAAACTTCTTCAGTATTTTAGGCTAGGATAGCCATGACAAAGTCAGTTCAATGCTAGGTATGAAAAGCCTTAAATTCTTCCATATTTGTCTGAGCTTTGAATCAGGTCCCTTTAGCTCTACGCTTCTCAGTCTTGGCAGGACATTAGAACCGTCCCTGAAGCTGTTCAAAACATTTAGCTGGGCCCAACCCAGGCTAGCATCCCTTGAGCCACAGTCTGCATTGAAGCCATCACACCCAAGGAGAATGCTGGACAACCTGACAAGTGTACAATCCATCAGGTACCAACAGACTGACAACGTCTTCCTGTCCAGGAACTAATGGGAAGCAAAGGCTGTAGGCCCATTGCCACTGAGAATCTGATACAGAAAACAGTTGCTAAATTGGGCGGGATGTCTCCCACCTTTAATCCGAGCATTTAGGAGGCCAAGGCAGTAAAAACCACCAAAAAGTTCAAGGTCAGCCTGAGCAACATACTGAGGTCCCGGCCAGTGTGGCCTACCAAGTGTAAGTCTGTCTCAAAAAGACAAAACACAGGCAAAATAACAACAACAAAAGCTTGCTAAATACCAACTAGATTTACCAAATTTTAAAAGAATTCAAACAATCCGCCTCGGGTACATAACTTTTTACAAATTGTTCAGATTTGATGGTGTGGTCTGGCTCAGTAAGAAGAACTGACTGGTGTAGAACCATCCTGCAAGGATTTACAGAAAACTCAGCCTCCACTGTGTCATCCAGAAGTCCAAGCACCAAATGACCAGGCACTTCCACCCATGGGTGAGGTGAGAAACCAAATCCAGAGGATGTGACTTCCCTGTGCTCACATGGACAGCCAACCACAAAACACGACTTTGAGCTTGTGTTTGGCTTACTGTACCTGAAGTGATGCTTCCTCTAGCCCACTCTGCCAGTCAGGCAATGCAGGCAGGCTTCATGGGAGAATAGGGGTGTGGCTCAGTGGTGGGCAAGGCCCTGGGTTCCATCCCCAGCATCATGAGAAAGCAACATAGACCCCAGGCTTCACACCCAGGAGTATCTTAGCATCTCTCTGGAGGTGGATGCTCTGAGGCTTACCTACAGTCTCAGCACTTAGGAATCTGAGGCCAGGCTGGGCTAACATAGTAAGACAGAGGACAAGGAGATAAGAGAAGAGGGAAGTGGGTGGAAGAGGAGAGGAAGGGAGGGAGGAGAGGAATAAAGGGAAAGAAAAGAAAAGAGACAGGAAGGAAGGGCTCTGTGGGGCAGTGTCAGTCAGTGCAGAAATAAGACTAGGATAGCAGGGAGGGGTACTAACGTCAAAAATGGAGGTGGAATAACCACATGGTGACTCAGGCTGAGGCAGGAGATGCTGCCTGTAAAAGAAACAAAAACACGAGGGAGCTGAGAATGTCGCTCAGTCGACGAGGATGCAGTGAGGTTGATACTGCTTGCCCCCAATGCACAAAGCCCTGGATTCCATCCCAGCACCTCATGAGCCTCGTGCAGTGGTGCACACGTGTGATCCCAGGCACTCAGGAGGCAGAAGCAGGAAGACTACAAGTTCAAGATCAACCTGAACTATATGACGTGAGATTGTTCCAGGAAGCCGAGGCTGCAATGCTCAGCGGGTGCAAGGGCCTTAACCTCCCAGTGCAAAAGAAGAGGGGAAGGAGGGAGAAGAGGAAGTAAAATATACACCCACGCAAAACCTGTGTGCCAACACAGCAGCCTAACGCTAAGCAAACATGGCGGAAACCCACACGCCTGCTGGTTGGTGCCAGGCAAACTTCAGGGCATCTATCTACCCAACATATGCCATCGAATGGTTACTGAGATGCAAAAAGAATGAAGTGCCAACACGCGCTCCAGCACAGACAAACTTCAAAGTTACTACGCAAAAGCTTCCAGATGTGAAAGGCCATGAGTTCTATGATTCCTTTATGTGAAATATCCCCAGAGGCGGATCCATAGAGACAGTAAATAGATTGCTGGTTGCCTGGGGACAGGAGTAAGCAAAGAAACACAAGGTCTCTTTTGGGGTAGTGAAAATGCTCCCAAATTAGATTATAGTAGTGATTGCGCAATTTGGTAAATCACTGGATTGTACACTTCAAACAAATAGATTTTTGGAATGTAAAGTACACCTCAAAGCTGTAACATAAAAAGCAAAAATAAATACAAATCAAGGCCTCCTTCATCTAGTCAGTATGTTTTTCTCCAGCTCTGCATACTAGGTCATTCAGCAACAGCCCGGGGAACTGTTGAGCACACTCTGTAAGCTGGGCACTGTGGAACATGCCTGTGAGCCCAGAATTGGGATCATGAGGCCTGAGGATCACGAGTTTGAGGGCTGCTTGGGTTATATTGCAATGTCAGGTACACCTGGCCTATGTAGCAAGCAAAAACAAACAAAACAAACATGCCATAAAGTGGATAATATCCTCATCTTAAGGAATAAAGAGGAGCACAAAGAATTCCTTTAGGGCAATTACAGAAAAGACAGATGATTGTCTCAGTCCATTTTGCCGTACTATAACAAAACAACAGAGTCTGGGTATTTTTATAAAGAAAGAAGTGGGGATGGCACACATTTGCAATTCCGGCACTCAAGATACTGAGGCAGGAGGGTTGCCCTGAGCTTGAGGCCAGCTTGGCTAATATAGTGAGTTTTGGGCAAGCCAAAACTACACAATAGAACCTGTCTCAAAAGGAAGCTAAGAAGGGAGATCATGAAGGAAGGTAGGAAGGAGAGAGAAGAGAGACAGAGAGAGGGGGGGAGAGAGAGAGACTTACTTTTGTTCACAAGTCTCTCCCTGTAGCTGAGAGACTGTGACTTCTGGTGAGGTGACATATGGGGTGACTTTCTAAGCAGGGTAGAAAGGTAAAGGGTGTTTGAGAGATCACATAGTAAGAGATTGAGCCAAGGGAGCCAAGCTCAACCTATAGCAACAACTCTAAAGATACCCAGTCCAGGGCTGAGCCATCTCACCTACTCTCAACCAGCCTGTACTGGGGGCTGGCAAGCTGGCTCAGCAGTAAAGGTGCTTGCAGCTAAACTACACGACCTAAGAGTTAATCCCTGGCATCCATATGGGGGAAGGGAATTGCTCTGTGACCTTCACCATGATACTTGCACACCCACTCACAATGGGTAAATAAATGTAATAAAGACAAACAAAAATGTGTACTAGGCTGGGGTTGCTTCTCTGTAGCAGAGTACTTGCCTTGCAGGCATAACGCCACAGGTTCCATCCCCAGCACTAAAACAAAATGAAACAACAACAACAACAAAAACAAAAAAACAAAGAAACAAAAAGTGAATATATTTCCCTGGCAGGGGAGAGGAGAGAGACTATGAAAGGTGGGGAAATGCTTAATCATTGCATTCCAGATGTGCTGACCTCTGCCACTTTCCCAAATGAGGAAAAGTCAACTATGCTTCCTGTAGGGGGTTACTTGTTTACTCTCTTTACTATTACATTAAAAGAATTACTTAGCAGGACGTTAGCTGCATGCAGTGGCACACGACTTTAATCCTAGCATTCTGGAGGCAGAGGCAAGTGGATTTATGTGAGTCTGTGAGATTGAGACCAAGTCTAGTCCAATCTATGTGTGTGTGTGTGTGTGTGTGTGTGAGAGAGAGAGAGAGAGAGAGAGAGAGAGAGAGAGAGAGAGAGAGAGAGAGAGAGGGAGGGAGAAAGAGGGAGAGAGAAGAAGAAGAAGAAGGAAGAAGGAGGAGGAGGAGGAGGAAGGAAGGGAGAGAGAGAAAGGGGAGGAGGGAGAGGGAGAGAATATACTAGGATAGTGTGCCCTAGTTGGACTTCCCACACTACGGCCCTTGGGGAAATCTGGTAGTAGGTCACAAAGCTGAGCAGGACATCCTCTCTGACCTATCACTTCCCTTCCCAGAAGACATCCAACTGGGACATGCTCATATACTCACCAAGATACATATATTAGTCAGCTCTGTATTAATGTAACAAAATACCCACAATAGTGAATTTATGTGGAGGAAAGAGTTCTTTGATTCACACTTTCAGTCTGTGGCATGTTGGCATCATGGCTTTTAGGCCCTCTGGTGGTACCATTCATCATGGTGGCACTGTGTGATAGAGACAGCAGCCAGTGATCAAAGAGAGGGGAAGGAGAGAAAGAACCAGGGTCCCGAAAGCCCCCTGAGCCTAACTTCTTCTCACTGGACCTCATCCCTATAGCTCCACCAACTCCAAGAAGTGCCACAAGCTGTCATCCTAGCTTTCTATCCATGGGCCTTCAGGAGACACTTACCCAGACCATGGTACACGTCAGCAACATTTACAGCATTCTCAGATGACTCTAGCTTGTGTCAAGTTAACATAAAAATAGTCAACAGAAATGAAGATGGTAGAGTGAGGGTCACCACATGAGTTATCCATGCACTTCTGTCACCAAGACTTCCATGGGGCTAGAAAAATGGCTCAGTGGTTTAGAGCGCCACCTGCTCTTCTGGAGGTCCTGAGTTCAATTCCCAGCAACCACATGGTGGCTCACAACCATCTGTAGTGTGATCTGATGCCCTCTTCTGCAGATAAAAACGCTCATATACAATAAATAATAAATAAATAAGTCTTAAAAAAAAAGACTTCCAAATATCGCAAATAGATACACACATATAATCACATTCTAAACATAATTCTACTGTATACACAATTTCATTTAAGCATAATAAAGATAGGTATTTCTTTCTCTTTAAATTTATTTTACTTACTTAAAACTTTTTTGAGATGGGGCATCAATTATGTAGCACTTCCTCGCCTGGAACTCACCATGTAGACAAAGCTGGCCTTGAACTCACGAGATCCCCCTGCCACTGCCAGAGTGCTGGAATAAGACATGTGCCTCCATGCCCAGCAAATTTATATTTTGGAACCACAAGTTTTGGAGAGAAAGTATATGGAAGTGGTGTGTGGTGACTTGTGTTGTCATTCCAGCACGTGGGAGGCTGATACAGAAGGATTGCTGTAAGCCCCAGGACAGTCTAAGTTATACAGTGGCTCTGACTCAGTAGAGCATAGTGAAGCCGAGCACAACAGGGGGCCTGGTTGGCTCCCTACTTGGAGTACAGGAGGAAGGAAGTTGGCACTGGGCGTGGTAAAGAAAGCAGAGTGCCTCGCCCTCAGTGCCTCCACTGGAGCCTCAGCCAGATGGCCCGACACAGTATTCCAACATGTGTGTGTGTAAGAATCATTGTGGGGGACCTGAACCATGGCTGGGTCGCTAAAATAGCTGCTGTTCTCCAACGCCTGCCTTTAGTAGCTCTAGCTCCAGGGCTTCTGACACCCTCTTCTGGCCTCTGAGAGCACCCACATGCACTTGTGCACACACACACACACACACACACACACACACACACACACACACACACACACATTCATGTACATATACACACACAGAATCTATGAATTCCAGGTCATCCAGGGCTACACCAAAAGAATGCTGCCATTTGTAAGCTGGTAGCCTTTTTATTGGCACCTTATTTGGCCAGCCCTACCACCTGTTAAAATTAGAAGGTCAGGCTGGCCTTGAAGATCTTTCTCCTCTTGCCACCACCTCTCAAATGCTGAGATGACATAAGCATCTGCCCTCATACCAACCTTGTTGGAAATCTTACTCGGCTGCATTCGCGACCTGAGATGAGCAGCCCTTTGAACCTTGAGTATTTTTATCCTCCCCAAATCTTTCCCACCCATGAAGACAGGAGGTCTCAATGTTGCCGCAGTAACTGGATGGATCTAAGGTGGCTGCCAGAGTGACCACCAGAGGACTTTTAACTTCATCGTAATCTCATCAGCACGCCAAATGAACTCCACTCCCTACCCGCAGCCCAACCCCCATCCCAGTCAACAGCTGCCTTGGCAAGGACAGAAAGGAACAGTAGAAACACTTAAAGAAATGCTCAATGTCTTTAGTCATCAGAGAAATGCAAAACAAAACGACTCTGAGATTCCATCTTACACCCATCAGAATGTCTAAGATCAAAAATTCAAGTGACACCACATGCTGGCGAGGATGTGGAGAAAGAGGAACACTCCTTCATTGTTGGTGGAAATGCAAACTAGTACAACACTTTGGAAATCTATCTGGCACTATGGCAGAAAACTGGGAATAGGGCTTCCTCAAGACTCCTTGGAATATACCCAGAAGAAGTGGCACCACACAATAGGGACATATGCCCAACCATGTTCATAGCGGCCTTATTCATAATAGCCAGAACATGGAAATAGCCTAAGTGTCCCTCAGTAGAAGATGGGATAAAGAAACTGTGGTACATTTACACTATGGAATACTACTCAGCTATTAAAAACAATGATTTCCCAAAATTTGTGGACAAAGGGATTGAACTAGAAATGATCATAATAAGTGCGTTCACCCAGAAGCAGAAAGACTCACATGGTATATACTCACTTATATCTGGACACTAGCCCAGAGGCATGTCCCATGAAAGTCTTCACTTACCAGGAAAGTAGGACAGAGGGGAGGACATCCTATTGGGACTCTAGGTGAGAGAAGCATGGGAGAATGGGGAAATAGAAGGATCCAGAAGGTCCTAGAAACCTACAAGATCTGGGCCCAGGGGCCCTGTGCAAACTATGGCACCAGCCAAGGACAATATGTGCAGTAAACATTGAACCCCGACCCACATCTTCCATAGGACAGGACATTCTCCATAGTTGAGTGGAGAGTGGGGACTGACTTTCACAGGAACTCTGGTGCCCCATATTTGAACATGTCCCCTTGAGGGGGGCCTGGTGGCACTCAGAGGAAGGAAAGCAGGCTACCAAGAGACTTGATACCCTATGAGCATATACAGGGGGAGGAGGTCCCCCTCAGTCACAGTCATAGGGGAGGAGAGTAAGGGGAAAATGGGAGAGAGGGAGGAATGGGAGGATACAAGGGATGGGATAACTATTGAGATGTAATATGAATGAATTAATTTTAAAAAGTGAAAAAAAAAAGAAGTGAAAAGGAGGAGGCCCATCCATTTCCAGAAAACTCGAGAATATTCCTTCCCTTTATCAGCCTGTCTCTATCTTCCATGTCCTTCACTTGGCATGGACAACCCAGGGGTTGAGAAGCTGGTTGTTTTTTGTTTTTGTTCCACCACCCCTGCCCCCATCTTGTTTTGTTTTTTTTACCTTGTTTCCAGGTGTTGATTTGTGAGAGCCAGGCATGGGCTGTACATATGTGATCCCTGCTTTTAGGAGATGTAAGTGGGAGGGTCAGGAGTTCAAAGCCATTCTTGGCTACATATTAATTTTGAGGCTAGCCTGGGATACCTAGGACTCTGTCTCCAAAAAAAAAATTTATTTGTGAATCTGTCTTTCCCCCACTCTTCCTATTCTTGGAAGAATTAATGTCTACACTTCTCACTTGGTTCTATGGTTGTACTGGCTTCATCGTTCCCTGGGGGGAAAAGAGTGCATGCACCTAGAGAGCAAAAACTGATAATAACTTCACTCATAAAACAGAATATGTGTTTCAATGAGCCCAGGAGAGGCTCCTGCTGGTTTATGGATAGAAGTGGGGGGTGGGGTGGGGAACAAGAAAAGACTGGTGCAGTTATCTGGGAGAGAGCTTGCCCAGCAAGGGCAAGGCCCTGGCTTTAGACCCCAGTCCAAGGAGAAGAAAAGAAGAAGCCTGGGCCTTTCAGTTACTTGCCTTCTAAGATGGAGGCAGAGTCAGGGCAGCAGAAAAAGAACCTATAGCCTCTAGCAGGTAACTGAGGGTCACTCCCTGAGATTAAGACCAAGGCCAAGAAAACTGCCATCGTCTTTCTGACTGAAGCTGTGGAATTTGGCTATTATTTCTCTGACCTTTATTTCTGTGGTCAGCTTAGCAGTTGCAGGGTGGTGGCAAAAATCTTAGCAGGAGCGACTCCATTTTGGTTTTTTTTATTTTTTATTTTTATTTTGTTTGTTCTTTTTATAGGGAGGGGTGGTCTATTGGGAGACGGGCAGGAGTCTACCCTAAGGCAATGGCTTGTGGTTTTCCTTGGCAGTAGTACTAAGAGATAAATGAAGAAAGAAAAAATGGTAGAAACGGGAGAAGATAACTAGACAAGATAAGAAAAAGTGAAGAGGAGACTGGGGAGAAAGAAGAGTTCTCCTTTCCGTCACATGAGAACTCTGAAGGCAGGACGAAGTCTAGCCTCAAGGGTTTTCCTCCAAAGGGGGTGACTGGAGCATTTGGATGAACTAAATTAGTCGTGGAGCCAAAAATAACTCTTAGAAATTAAAATCGGGGGATGAGGGTGTGGCTCATTGGTAGAGACTTTCCTAGTATGTGGGTTCAGCACACAGTACTTTCAGAAAAGAAAGAAGGAAGGGAGAGAGAGAGAGAGAGAGAGAGAGAGAGAGAGAGAGAGAATGAGAGAGAGAGAGGGAGATATTAAGTCATCTTTTGAGTATTAGTGCCTGTGTGCAGCAGGACACACACACACCACTCACACACACACCACAGACATACACACACACACACCACATACACACACGCACCACACACACACCACACACACACACCACACACACACACACACCACACACACACACCACACACACACACCACAGACACACACACACACACACACACACACACACACACACACACACACACACACACTTCTGGCTCATTCCTATCCTACTCAGCCAGGAAGGATAGAAATCAGACTGCCCTTGGGGAGAAAATAACAAGAGACTATCCAACAAGACAACTGATCCCTCAGAAGCTTAGGGCAGTTTAGCAGCTCATGAGAACCGCTGCACATGCCGGGGTGGAGGTGGGGGTGAGGGGTGGGGGGCCCTATGGCAGGTGCATCCTCAGAGCTCTCAGAACATCGCAGAACAGCCTCGTCAGTCCCTTCCAGCTACTTCCCTGTCCCTCTCAACCAGGCCGTTCCCAACTCCTGTTGCAGTGGCGCTGGACTGAAGCTGCCATTTTTTATGTGTAGGTGACGCACCTTTACCAAGCAGGGAGAACAGCTGAGTAGCTTGTGTTGACACAACTCCCTGGAGGAATCTTGAGGTTTCAAAATAAAACTTTAAAAACCTGGAGTGAATAACCGGGTCACAGGTTCCCCACTTTCTCCTGTGTGAGAGGGAGCTGGCTGAGGAGAGCCTTCAGAAATAGACGGGCTCTTTCTCAGAACAAAATCCCTACCACAAGGCTCCATTCTTCTGAAAGCTAAAAATAGATGCAGAATTAATCACAACAGAGAAGGAACCATCTCCACAATGACTATAATTAGCTCCATTTACTAATGAAGATTCAAATGATAAGGCTCACCCGAGTCCCAGCTTTTTTGCTTACTAATGACAGGCCCATGAGAAGTGGCTGCACGCTTTAGGCCTCAGCTGTTTCAGCTGTAGAACAGGGTTTGATACAGGAGGGCTGTGGGAAGGTCAAGGGTCAAGGCTTGGCTTTTGGGATCACCCAGGCTGTGTGGAGATAGATTCAGATCAGAAGAAGAGCTATCTTCCCCCGCACCCTCACCCCCCGCCCCCGAGACATGGTTTCTCTGTGTAGCCTTGGCTGTCCTAGACTCGCTTTGTAGACCAGGCTGGCCTTGCACTCACAGCAATCCACCTGCCTCTGTCTCCCGAGTGCTGGGATTAAAGGCCTGTGCCACCATGCCCGGCAAGAAGAGCTGTCTTAAATTAAAAGCCCAAGCCCGGCGGTGGTGGTGCACACCTTTAATCCGAGCACCCAGGAGGCAGAGGCAGGTGGATTGCTGTGAGTTCAAGGCCAGCCTGGTCTACAAAGCGAGTCTAGGACAGCCAAGGCTACACAGAGAAATCCTGTCTTGAAAACAAAACAAGAACAACAATAACAAACAAACAAACAAAAAAGCCAAAAAACAAACAAACAAACAAACAAACAAAGCACTGTCTATGGACACTCCCAGGCCTGGCAGGTAATAAGGTAAAGAATGTTGACAGTAAAAATAAAAACAAACAAACATACAAACAAACAACAGCTCTTAACCTCAAAAGAGACAAGAGATAGTTTATCCTGGATACAAATATGAACGACCGTGGACTGGAGACACAGATTTAGGTGACCCTTGATTCCACGTTCCATCATGGTTACCAGATTGATGAACTTTTTGCAGTAACAGAACAAAGAAAGTCATAAATAAAGAAACTTCAAAAATACATTTGGGAAACATTAAGTAAGTGAAACTAGGCTCTAAGCCTTGAGGCTTATCTGATTGACGTGATTAGCATTTTGGTTGGCAGGGGTTGGGGAGTAGGTGTGTTTATTTCTAAGTTCCGATGTATTTACCTAATGGATGCAAAGTTGTTAACTTCCACACAAAGGAGGAAGATACGTGGCTATGAAGAAGACTAAAAAGGTTCCCTAAGATAATTGGACTCTGGACTGGAAACATCCCAACCTCTCCACCATCACTGAATCAGCTAGTTAGCCCAGCAGAAGGTTTAGTGGGAAGTGTAGTTTCTTCTATTCACAAGGGACAGCATCTTTACTTGTGCCTTTGAGGACAAGCTGAGTGAGGAAGTACAGTGTAGTAGCTTGCCACTCCTCTTGGCTTCCCCCCAGCAGGCTTCTCTTGCTAGAGGAAGGTTTCTCAAGCCCTTCCATGGTCATGAGAGGGCCATCAGTAGCAGGGGCTACCACATGGGGACCATTTGATTGGGAGCAGCAGCTGCCCACTCCCACCCCACCCCCGCCCCCAAGCTGCAAAATCTCACAGAACCATGTTCTGTAAGGAGTCAGTCTACAAGGCACAAACTCTTAGCCATGGCCACAGCATTTTGTAAAACTCTTCCATTCTAGAAACTAAAGTGGCTTCCCAGAGTTAAATAAACTTCTTTCACTAGATTCCTAACCCCCCCACCCTATCGGTTCCCCCCCCCATAATGACTGCTTCTAGAGATGGTTTCTATTGCTGTAATAAACACTGTGTCCGAAAGCAACTTGGAAAGGAAAGGCTTAATTTATCTTACCTTCATGTCCTTCATGAGGGGTAATGAGGGGAGGTGCTTAGGGCAGGAACCTAAAGGCAGGAACTGAAGTAGAGACCATGGAGCCATGGTGCCCACTGCCTTGCTCAGCCTGTTTTCTTATACAGAGCCACCTGGCCAGGGGTGACACAGCCCCCAGTGAGCTGGGCCCACTCACATGAGAATGCCCCATCGACTTTCCGACAAGCAATCTGATAGAGGCATTTTCTAAGGCAAGGTTCTTCTTCCCAGACAACTCTAGTTGACAAAAAGCCAATCAAAACACTGTCTCCTTTGGGAAAAAAAGAAGTGTGGGCTCTCCAACAGAACGCCCCCCTCTCCTTTCTCTCTCCCATCTTTCTCTACCCCGCCTTGAGCAACTCCACCTTGGCCATCTTCACTGCATTCCTGGCACCCACCACCAGCTGATTCCACTTTGGATGAGTTTTGCGGTTTTTCTCCCTCCTCTGGAAGCTCTTCCATTCTGACCATCCACAAGATGGATTTCTCAGAAGCCCTAGCAACTGAGTGGAGAGTTTCCTGAAGTACATACAGTAGGTTCCCCTTGAGACCCTGTGAAGGCACACCTCTTCCTCTCATGGGAGGACAACCCTCTTCAGAACAAGGACACCTTTCCTTTACATCGGCCAGAAAATGGCACCTTTGACTTCCAAATTCAAAGGGAGTTTGAGCTTTTCCTCCAGTGCAACGGCAAGTGGGCTGAGGTCCCCGACACCCGAGCTTTTGTCCACACCCCAACTCTGGTCCTATCTACTGCTGCCTTCCTTTACCCACTATGCTTCATCTTTCAGGCTCTCTTCTACGCGGGAATCCGCCTCACCAGCTTCCTAAACAGGACTCCTTGTCTGCTAAAATCCCCCTCTTCTGATTTGTCTTCTTCCTTGGACTTTGATCTTGCAGAAGAGAACTCCGCCACTATCTCCTCCCAAGAGTGACCCTTCCCTCCCCACCCTGCCCCCAGCCTGCATTCCTCCTCCTGATCTTCCCACACATGGTCCAAGGATACCATCCTCCCTACCTGGCCCTGGCCTTTAACCCGCCTTCTGCCCCCTCTCCAAACCTTACTCACTCGCACCCCTCTTTCCCCTCTACACACTCACTCTCACTCATCGCTGCTTTCACGCAATCTCACTCAGAGAGATCACCAGACCCTAGGACCCCACGCACACCCACGTTCCCTTTCCCCCTTGCCTATCTCTCAAACGGGAAAACCCCTGGGATGGCCTGTCTCTGAGCCCAACACCTACTGCAGAGAATTAGAATGTCTTCCGAGTGTTTTGACCTAACCTAGCATGACAGTTATGTCGCCCTGACCTCCACCCTCTCTTCCAAGGACAGAGAGCGTAGCTGGGTGGCAGCTCAGGTACACAGCAAAGCAACACAACGTTCTCCTAGACCAGGATAGAGATCACAGCCAAACCTGTGCCCTGAAGCTCCACACATGGCTTCCCAGTAGAATTAACCACCCAGTTCAAATAATCTCCAAGGAAGACCAGAGGAGGTCCTGGGTAACTGGGACCAAAATACATTATTCCCAGGTGTGAAAATGCCATGATGAAATTCATTATTGTGTATAATTAATATACGCTAATAAAAGAGGTATATTTTGTTTTGTTTTTAGAAAGAAAAGGCTTGGGGTATAGCTCAGTAGTAGAGCACATGTTTAGCATGAGTTAAGCACTAAGCTCAGTCCTGAGGCCTGAAAAAAAAAATCAGTTGATTAGTATTTCAAGTATCATAGCTAGAACTATATCATTAGCCTCTTAAGTCGTAGATGGTAGCTACAGATGTAGAGTGCATACAGAGCACGCACAAGGCTCCGGGACTGACTCCAGGTACCACACACACAAAAGTGTGAACACAGAGGTTGGGCTTATTCAAGAATGGGCAAAGCCAAGAACAGGAAAGCTGGGGCCAAGACAAGCAAGCAGATCCCAGACTGCACTTCTAAGACAAGTAACATTAGCACCAGTTCTAGCTCTGCCTTCCTGGGGAGAGCCTCAGTTTCCTCATCCGTAAACGGGGAACAAAAGACCTGCTCTCTATAACCTTGAGGCTCACCATTCAATCAAAGTGGACAATGTAGTGAGAGAGACATATGGACTCTACAGCTTTATTCAAATAGCAGCACTGTGAGTGTGGACAGAGCACAACGGTGACCCTGCATCCAGCCTGCTTTGGTGCCAGGGTCTGAACTTAGGACCCTGGACATTATCAAACACTTGCTCTACCACTGGCCTATGCCCCAGCCTCGATTTATTCTATTTTAAAGAGTCAACTCAGCACAGAATAATTTTATTAAAAAGACCTTCATCTATTGGGGGTAAGAGACTCCAAGTTACGTCCAGTGTTTGTGAGTCAAATGAACAGCTTTGATTATTGGGCAAATTCATTTATGTGGGAACAACTCATTTCCTAACTGAAATTAAATGAGATGATTGAATATTGGTTACCTGGGAGAAGAAGCTGGGGATGGAGCAGGAAGGTGGGAAGAGAATTGATTTTCTTTATAAATCTTGGCATTGACTTATTAGCTACAGTGAGCTCAAATTACCTTTGCAATCTAAAAAAGATTAAAAAGAAAATTAAGTATTCATAACACAATGGAAAAAAAAGAAGCGTAGATGCTGCGTTCCTTTACCTGGTCACTTAGCAGATTAGAGCCTTTAGCCGGGGTGGGTGGATGGGCAGAGGCTGCTGGCTGCTCCATATCCTTATGAGGCTACTTAGAACACTGAACCCTGCTCTCACTCCCTCTTACTGGGAAAAAAAAATCTTATAGGAGCCTCTTGCAACAACTGATATTAGATTGAGTCATCCAAGAATATTCATGCAGGATCATTTGGTGTCCACACAAATATTTTTAATTTGATACCCTCAGTGCAACACCCCAGTCTATAACCTCAGGGGTAAATGAAGTCCCTGGTAGTAAGCCTACAATTCCCCACACCTCCCTAAGCCTATCCTGACTGACTGCTCTCTCAGGCTACTCTGGAACAGTGGCACATCATATCTCCAATACCTCAGATACTGGAGACCTTGCCGAGGCCCTGCGTCAGTCAGTGGAGTGCTCACCTAGTGTGTGTGCAAAATTGTGGCGTGGAAGCCCAGTACCACATAAACCTAGTGTTCAATATCCCACTGGGCAGTGGTGGTGCACGCCTGAGTTAATCCCAGAACTCAGGAGGCAGAGGCCGTGGATCTCTGTGAGTTTGAAGCCAGTCTGGTCTACAAATCGTGTCCGGGACACCCAAGGCTACACAGAAAAACCCTGTCTTAGAAAAAAAACAACAACAAGCAAACAAACAAACAAAAAGAAGAAAGAAAAGAAAAGAAGTTCAAAGTCACATTCTTCCAAATAAGAGTCTATCTCAAAGGCAAAAACAAGATACCTGGGTGAACTCAGAGGATTTTGAGCTGAGGTGGACTAGAATGTTTTATTCTTTTTAAGTTCTCCAGGAGAGTTTGTCTGCATGAATCTGGCTCTCAACCTTGACCTTGCACTGTTGATTTCCACACTTGGGTACACTTTAGAACAGTGGTTCTTAACCTCTGGGTTGTGACTCCTTCAGGGTCAAACAGCCCTTTCACAGGGGTCACCTGAGACCATCTGGAAACACGGATATTTACACTGTGATCCATAATAATAGCAAAATTACAGTTAGGAAGTAGCAATGAAAATAATTTTATAGCTGGGGGGTCACTACAACACGAGGAGCTGTATAAAAGGGTTGAAGTGTTGGGAAGGTTGAGAACCACACTTTAGAACCTCCTGGAGAGGGGCTGGAGAGACAGCACAGCGATTAAGATCACCGACTGGTCTCCTAGAGGATCTGAGTTCTATTCCCAGCACCTACATGGCAGCTCACAACTGTCTGTAACTCCAAGCGCTCTCTCCCTCCCTCCCTCCTTCCCTCCCTCCCTCTCTCTCTCTCTCTCCCCCCCCTCTCTCACACACACACACACACACAAACACACACACACACACTCCCATAAAATAAAAATCTGCTGGAGTTAATCTTGGAGGTAGGAACTGGGCATCACTGCTTTGTAAAGCTCTTTGAGTAGTATTCATGAGAGTGCATCCTGGCTTGGGCACGATGGCGTGGTTAATGATGGAATCTGTTAGCCTTTGCTTTTGGAAGCTGGAAGGTCCCTGTAGCCCAGATCTGAGCACATCACTGAGGAATACACCAAATGCAGACTGGGAATAGGTTTGCTCATGTGGGCGAGACCCAGAGTCAAGGGCACTCTGTCCTCCAGGAGCAGGTTTGTCAATTTTCTTCTCCTGGCTATGGTGTTGGGACACTGGCTAAGCCTCCATGCAGCCTTAGCTCCCTCTGTTTCCTGGCAGCCCCTCCTTCAGATGCCCATTACACTTGGGATCCACTTCCCCTGCATGGGAGAGCAGCCCAGACCCACCAGGGAGCCTGTTGCCATGACAATGGTGGCATGCTGCTCCTCAGAATTCGCTGGACTCTTCCAACTTCCTGCACATGGAGAGTTCCTCTCCATGCCTTGGGAGGATGGGACAAACCAGGCAGCATCAGACTCACAAGGGAAACAGAATCTTCCTAGTTTATTGAGGTACCCAAAGAAACCAGGTTTCATGAGCCAGCTGTGGGGCTGCCTATGTAGGATCCCAACCCCGAGGAGGATCAGGAGTTCAAGGCCAGTCTCTGAGAAGTTGTGAAGTGAGATAGAACCTGGCCTGGGCTACACTAAACCCTGTCTGGAGAAAAAAGTTTATATCACACACACACACACACACACACACACACACACACATACACATATATACGTGTGTGTGTGTGTGTGTGTGTGTGTGTGTGTTTGTGTGTAAAGAAAGAAACCAGTTTTCATGAGCCATGAGAAGTGTCTCACACTCCTTAGGATAGGATTGTTGTAAGTTCAAAGCTAGCCTGAGCCGCAGAGCGAGACCCTGAGAAAGAAACAGCAAAGAAGCCAGCCTCTCTTGGAGTTTCAGCACCAGCCTCATCGTGAGGTGTCTACTGAGGAAATCAGAGAAGAGCCTCAGGAGAGGGGTTGCCACGAAGAAGCAACGGCTCCACAGAGAGCAGAAGGCGGGAGCGTTCATCTGTTGCCTATTGCTGCGGCACCAACTCTGCTGCAATGTATCGTTGGCTTCAAACACACTCTAGCAGGCAGGGATTTACCAGCAGCTGGGAGCTTCTGGCTTGAGACTGCAAGTGAACTTTCCAGGCAACAATTTAGTCTGAGCTACAGTCATCTGAGGCCAGATTGGAGCTGACAGATCTGTTTCCAAGATGGCTTGCTCATTGGGCTGTTGGCCTGAGGCCTCGGTTCTGCACGAGGGCTGGTCTGAGGGTATGTGGAATGGTGGCTAATCTCAGCTGGCAACGTGCTGAGATCTAGAACCACCTGGGAGATTCTCTTGGTTAGGTTGAATGAGGTGGGAAGAGCTACCACCTGTGGGCAGCACCATTCCCCAGGCTGGGGAATTTAAGATGAGCACACCCACTCATGGCTCTCTTCTTCCTGCCTGTAGATGATGCTCCAAGCTCCTGCTCTTTGAAATTCCCCACCATGATGGTAGTGGGTGTACCTACCTCCAACTATGAACCAAAATAAACACTTCCACCCTCAAGTGGGTATTATTAGTTTTTTGTTTTTTGTTTGTTTGTTTGTTTTATCACAGCATAGAAAAATAACTACAACAGGCGGTGTGGATGTCCTTGTGATATACAGGTGTCTTCCCCAGCCAGCAGGATAGACATGCCTACAATGTCTTAGGTTAAGTCAGCTCTAGACAGGGACTATACAAGAGTGGAAATATCAGGAGGTGAGCATCATTGACAGCCATCTTGGTAGCAAGTTACTTCAAGTAGAAAATCCTTTCCGTGTCATGGGATCTCTAAGCATGGCCGTGCAGGTATTCCCTTCCAAGGAAACCCACAGGGCAAGTGGAGACTGCAGTCCAGTCCAGCTTGACAGCCCAAGGCAACCAGTGCACTTTTGACAACATTCCTGTCTATCAAAGGCCATCTGCACTGTTCCCATATAAGTACATACGTCTCTGTGTCTCAGCTTCAATTTATCGGGATGCTATAACATGTAAGTAACCACAAGAAAATCCAACTTTAAAAAAAAACAAAACCAAAAAGTATTAATGCATATTAATGAAAAGTTCAGAGGGATGAAGCTTCAGACATGGCTGGATCTGGCAGCTTAAGCTGTGCTGTGGTCTTCCTGTCTTAACTCCACTTTCACCTGATTTGACCTTACTCTGCATCAGCGTTACTCTCCTAAAGCTGTCTCATTACCATGGTACCTGGCTGCTCCAACCCTGCTGATTCTCAGGATCAGCCTTGGTGTGGAAGTTTCTAGAAGCATTTGGATTTTTCTTTCTTTCTTTTTTTTTTTTTCTTCTGAAGTGCTAGGATTGAACCTGGAACCTTCTGCTGCACGACAAGCAAATAAATGTTCAGTCACCGAGATGTTTTTAATTAAAGAAAACTTAAGACAGAAGTTGGAAAAAGCAGCTCAGTGGTTAAGAGCACGTTTTGCGTTTACAGGGGACCTGAGTTAGGTCCCTAACACTCACACTGGTGCCTCACAACCACCTTAAACTCCAGCGCCAGAGGATCTGGCGCCCTCTTCTGGCTTCTGGGGGTACTTGCGCTAACAAGCACAAGCTCATTCATGGATACATGTAATTTAAAAAATAAATGAGAATTAACAAAACTTAATTCCAGTACTTGGGATACAGAGGCAGGCAGATCTCTGTGAGTTTGAGGCTAGCCTGGTCTACATAAAGAGCTCAGGCCAGCCAAAGTTATATAGTAACACCCCAAAAAATGTTTTTTGGAAAGGAGACAAGGACTCACTAAATTGCTTAATCTGGCCTTGAATTCCCTGTGCAGCCTAAATAGGCCTTGAATTTATAAGCCTCCTGCCTCATCCTCCTCAGTAACTGGGATTACAGACCTGTGACATGAGGTCCATCTCCAGGGTCATTAGCAATTAATAGTTCTGAGATGGATTATCTTTGATCCTTCTCTAGAATTTGTTTGTTTTGAGACAAGATCTCATTACGGAGCTGTATTGGGACTCAGTGTGTAGACCAGGCTGGCCTCGAACTCACAGAGATCCTCAGACATCTGCTTTCCAAATGCTGGGGTTAAAGGTGTGTGCCACTATGCCTGGCTTTAAGAATTTCTTTATTTTTATTTTATGTATGTCTGTGCAACACAAGTATACCTGATGCCCATGGGGTCTGGTATTAGATCCCCTAGACCTGGAATTCACATACTTGTCAGCCACCTTGGGGGTGCCAGGAATTGAACCTGGGTCCTCCAGAAGAGAAGCAAGTGTTCTATCCACCTCCCCTCCCACTCCCACCTTGAACTTTTTATTCTGACCTAGAATGTAAAAGATATGTTTGCTTTGGCTGGCAATGTATGGTCATTCTGGTCCAGAGAGAGAGAGAGAGAGAGAGAGAGAGAGAGAGAGAGAGAGAGAGAGAGAGAGAGAGAGAGAGAAATAGACAGACAGAGAGAGAGAGACAGAGAGACATGTATAGTACAGGCGCACATTTTGGGAACTTTATTTTTCCATTGCACTGTAGGTTCCTAGGTTTGAATCCAAGTTATCAGGCTAAGTCCACTAAGCTGTCTGGCCAGACCAGCCATCACATGTGCCTCCGGTCTTTTTCTTATGCTGTGACATAATAAGACTGTGTGTAAAGAAACTGTGCACACTTTAAGCCAAGCCACTTGGGAGGCTGATCACAAGCTGAAGGCCAGCCTGGGCTACATAGTGACTCCAAGTGAGCCTGAACAAGTCAGTAAAGTGTTTGCTCAGCATTTGTGAGACCCTGGATCCATACCTCACTGTTGCAGGATTAAAGTTAAAGTAGATGAGAAAGAAAGGAAAGGAAGGGAAAGCAAGAGAAAGACAGAAGGGACGGGAAGGGAAAAGATCATTTCAAATCTAGGAGGGGCTCCATTTAGAATCTAGCTGCCAGGAATCAGTAATGTTACATCGTTGCTGTTGCTACAACAGAATACTTGTGACTGGATAATTTATAAAGAAAAGAGGTTCTGGTAGCTCAGTTCATTGAGAGATATTGGCTACAAAATTTGTGACTTGTACAAAGATTGAAGTCATGGAGGGTCCAGAAATGAATAGTCAATTCCCAGCCCCCTGGTGTTGAAAAAAATATTTCAACTTATACTCCTTATACAGGTAGAATAAGTTGTGTACTGGCAACACACAGAGGCTTTGTTTCATTGGTCTTATGCTTTGAGCTAAGGTCTAAAAAAATAAAGCAATGTAAGTAGATTCTAAAATACCTCACCTCACATGTTAAAATCATGCCTGAAGAAGCTGTCACTTCACTGTGTAATACTCTATTTGTCCAGTAAAGTACAAATCTGGGAAGGAGTGAAAAGGTCTAGTTAGCTCATAGTTGAGAGTCCGTGAGGGGCAAGAGCATGGCCTGTCCTGCTCAGAGCCTCAAGTGTTGGGAAGGTAGTTCTAAAAAACACAGTAATTCTCCACTCCAGTGCCCCTCAGCCTTCCTAATGCTGCAACCCTTTACTACAGTTCCTCATGTTGCGGTGACCTCCAACCAGAACATTATTTCATTGCTACTTCATAACTGTATTATGATATATGTGTATATGTGACATATACATATATATTATATATGTGAAAAAGAGATATATGTGTATATATGTGATAAATACATATGGTATATCACATATATACATATATTTAAATTTTAAACATTTATTCCACTCCTTGGAATACACCCAGAAAATGCTGTACTACACAACAAGGACATATCCTCAACCATGTTCATAGCAGCCTTATTTGTAATAGCTAGAACCTGGAAACAGACTAAATGTCCCTTAGTTGAAGAATAGATAAAGAAACTGTGGTACATTTACACTATGGAATACTACTCAGCTAAAACAAAAAACAAACAAACAAAAAAACCAAGGAAGTCCCGAAATTTGTGGACAAATGGATGGGGCTAGAAATGATCATAATGAGTGAATTAACCCAGAAGCAGAAAGACTCACATGGTATATATTCACTTATAATTGGGCACTGGCCCCAAAAACATGTCCCACGAAAGTTTTCACATACCAAGAGATTGGGATAGATGTGAGGACATCCTATGAGACTCTATGTAAAAGAAATATAGGACATGGGGAAATAGAAGGACCCAGAGGGTTCTAGAAACCTACAAGAAGAACATCATGATGGGTGGATTGGGGCCCAGGGGTGTCTGCTCAAACTATTGCACTAACCAAGGACAATACAATAGTAAACATTGAACCCTTATTCTGATCTACTCAATGCCACAGGACATTCTCCACAGTTATGTGGAGAGCGGGGACTGACTCTGACATGAACTCTGGTGCCCCATATTTGACCACCTCCCCTTGGTGGGGAGGCCTGGTGGCACTCAAAGAAAGAACAATCAGGCTACCAAGATGAGACTTGATAGCCTATGACCATATAGTGGGGGAGGAGGTCCCCTCAGTCTTAGACCTAGGGGAGGGGAATAGGGTGAAAGCGGGAGGGAGGGAGGAATGGGAGGATACAAGTGGTAGGCTATCAACTGAGTTGTGATCTGAATAAATTAATAAAATTAAAATTAAAAAACCTCTATTTGTTTTTATGTGTATGAGTGTGTTGCCTGCACATATGTACACGTATCACGTACATGCCTGATGCCTGCAGAGGTCAGAAGAGGCCATTGGATCATCTGGAACTTTAGTTACAGTTTGGTTGTGAGCCACTATTTGGGTGCTGGAAACCAAGTCAGGTCTTCAGCAAGATCAACAAGCAGTCTTCTTGTTTGTTTGTTTGTTTGTTTGTTTGTTTGAGACAGGGATTCCTTGGCTGTCTTAGAACTCACTCTGCAGACCAGGATGGCTTCAAACTCAGGATCCTCCACCTGCCTCGGTCTTCTGAGAGCTGGGATTGAAGGCTTGTACCCCGACTGCCCGGCTGCAACAAATGCTCTTAACCACTGAACAATCTCTCTGGCCTTTAGGATTTACTTTTGAGACAGGGTCTCACAATGGATGCCTAGCTGTCCTGGAATGCGCTATGTAGGTTAGGCTAGGATCTCTAGTTCAAAGAGACCCACCTGTCTCTTTGTCCCAAGTGCAAGGGTTAAAGCTGTGCACCACTACTTCCTGCCAGAAGTTATAATATTTTAATTATGTTTATTTGTGTTTATAAGTGTGATGCCCCAGAAGCCTGACTCCCTGGAAGCTAGGGTAAGAGGGAAGTTATGAAAGCCTTGGTATGGGTGCTGGGAACTGCACTTAGGTCCTCTGGGAGAACAGCAAGTGCTTTTAGCAGCTGAGCCATCTCTCCAGCCCTTAGGAAACATTTCAGCTGTCGGCCTATTCTCCTCTAGCTGTGGTCTTATCAGTTCCACCATCCATGGACCTTAGCTTTGACACGCCTTTACAGCCTCCTCTGCGCGGCCCTTCCTGTATTACCTGGGGGTGATTCTTCTCCAAGAAAGCAGAGACAAGTCATGGGGATCTACAATTGGGGTCCAGGCTGGAGAAATAGGCTCCTCTCATCTGCATTGTCCACCAGAGAGATCCAGCTGCTTGCTGTCACACTCCACGGCTCCCCCTTTCCCCTATAAAAGTCCGTATTTGTGTAGTAGTTACTCTACCAAGACTGATGAGTTTGCTAAATTCTGCATTTTAAAATCTGGCTCTGTGGAATTTTGCAGGAGCAATGGCTTCTATTTTTAAAAAGGGCTGTTTGGTTTTTTTTTTTTTTCCTTCTTCTCCTTCTGATTATTATCATGTGAAGTTTGTACTCAACGGAGCAGTTTGGAAAAGCCCAGCTGCAGTGTGGAGACTTCCCAAGCCGTGTGCAGCTAGGTGAGGGTTGCCCAAAACGGGATCCCATCTATGGGTGCCCTGATTGTTCCTTTAGAGAACTGAGGGAGACCCCAGCATTTAAGAGAACATAGGGTAGACTATTTCATGTGTATATAACACATTGATTGAGGAATACAGTTGCTATGACAAGATGAAACTAGAAAGCCCTCATTGGTTCCACACTGGATGACTCAAAGAAAAATATTCCTCATCCGAAAATTAGGCTGACATCACAGTCTTAGCTTTGTTTCCTGTGATTACTTATAATAGGTTACTATAAACTTGATGGTTGAAAACAGAATACTAACTAGTGGTCTCCTACACTTGGGGAAGCCAGAACATGGAAACCAGCTTGACTCTGGTGAAGTGAAGATGCTGGGACACCTCTGCTCCTTTCAGAGGTTCCAGGACAAGGAATGCAGGCTGCAGCAGAGGGCAAAGCCAATTCTCTATCAGGCAGTAGAGACACCAGCCCCCAGAGGAAAGTAACTTGTATCTCTTAGCTTCCCTAGGGGTTACCAGCATTCCTGGACATGTGGCTGGCACTGCTCTGGTCTGTGTCCCCTCCTCTCTCGTTTGAACATGTTCCATGTGGGTACACATGTCTATGCATGGGTGTGGCCAGAGGTTGGCAAGGGTACCTTCCTCAATCTACCTTGTAACTACAGCATTTAATTTAAGGTCAGCTTAGACCATACACTGAGACCGTGTTAAAAACAAACAAACAAACAGCAACAAAACCCAAACAAACAAAAACAAACAAACAAAAAACATAGCCAAAATCAACCAGCCAAGCAAGCAACCTAAGGGCTGGAGATACAGCTTAGCGCAGAGGCAAGGCCCTCAGTTTGAGCTGGCAGTGCTGCAAAAGAAAAATAGCAACAAAAAAGATATGGTGATGGTGTTTAGGACCTACCCCCAAATCCCAGGGCGACCTCCACATTCCAAGATCCTTCCTTAGTCCCATCTCCAAAGGCTTACTCTTTCCATCCATCCATCCTTCCTTCCTTCCTTCCTTCCTTCTTTCTTTCCTCCCCGTGTACATAATGAAACATGTGACCAGAATTAATATGCCTACCACAGTGGCCCCGGAAGTTTGCACAGCATAAGGCGGCTAATGAGACTTTAGCTGGTGCATGGGTATGCACAACCCCTTGGGAGGAAGCTTAGGGAGGATTGCATCGACTTAGGTATTTATGGCCAGACTTGGCCTCTTGACAAGATCCTATCACAAAAACAAAGAAACAAACAAAATGCTTATTTTTTTATTTTGTATGCACGTGTGCTTTGCCACCTGCTTGTATGTCTGTGTACCACATGTGTGCAGTGCCTTTAGAGGCCAGAAGAGGGTGTCAGGTCCTCTGGAACTGGAGTTACAAATGCTGTGAACCCCCATAAGAGTGCTGGGAATTGAGCTTGTGCTGATGGAAGCCCACGCAGCACTCTTAACCAGTGAGCATCTCTCCAGTCCCAAGCAAAACAAAATGCATCTATGTTTGCAGAATTCATACTCCTGAGGGAGGGGGTCTACCGACTGCTGTCGACTGGGTTTTACCAACTGCTGCAGCCTCTAATTCCCTTAAGGCCCCTGGGGAAGGAGTTTGGGGCTCTTGGCACACAGACCACAGAGGGACGGAGTCTTGTGTCCCTTTGCCATAGCCTAGAATTCTCATTCTGGTTTGAGTCATCGGTGACGTACATTGGTGACAGGCAACAGGGAGCACTGAGTATCATCATTTACTGTAAGACATTAATTATGTTAGTTTTCAGACAGGCTCTTACTACGTAGCCTACGTTAGCCTCAAAACAGAAATCCTCCTGCCTCTACTTCCTGAGGGCTGGAATCTCAGGTGTGTATCACCACTACACTTGGCCGGAAACACAACTTTAAAGTTGCCAAGTTCAAACGACTTCTTGTACTCCATCCAGATCACTGCCTTGGGGCCCCACCTCAGATTCTCTCGGTATTTATTTAAATTGCTTTTGAAATGTTAATCACCTCATGTTAATAAACAAAGTAATTATTCTTGATGTTCCACTCGGGCGCCGTTTATTAAAGGGAGCCGATATTATTCATGATTTCACCAGGAAACTCAGGATCCATGAGCAGGCTAATGTGCTCTTCTTATGAAATTACCAGGACATTTTCCTGTTGCATAATCAGTAAATTAGAAGCGGGATTATCACATTTCGGGGAAGGTGCGGGAGCCACTTCTACCAGATCTGATTAGTGTATTCACAGTGGGAGCTTTCTCTTGCAAGGCTTTGGGGAGGGTGGTGAGTGTGTGTGTGTGTGTGTGTGTGTGTGTGTGTGTGTCTTTACCAACTGAACTCCGTGTAATTTGGCAAGCTGTGGAGAAGTGTGCAAAACCAGCAAGTGTGTGTGTGTGTGTCTGTATCTGTGTGTTTGTGTGTCTGTGTGTCTGTGTGCAGCATTTATGGGGCTCTGCCTTGCTGATTAACAGGTTTGTACCACCTCAGGCCTCCTGCCCACCTTATGCACATCTGCTCAGGCCCGCTGTTGTTCTCCTGTTATGGACACCAGCCAGGAATGGTTCCTCTGGCTGGGCCATCTGGCTGAAAGGACTGAAAGAGCCAGAGATCCAGGAGGCCTGACAGGCCCTCTCCACACCCTGTTTGAGACAGGCTTTCACATACCTGAGGCTGGCCTTGGACTTCTAACTATCCCATTTCTACCTTTTTATTTCTACCTCCCAAGAGCTAGGATTACAGAAGTGTGCCACCATGACCAGTTTTTTGTTTTTTGTTTTTTGTTTTTTTTAATTTTTGCTTCATCGGACCAAGTCTTTTACTGTAGCTCTGGCTAGCCTGGAACTCTCTATGTAACCCAGACTCATCTCAAACTTAGGCCAACTCTCCTGTGTCATCCTTGCTAGTACTTGGATTACAGAGGTGTGCCATGACACCCAACTCATCGGCCTTTCTTTTGACATCTTATGCCCGAGCCCTGACAGGGTGTGAGTTGCTGGCTGCTTCTGCATTCCTCACATGTGCAGCCCATGTGTGCCTGGCACTTGTGGAAGACAGAGAGCAGAGGAGGCCCTGGGACTGGTGTTACACAGGTGTCTGTGGGTGCTGGGAACCAATCCCAGTTCCTCTGCACATACGACAAATGCTTTTAAGCACTGTGCCACCTCTCCGGCCTGGATGACCTATCTTAATTATGGACAATGCCATTCCCTGGGCTAGGGAGACTGAGGTGCATAAAACAGAAAGCCAGCTGAGTACCTGCTTGCATTCCTCCATCCTCTCTGCTTCTGGGTTATGGATGCTATCTTGTCAGCTGCGTCGAGCTCCTGCCTTGTCTTCCCCATCAGTATAGGCTGTGCCCTTGAACTGGGAGCTAGAACGAACCCTTTCTCCCTTAAGTCGCTTTTGTTAGAACATTTTATCACACCGACAAGAAAAGCAACTAAGATACCATCTCTACAAAAATGGAGGTACCACCTCCCTTTTGAAGTTATAATAAGCACAGACAGAAGGACCGTGGGCTCCGATGCATCTTAGTCTGCGAAATATTTCAGACCATGAGGTTTATAAACAATAGAAATTTATTTCTTAAAGTCCTGGAAGCTAGGAAGTCAAGGTCAATGTGCCACTACATTCCATGTCTACAGAGGGCCCACCCACTCTTCATAGGGGGCGACTGCCATGTCTTCTCGCAGATCTAGTCACAGCTAAAAGGCCCACTTTTTACTATCAACTCATTAAGGCCTTTAGCTCAATACACGAATGGGACTGGGAACCATTCAGACCCAGTGGGCCAGTTCTCTGTCCCTTCCCGGACCCACTGCTGTCGACATGCCGCCGCCTGTCCCCTTGGGTGGCTCTCGATGTGGATTATCAGCCTCGCTCCAGCACCGACCTCACATTCCAGCCTTAGCTTCGCTGGTGCCTTCTTTCACCAAGCTGGACTTGGCCTTCTTAGCTTTGCAAGTGGACACTGCTGACAAACACCTGGGCACCAGTTTGAAGACAGGAACTCAGCTGGAGGAGGCAACAATCCCAGCCAGGGAGGAAGCTTAGCTTGAGGAGACCTGAGGAACATTTTGTCTGTTTCCCTACAGGTACCTAACCTTGGGCTTTGTCGTTTAATTCCAAGAAGATGGAGGATGAGATGTGGGTGGAGGGTGGGGTGGAGGGTGGGGTTTGGAAACCTTGAGTGCCCCCTGCTGGCCACGGCTGAGAATGTAAACAAGGGACCTTCAGTAAAACTGAAGCTGTCCCAACAATTCTACTCCACTCCTCCAAGGTTCCAAGGCCTTCTCTACAAACCCCTGGGCATTGCTCTTTTGTTTTGTTTGGGCCTCTAAGACAGCAGGAAGGTGGCTGAGAGCAGTGGGGGGGGGGGGGTCGGCGGGGGCGGGGAGACACCTGTTAGAGATCTCTGGCCTCTGATGTAGTCTGCTTCATAGTAAAAGGAAAATTTACTTGTCAGTACTTAAACATCCGTCTTGACAGAAAATTTTCCTGATGGGATTTCTCCAAAAAAATGTGTTCTGATGTCAAGCTCAGGCTCCTGTGTTAGCTAGAACAGTTTGATACTGGTTTGGTGTGTGTGTGTGTGTGTGTGTGTGTGTGTGTGTGTGTGTGTGTGTGTGTGTGTGTGTGTGTGTTTGTACTTGGTCATGTGTGTGCTCAGAGGTCAGATGAGGGTGTTTCCTCATCTAGCTATCTCTACCCATTCCTTTGAGGCAAGGTCTCTCCCTGAATCTGGGACTCACAGTTTCTTGGCTACACCAGGAGCCAGCAGGTTCTATTTCAGTTGTTTTTCTGTTGCGGTGATCAAACACCATGACCAAAAGCAACTTAGGAAATGTAATGGCTAGTTTAGGCTGTCAACCACACCGGGAATCAAATTCTGTGAGGAATCCTCCTGATTGCACTATTGCAGGTGTGAAGAACCCGCCCTAAATCTGGTTCACACCTTCTGGTGGCAGACTATACAAAAGGACACAGGAGAAGGAAACTCACTTTTTGCCTGCTCGCCATCACTCTTGCTGGCACATTCATCTACGTGCAAGGCCTCTTTCACGACCTGTCTAAACACCATCGACTGGACCAAGGATTCAAATCCATGAGCCGTCTTAGGGTTTTATTGCTGTGAAGAGACGCCATGACCATTGCAGCTCTTATAAAGGAAGACATTTCATTGGGGCTGGTTTATGGCTTAGAGGTTTAGTGTATTATTGTTACAGCAGGAAACATGGTGTCCTGCAAGCAGGTATAGAGCTGGAGACATAGGTAAGAGTTCTACCTCTGGACCAGCAGGCAGCAGAGACAGCGAGCCATTGGCCTGGCTTGAGCTTCTGAGCTTCTGAAACCTCAAAGTCCCTGTGAGACACTTCCTCCAACAAGGCCACACCCCCCTAATAGGCCCACACTCCTTAATGGCCTATGGGGGCCATGTTTATTCAAACCACCACGTAAGCCTATGGGAAACATTTCTCATTCAAACTGATGCGAGGCCTATGCCACCAAACTGGTTTGGGTCTTTGTTTGTTTGTTGAGACAGAGTCTGGCTATGTAGCTCAGGTCAGGTTCAAACTCATAATCCCCTGGAGCCCTGAGATTACAGTTATAGGCTCAAAGGAGTGAATTTAACCAAGGTGTTTAACCAAGTTCAGACAGGGCTTATAACCTCAATGTAGCAAAGTTGTAGATGAAACTGTCCTGCCTTTTGCAAAGGTGTAAACACATTACCTATCCTGTCTTTTTTCTCCCATCCACCCTTCCCCACCCTCATCCCCTTCTCAGCTCATCTTGGTCTTCCAAACCTTCATTTCCATCACATGTCAGTCACCCACTCCAGGCCTAAGACTTTCTTAAACCCTGACCCGGACAGAGCTTTAAATTCACAAGCTACCTGCTCTCCCTAGTCTTGTTGTGGATATACTGCAGTGAGTCAAGGATGTTTGGACCACAAATCCCTAATCCTGGCTCCAGGATCCTGGCAACAGTCATCACATAAATTTTCTAGCAAGAGGCACATCCGCATAATTAAGCCAAAGATATCGCAGACTCAGACACATGCAAAGAGGGCAGGGCTGGAAGATGGGTACCATTCATCAACGCCTCATCATAAATTCAAGTTGAAGGGCTGAAAAGAAACAAAACATGGATGATTCCCAACCCCAGCAGCTGGACCCCTCACCGAAACCCCAAAATCACTGCAGCTCAACTCCACATCTGGGCAAGAATAAAAAATAATAAGGACTTAAAAAGAACAGACGCTGGGTAATTACCAGTTGAAGGGCGGATCAGGAATATAAATTTTCTGAGAGCCTAAAGACAGAAATATGCATTGGCACACGGGTCTTAGGACTGCAAATTCCACCCAGCTGTGGCCACTGCTCCTCTGCATTGCGACTAATATTCAGTTAGCAGATGCACTTTCCTTGCAATGAACATAATTATGTTCAGGTTGACATGACCTGAAGTAGGGTTACTAAATTTTTATTTACTCTGCATCAGCTGTGGAATAAAATGTTCAAGAGGGTTTTTGATGCTTAACACAGCACTAAAAAACATTGGGAAGAATGGTTTGGGTTTTTGTTGTTGTTGTTTTTGTTTTTTGAGTCTGGTCCTTGTTGTGTTGTCCATGGTGATTTTTAAGCACCCATGATTCAAGAGTGATCCTCCTGCCTAACTTCCCAAGTAGCTGAGTCTACGGGTGTTTTCCGCCGTGCTCAGCTCAGAACATTGTATTTAGAGTTAGGATTAAGGTTTATCTCATCTGGGGCTGGAGAGATAGCCTGGTGGTTTAGCCAGCACTCCTCCTGTTGTAGAGGATCTGGGTCTGAGGAGCTAATCAGGCAGCTCACAGCCACCTGTAACTCCAGTTCCAAGGAATCTGCTGCCCTCTTCTGGCCTCTGTGAGTACCTCTGCACATACCGTGCACATAAATTCATGCAGGCACACGCACAAACACATAAATAAAAAATAAATAAGTGTTAATTTAAAGGTTCTATTTAATTCATGTATTTGTTACATGATTCCAAGTGTGATCTAATCTCCTAAGCTTGTGAAGAACTCTGTAAAAGAATATAAAATCTACCTCAGAGGGTTTTTGTTTTTGTTTTTTTTACAAGAATTAAATTAGGTCGTATGTGTTGAAACCCAGTCACGGGCTGATGAGATGGCTCAGTTACTAAAATACTTGCCTCACAAGCAGGAAGACCTGTGTCACATCCCCAGATCCCTCCTATACTTAGAAGAAAAGAGCAAAAGCCAGCTGTAGTGGCACAGGCAATGCTTGTATCCAAATGCTGGAAAGGTGGGCTTGGGATTCCCAGGGCTGGCTGGTCATCCAGTTTAGCCTGCTTGGTGCGTTCCAGGCCAGTGAGAGACTATGCCTCAAAAAACAGACTAGAGTTGGGCTGGAGAGATGGCTCAGTGCTCCTCCTGCACAGGACCCGAGTTCTGTTTGTAGCACCTGTATAGATGGGTCGCAGTCACCTATAACTGCAGCTTCCGGGAACCCAAAGCCCTATTCTGACTCTATAGCTACCTGCACATATATGTGCATATAAACAGTCTTACACATATACACATAAGTAAAAGTAAAATAAACCCTAAAGAAAAAAAATCTAAATAAGGTGGGGGCTGGTGAGATGGCTCTGTGCATAAAGGTACTTGTCATTGAGACTGACAGCCTGAGTTCAGTCCCCAGAACCCATGTAGCCGAAGGGGAGATTGTACTTCTACAAGTTGTTTTCTGACCTTCACATGTGCCATAGCAATACTCATTTACACACGCATGTACACAAACACACACACACACACACACACACAGAGAGAGAGAGAGAGAGAGAGAGAGAGAGAGAGAGAGAGAGAGAGAGAGTGAGTGCATAGTGTCCAAGAAACAACACCCAAACTTGCCTTCTGGCTTCCTCACACATGCAGGTGTGTCACAGGTACCTGTAGCAGCAGCAAAAAAAGAGGCAGGAAGCACATTAAGTCAACTCACTGAACTGGGACTCCCCCGTGGAGGTCAGGGACCAGCCTTGGGGGGCAGTTCTCCCCTTCCCACCTTATTGCGACACCTTCTCTTTTTACCACCCTTGAGCTTTTAAGAATGCTTTTATTTCAGCCTCCCATCTCTCCCTGGGAAACTGAGGTTACAGATACTGCGCCACCGTGTCCAGCTTTTATGTGGGCTCTGGGGATCTGAGTTCCAGTAATGAGAGACCCTGCCTGGTGCCAGACTGTGGCAATGCCAAGGAATAAGAACCGCAATCCACTTCATCTGACCTGTGAACTTAGTGACGTGATCTCATCTCAGGATTGTCTTACATTCATCACTTTCCATGGTGGGGGCTTCTTCATTTTCCTCCAGAGATGCTTGCATCCAGTGTTGTCAATGTCTGCCTGTCTTGTAAGCTGGGTCAGGAGGCCAGTGGAAGGAAGCCTTACACACTGCTACAGGACTCCTGGGAATGGTGTATGTGGGCAGTATGTGTGTGTCTGTGTATAGCATACGTGTGTGGTGTGGGGGTGTGGTGTATGTGGATGGTATGTGAGTTTATTGTGTGTGTGTTATATGTGTGTACGTGTTTTTGTGGTATATGTGGACAGTGTATGTGTGTGGTATATATGGGCAGTATGCATGTATGTTATATGTGAGCAATGTGTGGGTGGTATGTATGTATAATGTGTATGTGTGTGGGAGATATGTGGTGTGTGTGGACAGTGTGTGTGTGTGTGTATGTGTGTGTGTTTGTGTGACAGAGAGAGAGGGGTGGCATATGTGCAAAGTGTGTATGGGGGTGTGGTCTATGTGGGTGGTATGTGTATACTGTGTGTGTGTGCATGTCTGTGAGGTGTGTGGTGTATTTGGGTGGTGGATTTGGGTATATGGTGTATGTGGATAGTGTGTGTGTGTGTGTGTGTGTGTGTGTGTGTGTGTGTGTATCTAGCAGGGTCTTGGGCATGCTAGGTATGTGCTCAACCACTCTACCACTGGAAGCTTTAAGCTTATTTGCCTATGTCTAACCTCATTTATTCTCTTAGAGGAGAGAGAGGGGTTTGGTGATGAGAGACAGAGACAGAGACTGACTTAGGGGACAGGGTTATATTACACAGGAATGGAACCATCTCTGATCTGAAGGACCACTGGGGCCCATTTTGTAAGTTGCCTACTGTGTTGGTGAAGCTAAAGTCACAGAGTTTATGTCAAATGTCAAGGCATCCATGGTTTAGGCAGCATGGGCAGATAACAGCCACAAAAGTCGCTGCATTTGTCTTGAGTGGTGCCATGGGCGAGGGCCAGGAGGTTTAGTGTGGAATATGAATTCCAAGCAAAGTGTTGTGTCAAATCAAGAGGAGCCCCAAGACCCTGAGAGAAACCCCCAACCCAAGCAATGCAGGAAGAAGAAGAGTCAAGCAGCAGGGAAATTCTATACTTTGGCAATGGCTGTCCAGAAAGTCTCTCACAGCGCACTGTGGCCCATATTTAACCTGACCCCACATCTGCTGGGGCCCAGGGTCTGCAGGTAGGAGGAAGACCATCCTTAAGCATCTCTGAGAACTGAACAGCCTAGAGGCAGAACTCAGAGTGGGCAGGGAAGGCATCCCAGGAAGCTTCTGGGAACAGGTAGGTGGTCTTAACAACCCCAGGCAAGCTGCTTGTTCTTTGAGTGATGCTCACTGAGTAAATGGATCTCAAATCCAAGTTTTCTCATCTCTTAAATGATCCTCAGTTAATAGTGAGGTGAGATGAAGAGGAACACGAAAGCCTCGTGCAGCATTGCCTGCCACAGGGCCAGCGCTCAATAAATGCTTATTGCTGGTACCGAGTAGTAACATATTTCAAAAAGAAATGAGTGCATTCCTTAAAAACCGAAGCAATAATGACGAGACTGCCATCTTCTCTGACTGAAGGGATGCACAGACTCAATGTAATTCAGCACGTATCTGCGGATAAAAGGGTGGCAAAGCAGGCTGGGGGCCACAGTCAGCAGCTGAGTGGCTGTCTTGCATCAGGCATTAAGATAAGTGTCCTATAAAGTCCTTATCATGCCACCCTTTCAACCCTCACACAAGAGAGGACTGTTGTCTCCATCTTACAGGGAAAATGGTTAAGTGTGTGGTTGAAGATCCTGCGGTTAATTAGAGCAGAGCCCTGAACCGAGCACCTCAGGCAAGCAGTTTGCTAGCGCTCTGAATTCCAGAGGCCGAGGCCAAGTTAAAAAAAAAAATCATTGATTTTTTTTCTTAATATAAAAACGGTAGTGAGTGGAGACGCTAAATGCAGTTTATTCCAGACGGAGGGAGGGGCTGTGGTGTGTTCCCGTTGTAAAGGATGTGACAGCGGGTTCCGAGTCAGAAAAGGGACACAGGGGATGAGAGTCCAGGAGAGAGACCTCAACAAGTTCCACACTCAGCCTTATTGGTAAGCACTCTTGGGCCTTTTCCTGAGAAAGACTGATCCTCTAATCTGTCCGGTTAATGTGTTGCGTGTCTTTTCTTGATCTCTTATCATCTGGGACACAGTCTCTCACTGAACCGGGTACTCACCAGTTTGTCTAGGCTGGCTGGTCAGCAAGGCCCCTTAAAGGCTTTGCCTCCCAGTGCTGGAGTTGCAGGCATCTGCCAAGATGCCCAGCTTTTATGTGGGCTCTGGAGTTGCAAACTCAGCTCCTCATTTTACTGAGTGCCAACCCGAGCCCCCAGCCTCTCTGTTTTAGACACCACGGCATCACCCAGAATCCTTCTGTGGAAGGGTAAGTGCCAAGGTCAGTGTCAATTGTGGCTGCAGAAGGCAAGGTTCTTCGTTGCAGAAAGAGATGCACTTCTAGATGTTTGTTCCTTTCCAGGAAGGCTGAAAGGCCACACCTGGCTGGTACAGACCAGGGACAACTCAGCCGGTCAGCCACACTGGAGGGCTGCGGCTTTCCAATTCTCTCTATAAAGATGCTAGGGGCTTTCTTCAGGATAATGTGGGAGTGAGGATAGGCGTGTGTGTGTGTGTGTGTGTGTGTGTGTGTGTGTGTGTAGGGAGAGAGAGAGACTAACACAGGTTGGTAAGCGTTGAGGCTAGAACGGGTACATAAGACTCCCTTTTATAAGTCTGATTTGTTTTTTTTAAAGACTTATTTACTTTATTTATTGCATGTGAGTGCTTTATCTGTAGAAGAGGGCATCAGATCACATTATAGATAGTTGTGAGCCACCATGTTGTTGCTGGGAATTGAACTCAGGACCTCTGGAAGAGCAGGCGACACTCTTAACCACTGAGCCATCTCTCCAGCCCTATAAGTCTGATTTGTTAAGACACAAGGTAGGACCATACTTAAAGTGTGCACTAATTGGGTTTTTAAGGAGTTAAGAAATCATCGCCGCCATCTAAATGTATCATTCTCTGAAAGAAACGTCTTGAGTCTGGTGGTCCAGGCCCATAATCCGAGCACTCAGGAGAAGTGGTTTGGAGAAGTCCAAGTTCAAAGCCTGCCTGAGCTACACAGAGAGACCCTGTATTAGCCAGGGCTCTCAAAAAGCCCAGACCTATAGAATGAACATATGCGAGCATTTGTTAGCTTTGCTTACGTAGTACCAGATGCTAAGGACCTGGTAACCACTCAGTACAAGGTTAATGCCCCAATACTCCCAGTCTGTCCTTCATGGTCTAGCTGATTCCTGGAAAGCCACTGGCCTTCAGTCCACATGGAACATGAAAGAAGCTGGTATCTGATGCAGCAACAACAGAGTAGATGCACTTATAAGTAAGAAAAGAAAGTAGGCAGGCAAAAGGCAACGGCTTTCTCCTGGGCCTCCTTATATTGTGAGCTGCCACGGGAAGGTGATACCCGGATAGTCTTTTTTCCTCAGTTGGTCCTTTCATGAAGTAACCATATACAGACCTACCCCAGAGGCCTGCCCTTAGTTCACCCCAGATCTAATAAAACTGACAAATGGGATTAACCCTCTCATCCTGTCTCCAAATCTACTTTTAAAAGCAGTTGTTGAGACGTTCAGTGGTTTAGAGAACTGGGTGTGGAGGACCCAGGTTCAATCCCTGGCAACCACAGAGTGTCTCACAGCCATCTCCAAGGCCACTTCCAAAGGATCTGATGCCCTCTTTTGATCTCTGAGTGTACCAGTCATGCATGTGACATGTGAACATACATTCAGGCAAAAGCATTCACACACATAAAGTAAATAAAGAAATATTTTTAAAAATCTATTTTAAAAAGATAGAAAACCCAAAACATAATGCTATGATCATTAACAGCCACTTCATATGGTCCCTCTTTCCTGTTCCTGGCAACAGGAACCTCTTTTCTGTCTTTAACACGTTGGCTAGCTCTGGGCTTTCATTTGTCTATGGATGCACACAATAGACACATGTGCCCAACTGCCGTCTATCACTTACCATGCTTTCCTGTTAATCCACATAGTAGCAACAATTTGTTATTGTTGTTGTCCAATAGTGTTCAGTTGTGTGTCTATCACATTTTGTGATCGGTTCTTTGTTCTTTTCATTTTGGGGCCATGCTGAACAACTCTGAGCACCTCTGTAAATACTGTTATGTGGATATAGGCCTTCATTTTTCTTGAGTATTTCTAGGAGTAGAATTGCTGTGTCCAGACTGTTCTCAAAGTGAGTACACACTTCCATGTTCCGAACGAGAACATGGCAGGCTTCTGGCTTTCCACATTCTCATGAACACCAATATCATCTTTCTTTTACAATTTTAATTCTTATGTGATCACACGTATGTATATCATAACATTATCACTTTAACCAGTTTTTAAAGATTAAAACAATTGTTTACTATCTCCACCCCCTCAGCCTGTGTGTGCATGCGTTCGTGCATGTGTGTGTTTCCATGTGCACATGCACATGTGTCTGGCTTGTTTAACTCAGGATAGTATTTAGAGGGAGATCCATGTTGTGGCATGTGCTGGATTTCACCTCTTATCGGTAACATCACTTTACAAGTTGTTATGTGTTTGTCATGTTTGATCCATTCTTCTGTTGATGGACACATGGACTGCCCTAGCTTTTGGCTGCTGTGAATCATGCTAGTACGGACATCAGTCGGAAAGCTCTAAGTCTTTGCTCTTTCAATCCTTTTCCCTATATACCTAGACGCGAGACTGCTGGATCCTATGGTAATTCTATATTTAACTTTCCGAGGCTCCGCCAGACGGTTTTCCACAGCAGCTGTACCATTTTTAATTCTCAGCAACTCACAGGGCCTTCCAGTTTTCCCCTGTCCTTGCCAGCACTTGTTATTTTTGCTTCTCACTGTTCCATCAGCGAGTGTGAGGTGGTCTCTCACCGTGGCAGCTCATGGTGTTGAACATGCTTTCATGTGATTGTTACTGACCATTTGTCTATTGAAATTCTTTGTACCTCAAGGGAAAAAATGTTTAGATTGTGTTGTAGTGCTTCCTTATTCTGGATGCAAACTCATACCAGGCCGCACTTCCGTGGTTATCAGATCACTTGTTTGTTGGTAGTAACGTTTGGAGAGCGAAAGCTACCTATTGTGGTTCAATATCAATTTATGTTTTCATTCCTAAAATAATTTTTTTTTCCTGTTTTTAGTTGTGTGGATGTGCCGGTGCCTGTGAAGGCCAGACAAAGGCATCAGATAACCCTGGAATTGGTGTTGCAGGCAAAAGCCACCCATTTTGGTTGCTGGGAACTGAACTCAGGTCTTCTGTAAATACAGTGTGCACCACCGAATCATCTCCCCAGCCTCTATTTTTTTCCATTTTATTGTTTATACTTTTGGTACCAGACTCAATATTATTGATAAAACCAGAATCAGGAAGATTTACTCTTATGCTTTCTTCTAGAGTTTCATAGGTCTAGCTAGTATAGTTGGGACAATTATCTATTTTGAACTAATCTTTCATATGATGTGATGTAAGGGTTCTAATCCATTCTTTTTGGCAGGTCTATTTGCATATGTATATGCAAAGACTTTTCCATAATAAAAATTCAAAGTAAGAAAAGGCAGCCACAAAAAGGTGTATCACAGGATGGACAGCATTTAGTTAGTGAGAACAACTACCCCACACAGGAGTGGTTTGAGCGGGGCATATTCATTTTTTTCCTACTTCAGGCAAAAAGATTTTAGAGGTAGATAGAGCCAATGAGAAACGTCTCTAATCACTCTTAGCCAGAATATTGCTGCTTGTTTTGATGCTCCTATGCGTGGCTTTCATCCTTAAGGATGCCATGGCCACACTGTAGTTGCTAGAGTACCTGCATTTGGAACAGGAAGAAGAAAAGACAAATGGGAAATCATCCCATCGAATGACCTTTCCCCAAAGGCCATTTAAAGTCTTGAACTTACAACTCAATGGCTCCTTCTATCCCCTCATAGAGAAGCTAGGTATACAAACATCTACCTCTGTAGGGGCTCCGCTCTGAGATTAGGGTCAACAAATGCATGGTTCTCAAATACCTACAGCAGGGAGCTTTGGTAGCATTGGACCCAACATCCCTCCTTCAGTGTTCTTAGTGCAAGGGCACCTAATACTGCCAGGGCTTCTAAGGTTTCCACGTTTGGATTATATATTTTATATGAACTCTCCAGATTTCTCAGTGTTGGCAACCGATCAAAAGAAAAGAAAAACAAAAACAGTTTAGTCTTGTCTGAGGAAAACACTCCCAGGCCAGTGTTTTACTCCTGTGCGGCTTGTTGGCCAGTCAGCTTCCAGGCAAATAAATGCCAGAGCCCTTTAAACAAACACGTGCAGACCACAGGAGCGTCATCCGTTCCCTTGTGTGGCTCTGGGCCAGCAGGCGGAAGTCACGGGGAAGTAGAGTTTGGCTCTGGGAAGAACTTCAACTACAGAACTGTCAAAACCCAGAAGGAGCAGCTGGGGGAGGCAGGAAGTTCCCGTTGCTGGAGGTGTGTGTGAGCAGATGCTGAGGAAGCGCTTGGCAGGGAATTCTAAGGTCCCTCCAACCCAGAGAGATTCTGAGGCAGTGTGGAGTTTACCACAATGTCAACTGCTGGCAGAGGACCTTTTAGGAGATGAGGTGCCACATCCGGATTGCTAGAGGACTGCTGAGTCCCACCCTCTGAAGGCCTGATGACCTCTACAGCATTTAGCCTATACGGCAGCAGAGACCACATTTTTGATCATTTCCACACATGATTTGATTCTTCTCTACTCTCTGCATGTGAGTACCCAGCAGATTCATCCCTGCTTTTACATTTAACACACAAAGGCTCATGGACTGGGAGCCTTGATCGCAGCGGAGGGTACTATTTTGAGATATTTGGGGCATTTTGGGAAGTAGGTCTTAACAAGGGGAAGTAGGATACTGGGGACAGGATATTGGGGAGCATCTTGCACCTAGCCTCTTTCTGTTTCTCTCTTTACTTTCGGTCAATGTCAAGTAAAGTTGCTTTCTTTGCCCCGCACCCCCACCACCATGATGTTCCGCATAAGCACACAGGGTCAAGCCACCATGGACCACATCTTCTGTGACTGAAACGAATGAAATCCGTTCGCCTTTAAGAAGTTTCTGTCAGGCATTTCGTCACAGACATGGCTCTTCTAGCTTTGCTTCTTGCCTGCAGGCTGGACTCTGCTTGGGGTGTTGACCCAGCCTCAGGCAGGCAGATGACCATGAGGAACAGAGCATCCACTGACATGGGCTGCTCATCCCAGAACTGTCATGCGGGGAGGAGCATATGCTCTTACTTTGTAAATGTGGCTGTGCACCTGAGCATGTGTGTGTGGAGGCTAGACGTCGATGGCCACTGTCTTCCTTTATCACCTTATTTTTTCTGAGACAAGAGCTGAATCTGGAGCTCGCTGACTGGGTGGCTCAGCTGGCCAGTGAGGACCTTCCTGTTCCCACCTGCCAGTGCTGGGGTGACAGGTATGCAGTGCCATGTGTGGGATTTTATGTGGGTGCTGGGGTTCTGAACTCAGGTCCTCTTGTTGCTTAGCAAACACTTTACTTATTGAGCCATCTCCCCAGTGGATATGTCTATTCTTTAAGCTATTGTGCTATGTGAACTTGTTTTTTAGCCTAGTTAAGTAAGTACAGGTGGATAAGAGTTAGCGGGATGGAGGGAAGAGACGTCTTCCAAAGCATGGGGTCAAGGGAGAACATGGTGCCTTTGGGTGTCTGCAGTAACTGCAGTGGGAGTGAGGGCGCTGTCTTGGCTAGGTGATGGTTCTGCGGTACTACAGACTTGATGGCTCAGACCTCAGGCCTTTATTTCCCACAGTCCTGGAGGACAGAAGTCCAAGATCAGTTACCAACAGATTCTGTGCTCGGTGAGGACTCTCCTCCTGGCTTGCAGGTGGCTGCCTTGTGATGTCCTCGTGATGGAAGTGCGAGGAGGAGACAGAAATGTTTTCTTTCCTCTTCTCCTTCCTTCTCCCCAGCCCTCTTCTTCCCCCTCTCATCTCCTTCTTCTCCCCTTCTTCCTCCTCTTCCTCCTCCTTCTTCTTTTTGAGATATGCTCTAGCTATACATAGTGTGTTAGTTATGGTTTCATTGCTATGAAGAGACACCGTGACCAAGGCAACTCTTATAAAGGCAAACATTTAGTTGAGGCTGGCTTACAGTTTCAGAGGGTTAGTCCATTATCAGCATGGCAGCGTGTGGGCAGACATGGTGCTGGAGGAGCTGAGAGGTCTACATCTTATCCAAAGGCAGCCAGGAGGAGGCTCTGATTCCACACTGGGTGGAGCCTGAGCACAGGACACCTCAAGGCCCACCCCCACCGTGACACGCTTCCTCCAACGGGGCCACACCTACTCCAACAAGGCTGCATGTTCTAGTAGTGCCACTTCCTGTGGGCCACACATCCAAACACATGAGTCTATGGGGGCCAAACCACAACAGATGGTTACATAGCTATAGCTCTGGTTAGTGTGGAGCTCACTGTGCAGACCAGATTGGCCTTGAACTCACAGATATCTTCCTGCTTCTGCCTTCCTTCCAAATGCTGAGTGTGCACCAGCAATCCTGGCTTTCTCAGAAGGACAGATCGCATAGTGAGAACCCAACTCTTATATGGTCCTATTTGCCTCCTAGAGGCCCCCATATCCAAATGCTATCACACTGATGGTGGGACAAGTGACTTTGGGAAGTATAAATGACCAGTATATAACATGTGAGAAGAAATCAGGTTCAACTGAATCACAAAGGACTTTGTGTGCCAAACAAAGTGCTTAGAAATCAAATTGTGGAACGGAGTCGTCAAGCTTGTTTAACAATTTTTTTAAATGTTATTACATCTGGGGGGGTGGAGGTGGCAAGGTCAGAGGACAACTTTCAGGAGTTGGTTCTTTTCCTTCACTGTGTGGGTCCCAGGGATTGAATTCAAGTCACCATGCTTATTAGAAAATGTCTTTCCTCTCTGAGCCATCTCACTGGCCCAGGATTTTTCATTTGAGACTTGAATTGTATTCTGTGACTTTTCAAATGTATAAACTAATTTTAAAAAATCAGTTAATAATACAACACACACACACACACACACACTCACTACTTGTCCCCTAGCTTAGAAAAAACAATCCCAGAATCCCCTTCCTGATCCTGTCTTCAGCTTAGTTTTCTTTCTTGATGAAATAGTTTTATCAGGTAGCTCAAACTTGCTTGGAATTTACTTTGGAGCCTAGGCTGGACTTGAACACCCAATTCTCCTGCCTCTAAGTCACTAGTGTGGGTATGAGTCACCATGCCTGACAGTTTCCTTTTTCTTTTTTTAAAGGGCTCAGGAAAAGGGATAGAATATAACTAAGTCTGGACTACTCAACATATGGTGCTTCCTTAATCTGAAGCCAGGTACTATAGCGCACAGTATCATAGCAGCATCCACAGCCAGGTGGAACAAACTGTGCATCCCAGCATGAGGGGACTCCTTCCTGAGACTGTGCCTGGCAAGCATGGAGGAACACCATGTGTATGAAGTGTGGTCCAAGACATGAGCTGTGTGTTCTGTGTCTTAAGCTACTACCCACTTTTGCTGCTGTGTGAATGGCTCAGTGCGATGGTGAGACGTCTCAAGCGTGCTCTGGAAGCTTTAAGGTACCGAGAAGGACAGTGAAGGACTTAGGGGCACAGGTGGTGAGGCAGCTTTACATCCATGACGCTGATGATTTTGGAAGAGAAAGGAGAGGATGTTGGGACCAAGCCGCTGGCAGTGTCAATGGTGTTGAAGAGGATTGTATTTCCTGAGCCAGAGCCCAAGATGCTGGCACGTGAGACTCCTGACAGCAGAGTGCTCTGCACACAGGGGAAGTCTGTACCGGGTGGGCTTGCTGGCTGCGTCAAAAGGACATTTTTAAAGATTGTCACCGGCCACAGACTTGGCAGTTGATGTTCTTGCTCAACATTCACTTGCCATTGTCATATCACTCCTCTGTCCATTTCACTTCCAATTCCGCATCATAGTCCATCATCAAAGTAAAGTTGAGCAGGAACTCGAGGCAGGAACCTGGGGGCAGGAGCTGATGCTGAGGCCATTGAGGAATACTTCTTACTGGCTTGCTCCTCATGGCTTGTCCAACCTGCTCGCTTATGCTATCCAGGACCATGAGTTCAGAGACAGTAAGTATTGTCCACTGTGAGGTGGGCTCTCCCACATTGATCATCAATCATTAGAATGCCCCATAGGTTTGCCTGTAAGCTAATCCTATGAAGACATTTTCTCAGTTAAGATTTCTGCTTCCCAGATAACCCTAGCTTTTGTCGAGTGGACGTAAGAACTGCCAAACGCAGACAGCACCCTTCTACTACTCACAAAGACCCTGAAGTCATCCTTCCTTGCCTCTAAGTGTGAGTGCACAACCCAGGGCCAGCCTCTCAGAATCTCAGCAACTGGTTCAGAGAGGTCATGAGACCCAGTGAGGGTTGTGGGACTTGTTTTGTTCCCCTAGTGTTGGGGTGGTGGACTGCGAGCTTGAGGTTGTGGAAGCAGGTCTGGATGAGACTGAGGATGAAGTCAGCAAGCAGAGAGTGCAACCGAAGGGTGGAGAGGGAGACAGACGTGGGAATGTGTGCACAAAGAGCACGTGAGCTGGCCAGGCCCAGGTACAGAAAGTAGATCTACTTTCCTTATCTATTTGTTGTCTCTCAAGCATATGCCAATCAATTTAACAGTAGATTATTTATTATTATCTGGATAATATATAATAGATTATTTATTATTTATCTACCAGTCATCTATCTATCTATCTATCTATCGTCTTCTATCTATATCTATCTATCATCTATCTATCTATCTATCTCTCTATCTATCTATCTATCTACAATTTATCTCTATTAATCATCTATACAGCACTACTATCTATCAGCCACATATGTATCTATTGTCTATTTGTCTACCTACTCATCGCCGTTGGTTCTTTCTTCTTATCTGGTTTAGTGTAGCTTCAGTTTGATGAGTATCCTATGTACTGACAGCTGAGGATAAAGCACAAAGCATTTTCTGTGATATAAAAGACAGAAGTAGAATGCTGCAGATAACGTACTACTTGTGGGTGAATATAGAGATCACTGGGACAGAGCTTGTGTTCATCTTCCAGTGCGGAGGGTATGGGAGGATGAACGGGGCAAGGTGCTCAGTTTATGAGCACCCCTACTACATGGGAGTCAGATTGGGAAGGGACCACGCAAAGCCGTATGTCACTGAAAAGATATGGATGTAACAGCTAGGAAAAACTGCACCGTATTATCTACAAAGAAAGACTGGGTGCCCTGTTTATCAGCCTGGGGAGTTTGGGGGAGTGGGGAATAGGGACAAGTACAGAACAAGACCCCACCCCACCCCACCCACTGCCCAGAGCAAGGGAGCAGAGGATGGTTGCAGTTACTGAGACATAAGGTGGAATTCTTAAGGTGGAATTCTTGTTTTGCTGAACTTTACAACATAGGGCAAGTTACTAATTTACCCTGCTAATGGTTTCTCAAAACAGAACTGGCAAAGGGAGGGGGGCAGCTCTTTCCCTTTCTGTCTTTCCACCTTCCCTCCCCCTAACTCTTCTCTTTCACTTCTTTCCCTCTGTCCTTTCCTTCCTGCCTTCTCTCTTGTTTTCCTATTGAATATAAAAGGGAATTTTCCTTGTGTGGACAAAAATGTAGGACATAAGAGCAACTGCTCATAAATCTATTCCTTCAGAGATAAGTGACTTGCTTTACATAGTGTGCCTGATGCTGGCTGGTGCTTCTTTGGTCCCCCACAGAAATTTAAGAGGCAAGAAAGAGTGTGATCTTTACTTTGTGGATGGAGACTGAAGCTGAGCAAAGCTGAAAACCATGGTCCTATGATCATACACATATATTGGTGCTAGAGCCAGGGTTTGAGCTCAGCAGAATGGGCTGGTGACCAGTGTATTCATTCTGCATTTTTCCTTCATGAGCAAACATCCCCCATATAGTTTATATTTATCATTTTGTGACTAGATTCCTTATTCCTCTTAGTTTTATATGCATGTGCTCTTATTTCATTTGAAATCATTTATTTTAAATGGGGGCTCTCGCAATATTGCTCAGGCTGGTCTTGAACTTACAATCCTCCTGCCTCAGCCTCCCCAGTAGCTAGGGTTACAGATGTATGCCTCGGTGCCTGGCGTCAACTCTTACTTTTACAGTTGGAATATTTATAGCCCGCTTATCTTTCTGTGGCTGTGACAAAGTAAATATCGCAGCTAATTACCTTCTAAGGTGGAAAGGTTTGCTCTGGATCAAGGTTTCAGAGATTTCGGTTCGTAGTTGGCTCTGTCGTTTTGGGTGTGCGGAATTACCACGGAGGCAGCACAAGGTGTAGGGGGAGAGGAGCGAGGGAAAGAGGCTGGAAAGCAGACATCTCCGAGAGGCCACCCCTAGGACCCATGGCTGTATTTGCTCCCATTGGGCTCCACATCCTACCACTCACTACAACTCCGCAGTTGGCAGACAAACCTTTGACACATGGGGGTCCCTTAGGGAGTATTCCAGTTTCAAACAATACAAAGATATATGAAGGAGAAAGCCAGCCTAAGGGACTCCCAAGAACCCATCTCACAACTTTAACAACTCCCAGGCATCCTTGTTTCTTCGCCTGCTTCCCATACAATATCTAGCGCACATGGTTGATAGCGTGTCACTTTTGTCCAGGACTATGTCAGTGTGCAGTTTTAGCAATTCCTTAATGCTACCATATCTTCTTGGGGCTCAGACTTTCCTCACGCAAATGTTATTGTAAATGGCATTCTGAATTGGAGTCTGGAAGAACAGATGAGTGACGTAGTGACGGACAAGTGTCAGAGACCCAAAATGGCCTTGCTGTTTTATGTTCACCAGTTAAGTCTGGGCTGGGCTGGAACTGCCTGTGTAGACCAGGCTGGCTGGGAGAACCCACAGGAATGCATGGTTCTCCCTCTGCCCCTGCCCCTGCCCCTGCCTCTGCCCCTGCCTCTGCCCCTGCCTCTGCCTCTGCCCCTGCCCCTGCCTCTGCCCCTGCCTCTGCCCCTGCCTCTGCCTCTGCCTCTGCCCCTGCCCCTGCCTCTGCCTCTGCCCCTGCCTCTGCCTCTGCCCCTGCCTCTGCCTCTGCCTCTCTAGTGCTGGGATTGAAAAGTATGCACCATCATGCCAGCTGGCCCTGATGTTTTAGAGCTTGCAACAGCCAATAAACAGAAAGAAAAAAGATGTACCCCCAAATTAGGAAGCCAGATTTCCATAAGCTGAAGAGGAAAAGAAAAAGGTTGTAATTAGGATGGCTCAAGGTGGCGACACTAGTCACACTCGGCTTGTGACAGTTGAATGAATTACAATTCAATAAAATTTAAAACCATATTCCTCAATACTACATGTGCCACTAGCTTCATACTGGACAACATGGACACAGAACACCCACAGGAAGCTGCACAAGGCACAGCTGGCTGAGCGATGAAAACAGAATCTGCTTCTTTGGTTGCGGAAGGCGATGAGGAGTTGGATCATTGTCCCCTGAGCTTCCTCATTCATTTAACAACTTCGACGCAAGTGTCCTCACTTCACCATGTGCCCCAAGAAGTTTGCTTTGAGCCAGGCTCAGTGGCGCATGCTCGTCTTTAATCTTAGGACTAGGATCTGCAGAGGCAGATGTTAGAGAAAGAGAGAGTTCCAGGACAGTCAGCGCCACACAGAGAAACCCCATATCTCAAAACAAAAACAACAGCAACAGCATCAGACAGCAGCAAGTCTTTTGCCACATTCTTGCCTGCCAGCACAGGCCTGTAATTCCATCTACTTGGGAGACTGAGCCAGGAAGGTTTTAAATTCAAGTCCTGCCTGGGTTAGAGTAAGTTTAAGGCCAGCCTGGAGCCTGGGTGACTTAGGGAGACCTTGTCTCCAAATGAAAAGTAAAGAAAAAGTGGCCGGAGCTGCTGCTCTGTGGCAGAGAGTTTGCGTAACATCTGTGAGGTCTAGGTTTAATTTCCAGTCATTAAAAAAAAAAAAAAAGACTTTGGCTTTAATTTTGTAGTTCACTTCCTTTCCCCCTCCCAAAATCCCCACCTTCAGCCTCAACAGTGGAAAAACTGAAGTTAGTCCAGTTTTATAAATATCAGTCCTGTCTGGTCACTTCCAGTTTAAAAGTTTCATTTTGGGTAAACAGTTCATGACAGATATTTTTATTTTCTGTTGCTGTCTGGTGTGGGGCTGCAGGCTCAGAGATTCAGCATCCTAGCAAAGCTCTGTCCCTTGTCCCAATCCCTCAAGCCTGCTCCGGAGTCCCCTTGCAGGGATAAGAAAGGGTGTCCCTACCGGACAGGTCCCCTGTACTGTGTGGCTAGGCTTTGCTTCATCCAGCTGGCATCCTGGATAACACCGTGCTGCGATGTGGTGTTTGGTGTAAGTGACAGTGAGTGTCTCTGCCCAAGGTCACGGGACAGGTAGACTCTCAAAGGCTGACAGTCAGGTCTTCAGAACCCTGATTTCTTCATCCTCCAGCAAGCTTCCTTCTCATTCCTTCCAGACATGACTCTCTAGGACCAGACCACCCTTACTGATGAAAGTGGATCTCCCCTAGATGGAGGGGTGGGCTGTGATGTTATCTGTACCCGCTTACCCGTGACCACACACATCAGAGTCCAGCTGGTGGCATCTGACTCCAGTGGAGGAAGTTTGTGCCCTTGCTTCCAGTGCAGCCTTCTACCTCACAGGCCCTCCCTTGGGGTTGTTGGGGGGGGGGGTTTGGGTCCATCAGTCTTAGGAGATGCGCCAAGATTCCTCCTATTTTGTGGAATGAGGGGGTGGACAAAAGCCATAATTCATAAGGAGCTCAGATCCCTCTCGAAGATGACCCTTGACCTTTTGATTTTTCTCTCCACCCCTCCCTTTTCTTCCTGGCGTCAGACCTAGCAACCTGCTTGGATGGTTGTGCTATACTGGTTATGAATTTTTGGCAGATCTATTTACTCCAAAACTTAGCATATTAAAATAATATAGTGTCTGTGGTGGTTTTAATGAGAATGGCCCCATAGGGGTATATATATATATATATATGAATGCTTGGTGCCTAGGTGGTGGACAAGGAGGATTAGGAGGTGTGTCCTTGTTGGAGCAAGTGTGTCACTGGAGGTGGGCTTCGAGGTTTCAAAAGCCTATGCCAGATGCAGTCTGTCCTTCTGCCTCCATCCTGTGGATAAGATGCAAGCTCTCTCCTACAGCTCCAGCGTCATGCCTGCCTGCTTCCGTGCTCCCTGACACGATAGCCCATGGACTCACCCTCTGAGCCTATAAGCAAGGCCCCAATTAAATGCTTCCTCTTATAAGTTGCTTTGGTCGTGGTGCCTCTTCACAGCAATGGGAGAGTAATTAAGACAGTACTTGAGGACGTGGGGATACAGCACATCCTGGCTGGCTGGTTCTCCAGTGTGCCCCCATGCACAAATATGCATAATTTTAAGAGCTTAACATTCTTTCAACATTTAATTAAATAATTCAAACAAAAAAATAATGTTTATGTATTGACTGCGGTGCTGGGGATTGAACTGAGAGTTTATTTGCTGAGCGAGCATAGTCACTCTGAGCTACACTCCCCAACACTTATCACACATGTGTAAGACATAAGCTGTCATAGTCAGTTTAGGCATCCAAACAGTGCTAGTCTGGTGCAAGCCACCCCTTTCTCCCTAGTAACTACTGCCTTGTGTGCAGCAGTATCACTCCCTCTAATTTTTCCGTAGTATGCAAATAACCCCACGGTAGAGGTCTACTTATGCAATGTGCTGTCTCGCTTTGTGAAAACGTCCCTTATGAAGATGAAACTGAGTTGCACATCTGACCTGGCCTGTGAATCACCTCTTCCCCCTTTCCATCTATGTGTGGGTTACCCTTACAGGAGTGTGTGGCCACAATGTATTCCCTTCCCACTGGGGCATATTATTTCCATGTGTACACACACTTCTGCATGTGGATATTGGAAAATTTTCAGGGTTTTGCAATCAAGAACAGTGTTGCTGTGGCACACTCTAGGTGCTGCCGTTCATGCACATGTGAAAGGATGGCTCTGGGGTAGCCATTTCCGAACTTGGCCACACAGTGGATCATGGTGCTGATGAAACTATTGGTAGGGTGGATCTCCAAGATTCAAGGCTATGGCTGGTACAGGGTCTGGTTTGGCAATCTGCTTTTTAACTTTCTAACTATGTGTAGGTATGTGCTTCTTGAGTGCACGTGCCCTTAGAGGGCTGAAGAGGGTGTTGGGTCCCCTGGAGCTGGAGCTACCGGTGGTTGTGAGCTTACCCATGTGCATGATGGGAACTGAACTCAGGTCACTACTCATACCTGCTCAGCTACTTCTCTAGCTTTGACCAACCTGGTTTATGTTTTATTTTATTCCACTTTAATGAAGTTTTTTGAAGCAGAGTCTCATGTAGCTCAGGCTGACATCAACCTCCCCTGTAACTGAGGATGACCTTGAACTTTCTTTTTAAATAATGTTTTTTCTTTCTTTACGATGTTGTGTGTGTGTGTGTGTGTGTGTGTGTGTGTGTGTGTGTGTATGAGTGTTTTGTCTGTGCACCGTATTTGTGTGGTGGAAGGGGAGGCCAGAAGAGTGCATTGGCTCTCCTGGAACTTGGGTTACAGATAATTGTGAGCTGTCATGTGCTTGCTGGAACTTGAGCCCATGTCCTCTGGAAGACCAGTCAGTGATCTTAACCGCTGAGCCGTCTCCTAAGCCTTGAACTTTCAACCTCCTAATTCTATTCTCTGAGTGCTGAGATTTCGAGACACCTGATTTATATGGCTCTAGGGATCAAACTCTGCACTTCATGCACGCTAGGCAAGCACTCTTCCAACTAAGCTATACCCTCAGCCTGCGGCGATCTGTGTGTGTGTGTGTGTGTGTGTGTGTGCTTTTTCCCCAAGGAATTCTATTGATCAACAAGGTTTGGATAGCCTGGCCTATCCAAATATATACCTTGTAATGGAATTCTAGCTCAAGGATATGTGCATCTTCAGACATAGTGGGTGTCCTTAAATTTGTTCCCACAAGGAATGCACAAGAATTTTATTTCTTTTCCACTTTCCCACCAATATATGGTACTTTTTTGCTTCTGTTATTTTGGGGGTAGACTTGGTCCTACCTGCTGTGAGAGCATTATGAATTTTAATCTCATTGTTCTCTTTCTTCATGATCATTCTTTATTGCCTTTGGAATGCTACTTTTATTAATCTCAGTCTGTTGCCTTTCATGTGCATCTGTTTTTGCCTAATGATGTCATGTTTCAGAAGTCCATTCCTCTTTGTACCCTACGGTGCCTGCAATAAATGTCTTCCGACATCTTCCTTCCTATTGGTCTGGCAACGGGCACTTTTGCTCTCTGCCCAAGCATACATTTTCCTTTCTTTTTGTATTTTTAAATGGATTTCCTGTTGGTTCTATTTTCTTAACATATTCATGAACAAGATATAACCTGACACTTGTCAGTGGGTAAAAGGCCAATGGTTCTGTGCTCTTATGGAGTGAGACATCGTCTTGTTCCCTCTTGGTCAACAACTCAAGTGAAGTTGGACAGACCCAGGTCCTGGCCTACTTCCTTTATTAACACATGTTCTGGCCCACTTTCTTAACCAGACCCTAGATCACTTCCTGGAGTAGCTCAGGTACTTCCTCCACTAAGACAGGTTCTCTTTCCTCCCTTTTCTCCCTCCAGTCAAAACCATAGGCTTTAGGGGAGGGGTCAGCTTAACTGATTAACATCTTGCATTGATGGAGGGGGAAATAGAGCCTTTGAGGGAACAGATAATAGAATAGGAGGATTAACTGCACAGAATGAGTTTAGCGCCTCCATGACTGCCAGATGGCAAACATTTAAAAACTGGTCCAGCCGTCATGATTGTTTTGTTATTGGCGTATTATTAGTTAGACCGTGTGTTTGCCGTGAATGTGTTATATTGTCCTCATTCTTTGTTGATAGGGGTCTTTATCATTTTTATTTATTTCTTTACCCTCAGTGGCTCAAATGGGACACTGCGTATGGGAGACTTCCAAGAATATTTGTTGAATGAGAGAATTTTTGAGACCGTGGAGAGGCTGTAAGAAGAGCTCCTAACCAATTCAGAATGTGCCATGTTGGGCAGACTTTGCACTGTTATTTGTAACAGTGAACAATTTAAGTCAACCCGCACATCAAACATCGGCAATGAGGTAAAAAAATTACAGCATCTCCTATGCTGTGGGCTCAGCTGCTGCTGCTGTTGCAAACTGAATTGTGGAATACTTTTGCCAGAGGGAAATGCTTACTTATATGTTGGGGAGAATAAGGAAGAGTTAATAACAACAACAACAACAACAACAGCCCACCTCTACAATCCGATCTCCCATAAAAAGTGTACGTGTGGAAAAACACTGACTGGGCTGTCATTTAGCTCAGCCTGCAGAGTGCTCCCTTCGCAAGGACCAGGAGGAAGCCTTAGGTTTAATAACCAACACATGCCTTGTAAACCAGGTAAGGAAGTGCATGCCCATAACCCTGGCTCTTAGGTGGTGAAGGGAGGAGGATCAGATATCCAAGGTCTTCCTCAGCTGTACACCCAGGCCTGGACCAACCGATATTCTCTGCTACAAGCAATAGAAACTAATTCTGGCCTGATTTAAGCATCAAAGGAGCCTATTTAGAAGAAACAAGGTAACACAGATTGTCAGAGGGCCAGAAGACCAATGTTAGCAACTACCCAGCCAGTAGCCACGCCCCAAATCCTACCACCAAACAAGCTCTGCATCCCCTGCAAACACAGGCTACCACAGCCACTCTGGCACCCCAGGAACACACTTTGATCACCAGGATAGTTGCTCTATCTGAACCCAGGATTTCAAACATCACTTGGTAATATGTCAGATTTGGGGACGTGAATGTCTTTCCCAGACTTATGACATCAGACTTTTCAGGGTGATACTCCAAAAACTGCTTTCAATAAGATATAAGGAAGATTCTTCTGGGCACTAAGATTTGAAGTCTCTGGTCAGAGTCTGGAGTAATGTGTTTGGATTGGTGAATCTTTGGTCATGTGTCCATATCCTTGCAGCACAAGAGGCTGGAAAGTGGGTGCCAGCAATGTCTTAGTCCGTTTTCTATTGCTAAGACAGAATACCACAGCCCGAGTTATTTACAAGGCTTGGATGTCTGAGACCAGGCAGCTGCATCTGGCAAGGTCCTTTGTGCAACAGGGGATTCTGTAGAGTGTTTCAAAGTGGCTTAGGGCATCAGCTGGAAGGCACTGCTCTATTAATAGCTCCACCATCTATCTCTCCTTCTTTTGTAAAGCCATGGTCTCCTTGATTGGGCCTCAGTCGATGACCTCCTTAACCTTAATTACTTCCCAAAGGGCTCACCTGCAAATACTGTAGTTGGGTTAAATTCCTCTTTTTTTAATGTCTCACAGTGGGAGTTAAATTTCCATGTGTGTTCCGGTGCTAACATGCAAACCGCAGCAAGTAATGATCAGTTTCCATAGTGGCAGGTGCCTCTACTTTGAACTATGATTTTCCTCAAGATGTAAGAACCAGATGCTGTTAGGCACAGAGTTAGTCCAGTGTTTGGAGCAATCAGAAAACAGGAATGGGGCATTTCTCGTGTGTCTAATATGATGATGGTAAGGGAGATGCCACTTGAAAATACTTTGTTCTGATCTTTGCCACCACTAAGGACAAGTTTTCAGAGAAAACATACAATAAAGCTGGGTGCCATGGTGCACCCAGTACTCTAGAGGGTGTTGTGAGCTATGGGCCAGCCTGGGCTATATAGTGAGACCCATGTCAAAATACAAATTTAAAAATCATAAAAAAAGCGCTTTTCAGCCATGGCAGCCATCTTCCAGTAAGTCACCAAAATGACAAACACAAAGGGAAAGAGGAGGGGCACTGGCTACGTGTTCTGGGCCTTTTAGGAAGGTGGGGTTGTTCCTTTGGCATCATATGTGCGAATCGGATGAAGGTACAGGATCAGAAGAAAGAGGAAGGTGCCAGCCTGCACCACCCAGAGAAGCACATTCGGTGGGGACTAACAGGAAGGAGCCTGAGCTGCCGGAGCCCATTCTGTACGAATTCATGGCCCAATGTACAAAAGGAAATAAAGAGCCTGTACTGTAAACCAAATCAAACCAAACCAAAACAAACCAAATCAAAACAAACCAAAACAACCAAACCAAACCAAACCAAACCAAAACAAACCAAAACAACCAAACCAAACCAAACCAAACCAAACCAAATCAAACCAAAACAAATCAAACCAAAACAAATCAAACCAAACCAAAACAAACCAAAACAACCAAAACAAACCCAAACAAACCAAAACAAATAAAACCAAAACATAAAAATTCTTTTAAAAGTAAACTGTAAATACGAGTGCTGAGGGAGGAGTTTTATTTAAACTAACTCAGTTAGTACTTCCAAATTGACAAAAGAATTAAAAATAAAAGGTTAAAATTTAAAATATTTAAGAGCAAACAAAAGACTTTTCAGTACAGACATAGTAAAGGATTCCACAAATCAGGTAAAAGAGCTTACATCAGGGGATGGCTGTAAGATCCAGCAGTTAAGAGTTCCTGCTCTCCCAAAAGACTTGAGTTCAGTTCCCCAGGCCCCATGTCCAAGATCTAGGGGATCTGCTGCCTCCTCCTGGTTTCTGAGAGCACCCACATGTATATGGTGTGTACACACACACACACACACACACACACACACACACACACACACACAAATAACAATGAAAATGAATGTTTGAAAAAAGATTAAATTATAAAGTAAAAAGTCTGTCAAATGTATGAAATCACATCTTAAGCATTTACTATTAAAAAAAAAAACACTATGATCAGGGCTGGAGAGATGGCTCAGTGGTCAAGCGCACCGGTAGACCATCTGGCACTGCAAGAGAGTCACATGACGCTGAAGATGTGCATGCCCTATGGTCCAGAAGTCCCACTATGTACCTATGTACCTATCTTTCAGGAATCCCTGACTATGTGTATAAGGAACTTAGGAAGACTGATTGCCATGCTCTCTCTGGAAATATTCTCTTTCAGCGGAGAGTTTATAAGGAGAATGTTAGAAAACTGTTAAAATGAATGGATTTTACCTTTATGCACCAAGATGGATGTTCCCCCACACCAACAATATTGAGAATGTCATAAGAGAACACAGTTATATTTATGCAAAAATTTCAAATGCAAAATCCATTAACATATATTATTATTTCTCCTCTTCTTCCACCTTCATCATCATCATCATCATCATCATCATCATCATCATCATCACCACCACCTATGGTTCTTTTTAGACAGGGTCTTGCTTTATATATTGTCTTCAAATTCACAATCCTCCTGCCTCAGCTTTCCAAATGCCAAGGCTACAGATGTGTGTCCCTAAGACTAGCTGTGCTGCATAGTAGTTATGGATGCATTCAAGTGTACCAAAAGTGTAACACACAAAGAAATGTTTTCTTTGAGGGTAAAGGGAAGTAGGAGTTAGACTTCAGCTCTCCTGAGGCATCTTACTTTCTGAAAACAATGGCACAGATATGGTAGCCTTTGTGATTTGTTTCATTAGGGCAGGAGTACAATATTTAACCACCAGCACAGCCCAAGTATTAGCCAGTCAGAGCCATGGGCTGTTTGTCATAGGAGTTAAGTCCAAGCCAGGCTTTGCCTCATTGATTGTTGGATGTGGGCAGAACCAAGGATCCTTGGGAAGATCTGGTGAAGATGCACCGTGTCACCAGAGACGGTAGATGGTTTGCAGATGACGATCACACTGGTGGAGGGGATGCTTAGTAGACGTGGCTCTGGTCTGTTCAACAAGGTTTGTAATTTGCATAGACAAATGCCAGCGTCACTGGCCTGAGTTGGGCATAGTATAAGACCAGAAGGGATGCGTAATTGCACCTGTGGTTGAATTATAAATATGAATAATATAAGCAGGTGCAATGAGTGACAGAGCCAAGTAGATGAAATCAAAGTCTCCTGTTTAGTTTTAAACCAGTTACTGTGCCTTAGCGGTAGACTGTTTGCCTCGTGCACTCCAGACCCCGAGTTCAATCTCTATCACAAGTGAGAAAAGAAAATGCACGGTGTTAAAATCAGCTAAGGAGAGGGACAGATGGCTGTGCAAAGTCTCATTAGAAAACTCTGGTATTCTTAGACTTTTTATAACCTTATCCTAGAAGTGAAGTTTCTGAAGATGATTTATAAATACATAATTAAAGGGCACATAAAAAAAGACACCTTTGTTTTTGAGGCAGAGTCTTGTCATGTAGCCCAAGCTAGCCTTGAACTGTCTTCCTCCTCTTCCTCCTCATCCTCCTTCTCCTCCTCTTCTTCTTCCTCCTCCTTCTTCTTCCTATTCTCCTCTTCTTTTTCCTTGTTTTTTTTTTTTCTGAGAAAGGGTTTCTCTGTGTAGCCCTGGCTGTCCTGGACTCACTTTGTAGACCAGGCTGGCCTTGAACTCACAGAGATCCATCAGCCTCCGCCTCCCAAGTGCTGGGATTAAAGGCATGCGCCATTGTGCCCGGTTCTTCTTCAGCTTCTTAAGCATTAGGATTACAGAGGCACTAGCCACAGCTAACTTGAAAGCAGATATTTGGATCCATAATTTATATACATAGGTTAGTAAGAAACTGTCAGGCAAGTATTCATGAACATATGTGTAGAATGGTTACCAAGTCATTGTTGGTGATGGCGAAAAATGATAATATTAAAAAAAATCTGCTAATAGCCAAGTTGGACATCCAGAGAATACTAATTAGTTGTATATATATGTATCTGTATGCATATAATTAATTATATATACATACAAACATGCATATATATACATGCTTTAGAATATTGTCAGTATAAAAGACAACAGAACTAAGCACATAAAATGGCCTGAATTTTACAAATGTATGTTCATAGTAATTGTCACTTCAAGGTGGAGGTATTACGTTTTTTTTTAAATTTTCTAATATTTTCTAATTTTCTACAGTGATTATGCATTGCTTATTATTATGCTGCTTCCAAAGAATTAGCATTGAGCTTTTAAAAATTAGTTTGCATTGATAATATACTAATAACATACAGCATGCGGAACTGTATTAAAATAGGACATGGGAAACATGAATTATCCATTGGTCTCTTTGTGAGCATCTCGTGCCTGGCCAGTGGTCACATTTTAATGCTTTGGAGCAGGACACTAAGATGCTGATGAATTTAGAAACTAAATCAATAAATAGCTCTTGAGAAGTCAGGACTATTTATTTCTTTTAAAGGCAACCGGTGGAAAGATATATTTCATTTGTCTGAATGGCTGCAAAATGGAGAATATTAACATTGCTCCAGAAAACAGCCCCAGGGCACAGTGGTGAAAATGGAATGGAAGGAGAACTCCTTTGGATGAGGGAACCTCCTGATAATTAGTAACAGCATTACTATTGCCACTGTGAGCTAAACAGCACCCAGTGGGTACATGCAAAAAAAATTACATGTAAATGGGGTGCCTCATAGAGGTAAGTCAGGGGAACCAGGCATGAAAAATGACAGAACAAGAGATGGCTAGGAGTCTAGGCAGCAGGAACCACTCAGGAGGATGTAGATGTTGAATTCCTCTGGTCCTACCTGCCTGTAAACATCATGGTATTCCCTGCATCCAAAAATCCAAAGTCTGTTGAACAAGACTCTGAAGTTTCTGGCTCGGGTAAGGGGAAACATGCCAACTTCACCCGGGTGGAAGGAAAGAGGAGGAGAATGAGGAGGAGCAATTGAGTGAATGCATAAACTCTGGGTCTAAGAAACAAACAAACAAACAAACAAAATGCCAGCACATCACCACCTCCATCCTTGCAGCCAAGCCCTGCTCTCATCACCAAAGGATGGATAATGGGATGACTAGGGGATGATGGACACAACAGGCTTGGGCTGCTTTGGTAAGGGAGGAAGCATATGGACCAAATGACTTCTGGGTTACTAAGGGCCACAGAAATCTCAAGCTCTGAGTCCCACTAGAGTGTTTTGTGGATGGAGATGTCAACGTTCATCCAGGAGCAGGAAGGATGCATTCTCAAAGCGCTCCAGCGCCTATGCGAATATCCACGAGCCAGGGAAAACTTTTCATGAGCAAATACATGCTCTCATATTCTACCTCTTTTCAGTATTCAGTCTGGTCTCTGGGGCCCATTGGCTCGTGAAACCCAAAGGATGGTTACCATGCGTGGTAGTTAGCGTGGAATGCCACCTTGTTCGCATCCACTGATCAGACACCGCTGGTTAGGACAAAGCTTGAGAGGAAGAGAAGAAACCAAGGACAAGGAGAGAACAGGAAAAAAAAAAGTGGTCCTGGTTTTCAATAACAGCATTGGGGTTGGTACTTCGGTGGTTAGAATCCCTAGTCATAAACCCAGAATGTTACTGGTGTTGATTAAAACAGTTTTTTTTTAAAATCTGTGAAAAAGGGTAGTTTGTAATTTTTTAAGAAAAATTAGATAATTAGGTAAATTGAGCGAGTAGGAGTAAAATGGTGTTTTGTGGTCAATGGGCAGCATACATCCGGCCGCATAACTTGTTGTCACCTATGCCATTAAATTCAGAGAGCAATGGGGTACACCACCTGACCCTTTTGGCCTGGACACTGGACACTGCGGCAATCACTAAGACCACCGTGGCCCCTGAAACATCATTAGGGCTTCTAAGCACATCCTCCATGCCAGTTTTCTTGCCCCATTTGTTCTTCTCATCCTTATCAACAGCCTGGGCACATGCATCTGACTGACCAAGTCCAGGCAACTCCCACGTCTCAGCTTCTAGAGAGAAGAAAAGAGTACCCGGAGTTCTCTACTTCTCTAGAAGCATTCCATTCCAGCCCTTGGCGCACCCAGTTCTTCCCGTTGCTCTGGGTTGATAGGTACATGCACTGAGGTTCAGCTGGTTGGTGTGACTGGACCGAGATCATATAATGGGTGAGTGGACTAAACTGTGGTGAGGACCCCAGCCGTCCCCCTTATCATTCTAAAATGCCCCTTCCGCACCAGACACCACACTTAGCTTGTGCCATAACAACCTCCAAGTGAGGCGTTATGGGCATCTTATAAATGAGGAGATTGAAACCCGGTGAGGCTCTCAGCCAGTAGATGATGAAGAGCAGGTGGTGTGACACCAGAGTCAGACCTTCCCACATGCTCCTTACTGACTCCAGGAGAGGACAGTGATAGGCGGATTCCTGTCTCATGCTTTCAGTTTTTATCAGGTGGACTTTGGAGCTACTCCCAATGACCCCTCTCAAACACTCTCCTCCAGCGAGGGGACAATCCTCCTCCTCCTACCAACTCGCTTACACAGACAAGATGAATCCTGAACCCCCACTTCCTTCATGTATCTTATCACAGGGTTATGTGACCCAGTGAGAGGTGACAGGCTGGGGGAGTAGGAGATGCTTTGGAATGGGTTTGTGTTTGGCTGGGTCACTAGAGCTGCCATCTTGAAAGCACTCAAGAATGACTCCAGCAAGTGCTTGCAGAGTTCACAGAGTGGAGACATGGAAGGCCCGTGGGCTTTTCCGAAGTATCCGTGATGCTGTAGCAGGCCTCCTCCCCACACTCCCACTTCAGGGAGATGACACGTATCCTCATCACCGAAGCCAGTTGTGGGTTTGCTTGTAGACAGAGGGTTCTATCATCTGTCTCTGCCTGTCCTTGAGCTCACAGTGTGATCCTCCGGCTTCAGCCCGGGACACTATGCCTGTTCCCAAGCCAGTCTTAATGGGTTGCAGCTGTTTGAAGGAAAGCCATGGCCCTGGTCGCCATTTAGCTGAAATGAAAATCCAAGCTCGCTCTCTCCCTCTCTCTCTCTCTCTCTCTCTCTCTCTCTCTCTCTCTCTCTCTTCTGTAGTTTCACAGTTTCTGGTATCAAGGTCTCGGTCCTTAACGTAGTTCCAAGGGCTCTTGATACACTTGTGCTTATGGGCCAGGCCCAGATGCTCAGTATCCACCATCTTGTTTGCCCCCAACTCAGGGGAAACTTAAGTTGCTGTCAGACAACCTTGCTTCATTTTCCCCCACACAGCCAGAGCAGCCATGTTGTTTCTTTTGTAGCATTTTTTTTTATCCTTTCTCTATCTGCTGTCCTTCGATTCATCTCACAAGCTCCACTCAAGTGACAGCCTTTCAGTGGCCTCTTTCCTGGTAGAGAGCGCCTAAGTGCTTCTGAACAGCTCGTGTCTGTGTTATGCTGATTCGGCAGAACCAGGTACAATCACAAATGCTTTCACACTTCTGTCATGTCACTAAAACACAGGCTCCCTAGAGACAGGGATTAAACTTGGAGCTATCTTTGTAGCTCCCGTGCCCTGTATGAGATATAAAGACTTCTGTAAGTGCCGACCAGATACTCACTGACTATGCCCTTGTTCTCTTGCGTGGTAGGTAACATATGGGTACTGTCTATGCGGAAGTGACGCTACTAATAACAATGATGTATTTAGGACATCATTGCTTTGTTTGCGAAGCTCCTTCATAGCCACAGCCTCACACTACTCCTGGTATGCCAGTATTATCCCCATGTCACGTATGAAGACTCTGCATCCAATCAGTGGAATACATTTGCTGAGTGCCTAAAATTTGCATACTATTAGGTAAGATACCAGCTGTGGAGGGAGGTTGCAAAGGACTGAAAGCCAGTCTCTCATCTCAAGAAGTTTGCAATTTACTTGGAGAGATAAGAAAACCTGCAGAACATCTCAATCACAAGAGATGAGAGCAACGCAACACGATCGAAGAGATGCAGAAGGCAGCGATTAATTGTATCATAAAAGAGAGGCATAAAGCATAGCAATTAAAGTGGAATATAACACTGCCGTCTCAAAGGAAGGTCTATGGAGGACCTCTGAAAGGGAACTAAATGTGCATTTTAGGAATCATCAGGATAAAAGCATTCCATGTTTAAAAAATATTTAATAAATAAGAAGTGGCTGGGCATGGTGCATATGCCTTTAATCCACCACTCAGAAGGTAGAGACAGACCAATATCCACAACTTGGTGGCCACCCTGGTCTACATAGAAAGTTCTAGGCCAGCCAAGACTACAGATGAGACCCAGTCTCAAAAACAAAACAAAACAGAAAACAGGAAAACAAAAAATAAAAAGTGCATTATTTTTAGGCAAAGAAGAGGCACGATTAGAGAAATCCGCAAGGGAATGAATACGTAATCATTGCATGGATGGATAGTTTGAGGGAAGACTAATTGGATATGTGGATGGATAGGCATGAATTTGTGGAGAAATATAGGGATGGATAGCTGTTTTGTTAGAAGGAAGGATGGATGCATGAATGGAAAGGCAGAGTGGTGGAAACATTCATGGATGAGTGGGTGGGTAGATGGGTTGGTAGATTGGTGAGTAGGCAGATGGACAAATGGGTGGGTAGATAGATGGACAGACAGACAAGCAGGCTTATAGGTAGGTAGATGAGTAGCCAGGTGGTTAGGCGCACAGCTAGAAAGACCCTCAGCCTGCAGAGGACTCACTCACCAAGACTGTCTCCCAACACTGCATGAAGATGAAGTACGTTCTCTTCGCAGAATGACCTAGTTTAACATGAAAGACAAGCATGTGGGAAGAAAAAAAAACCTCATTCATTGTAGTAAAACCTCTAAATGTGGTCAGTACTATAAAGACAGGTCTGGGTTTAGGATGTAATCAGACCATGCCTTTGGACATTTCATGTGGTTTTTGTTTTCCCACAAACACGTGGGCGGAGGCACAGAGAATTTTGTTTGGGTGTTTTCCTCTTTTCCTTTTTACTATGTGATGCCAAACTTATGTTTTGACTAGAGTGTCACTTTCCAGCTTCCTATGTGTGGGAGCCCAGAGCCTCATGAATTGGCGTAACTGAGACACTTGGACTCATAATGACAGTGCAAGGGAGCGATTATGTAACTCGAGTAGAGGATTGGGTTCAGCTGGTCAGGGAAAAGGATGGCCTTGGCTGGGAAGTGTACTTCATTTCTGGGGCCCATCTACACTGCAGACAAAATGTGCCCAAGGTCACTGTTCCCCTGTGATGACTGTGAGGGTCACTTGCTTTGGGTTTCTAACAGCAGAAGAAGCTGAAGTGTTAAGCTGATAACTGTCTCTTTCTCCTTAAAGCACAAGAATAGGTACCACTTTCCTCCTGGTACTCAGTGCCAGGCTGTGCACAGAGCCTGGAGTCACAAGGCTAAGTCTGCGTGCCTTCCTTACAGCAGTGGGGCTTTCCAGCTTCGGGTTTCCCCAAACTGTCCCAGCTTGGATCCGAAACACAATATTTAGGCTCAGTTTGAAGTGTACTATTTTTTTTTCTTAATTTTCTTTATTTATTTAGATTTCCCGGACTAAGGTGGCTTGAGCAACTTTCAGCCTTATGCCATGTGTAACTGCAAGCTTTTCTGCCAGACACTGTTTATCTCCACAAGGCGTTGTTGACCCACTTCTCTCTCTCCTACAGTGCCTGATTAGGGAAGACTGAAATCCAAGTACAGAATTTCCCAGCCTCCCTTGCACTAGACGTAGTCACGTGGTCTGAGTGAGGCCAATGAGAAAGGGAGGAAGTGTATAAGGGGCTTCTAGGAAAACTTTTCTTTCGTTTGTAGAGGATAGGTTGGGATTGCTCCCTGTGACGATAGATCTTAATTGTTAATCCGATGAGTTTAAGGACCACCTGGGAGATAAGCCTATACAGATGATCTTGGTCAGAACCATTGAGGTGAGAAGATCCGCCCACTGTGGGTGATGTCATTCCTTTGGCTAAGATCCTGGACTGCATAAAAAAATGCCAGCCGAGCAAGCACAAGCATTCATTGCTCTTTGCTTACTTCCTGCAAAGATACAATGTAACCAGCTCCTTCTGCCTAAACTTCCCTGCCTCATGGAACTTTAAACTGTGAGCAAAAATAAACCTTTCTTTTTTTTTTCTTTGTTGTCTTTGTGGGGCAGGTGTATCACCCCAACAATTTGCCACATAACTAATGAATACACTAGCTCATTTTCGTTTCTCCTGTCTCTAATGCAGAAGTGACGTCTGGAGCTCTGGAAGCCAAGCTGGGAGCACCATGCTACAAGCACTTTGGACGCAGACACACGCACTGGAATGGAGGAACAGGAAGGTAAAAGGGGGGCCAGCTATGTGGTTTGGAGGGTGAAAGTGCTTAGCCCTTTCTTGTGCCCGTCTTTGATAGCTGTAACTAAGCACACTCCTGACTGGCATAGTCTGCCACTCCTTTGAAGGATGCTGGTAAGGGACAAAAGGGTGAGAATATGGATATGTTATTGCTATTAATTTTGTTTTGGGGACTCTGGCTATACATCCCAGGTTGGACTTAAGCTGGTGTCCATCCCCCTGCCTGAGCATCTTGGAGTGCTGAGATTCCATGCTTACGCTAACACGAACTGGCTGGAGGAGAGAGCAAAGACTGGACAGTGATCAGAAAGTGGGGGATGGGATCGTGACAGTGACGAGAAAGTGGGGGATGGGATGTGACAGTGACGAGAATGTGGGGGATGGGATCATACCAGGTCTATTCAGCCCTTTTCCTGCTTGCGCTTCCCTCAGTTTCTCCTCAGCAAACACCTCCTGAGGTTTGAGGCTATTTTGTTTGTTTGTCTTGTGACCCTGGGCTCAGACCCAGGGCCTTGTGGGTGCCATGCAGGTGCTCTGCCACTAAGCTACATCCTTATTTTGCCTTGAATGCCAAGACATGAAATTCCTTTATAGAGAATCTTATTATTTATAGCAAAGCACCTCGTGCCAGCAGTTGTTTCATCAGTAAATGAACTTCTCTGGGAATCACCCCTAAAGTACGGTTTTCTTGCTGTCTGGTTAGGTGTTTATTTCCAAAGGCTATTAACTGTGTCTAGCTCACTCACTGTTGAATGACTTGCCAAGTCTTTGTGGTCAGGAGTGGACTGGGAGGCAGATGGCCTGTGACATGGCCTTGACCTTTGACCGTGGTTGCCATTGGTTGTCATTCTTCCTGTAAGTTCTTAGCTCTGCCACGCCAACACATAAATAAAAGTACTCAAAAACAAAACAAAAAACAAAAGACCAAAACCACCAGATTTTTTGCGGGTGTGTATGTGTTGGGGGGGGGAGTATGGTGATCTTGGAAAAAATAGTAATTCCCTTGGGGATTCCCAGGCATGGTTCTGATGAAAGGAAATGCAACTGGGCCTTGAAGTTGGTTCAGGAAGTGGAAACTCTGGCTTAAGGATATTTTGAGACACCTCAACAACCATGAAGACACTTATTTTAGTCTAGTTTAACAGTACTTTAGGCACCGAGTATTGAGTCTTGGACAGTAGGTCTACGGTTACCCCTCCCCCACACTCCAGCCTACCCATGCCTCCCTCTTTGTACCTCAGCTCACGTCTGAAGAGTTCTGTACTGCTGCTTCGCTGGAGACCAGGCTAGGGAGCTTCCCAATGCAGTCCCCACAGGGAAGTTGCTGTGATCTCGGGGAGCTTCCAGCCCCTCATCCCAGCCTCTGTGTAGCAGCTTGGCACGCTGCCTCACATGCTGAGCGCTGTCCTTCCTGGCCTCTTGCTTAGCACAGGTTAGTGATGGTGGCTAGGGTTTGCAGGGACCCTCCTCTTCCTACATTTCTAAGTGTTTTACAGTGCTCATGTCTTTGCCTTTCTTAGAAGCTGAAGGTGACCTCACAGGTGAGGATTTCATACATTCAGCAGATACTTATGGAGCTGCCCAGTGCTGGCACTGTCTTAGGGACAAGGGCTACAGTATTGAGCACAGGGGACCTATTCTTACAGAGTCACCAGTCTTGTCCCAAAGCAAGTGTCTTGATCTGCTTTCTTTGTTTTGGAACAAAACACTGCAGGCAGGCTAAGCTGTAAAGAAAAGATGTTCTGACTTAAAGTCCTGGAGGCTGGAAAGCCTAAAGAGCACAGCATCAGTGTCTGATGAGGCACTGACTCAGCCGGCTTTCTGTCACTGTGACCAAATGCCTGAGGTTATAAACTGCAGTAGGAAAGGCTTGCTTTAGTTTACAGTCTCAGAGGGTTCAGTCTATGGCTATTTGGGCCTGAGGTGGGTTAGTATATCATAGCAGAGGCCTGCTCACCCCATGGTGCCCAGAAAGCCAAGGCAGCAGAGAGAGCCCCAGCATCTCCCCCAGGGGCAGACAGGCAAGCATAATTTTTATGATCTCACTCTCACCTGGGCCCCACCTTTAAACATTCCATCACTTTCCAAGAAGCATCAAGGGCTGTGGAGCAAGCCTTTGTGGGACATTCCAGATCCAAAGGACTGTAGGCCCGTAACACACAGTGGAGCAGGACAGCTGCTGCCAGGAGAAGAAACTAAGGAAGCAGCTAAGGAAGCCAAGCTTGCTTTGTGAATGTCTAACAACTCGCTTTGGTGTGAACTAGTCCAAACTCCTTACACACACAGACAAACACACACATAGATACATATAAACACACACACACACACACAGAGACATTCACATACACAGACACATAAACACACACACACACACAGAGACATTCACATACACAGACACATAAACACACACACATACATATATACAGGCTCACATAAAGACATACACAGACACATAAGCATGCACACACTTACATAATACAGACAGACAGGCAGGCAGTCAGGGAGACAGATAGACAGACAGACAGACAGACAGATGTACAAACTCACTCACAGGCCTAGGCACACAGAGTGGGGATGGGGGGCACAAAGCACACCCAAACAACAGCAGAGGGTAAATCCCCCAGAGTAGACAGACTGATGGACTAATATGTGTGGACACTGGACTGGATGGACCCAATGTGTCTGAAAGGGACTTTTCCTGGCCTTTGGGCAGGAAGGAGATGCATCCTTGAATAGAGCACCACTGTTAAAACACCCGCAGATGAGGCAGGTGCAGATAAAAGCCTCATCTAAGGAAACTTCCCAGCACCTGCTGGGCAGAGATCAATCTTCACCTTGAAAAAAAAAAAGCAGGAAGAGGGGAGAGCAGAGCAGAAAGAACCACGGGGTGCTAAGGTGCACGTGTCCCAGCAGCAGGGGAGAGAGGAGAGTGCTTGCAGAAAAGCCTTCCCACATTGTCAGGGCAGCCAGGAGCCAGCAGTAATGAAAGGGACTCTTACAAGTGGCTGGAAATAGCTGGCAATGATGGGACAGGCGTCCCTTAAAAGGTCTTTGTTGTGCTGGATAAGGAAAGTCATTGTGGTCTGCAGGAAACAGGGAGCTCCTGGGTGCATGTGTGATTGATGGGTGAGGGGGGGACACCCCTTATTCTATTCTGTCCTTACATCTCTGCCTGCAGGAACCTAATGCCTGGAACTGTACTCAGGGATCTTCCTGGTGAAGCTGGGTTTGGGAGCCTGAGCCTGCAGCACACAATCTGATCTTATATGATTCAGTGTAACTGATCTATATTGGATGGTTTTGTGTCGACTTGACACAAGCAAGAGTCTCAGAGAGGAGAAGTTGAGGAAATGCCTCCATGAGATGCAGCTGTAAGGCATTTTCTCAGTCAGGGATCAATGAGGGAGGGCCCAGCCCAGGGATGGTGGTCCTGAGTTCTATTAAAAAAGCAGGCGGATGCCTTTACTCCCATCACTCAGTGAGGCAAAGGCAGGGGAATCACTGTGAGTTTGAGTTTGAGACCAGCCTGGTCTACAAAGCAAGTCCAGGACAGCCAAGGCTACCCAGAGAAACCTTGTCTTGAAAAACAAAACAAAAACAAAAACAGAAAAGAAAAGTAAAGAGAAGAAAAGGAAGGAAAGGAAAAGAAAAGAAAAGAAAAATGAAAGCAAGCTGGGCAAGCCAGGGAAAGCAAGCGGCGAGTAAGCAGCACCCTTCACGGCCTCAGCATCAGCTCCTGCCTCCGGGTTCCCGCCTTGTTTCAGTTCCTGTCCTGACTTCCTTTGGTCATGGAGTTTCATTGCAGCCATAGAAACCCTGACTAAGACACCGCCGTATCCACGCTGGGCATAGAAGCGCTGCCTGTGAACCAGATATGGCAAGACCCAGATCGCATCTAAGGAGTCTAAACACTCCTTGGGCCTCTGGATGAAAGAGCCAGGGATCTTTGGTGTCAGTTGTCCCATGGAAGCCCCAACCAGCCCTACAGCATGGTGGGGGCCTTTGCTGAGGCTGGGCTTCTGCCTCCTTTCCATCCCTGCTGTTAGAGAGACAGGGTGATGAAGTGCTCCGGAGGCTCGTTCTCAGGGGCAAACCCAAGCGTTCTTCCTTTCCACAGAATTGCCTTGAGCAAATTCTAAGCTGCTTCTGTAACTACAGAGTGGGCACTGTCATATCTGCCCTGCAAGACTGTAAGTGGATGAGAAGTTTGGGAAGGGCTGAACAGAGCAAGAACCCAGTAAACATGTCATTGTCATTTTATTGCTATTATCACTATTATTATTTTATTATTAAAATGGGGTCTTACTTTGTAGCCTCTGGCTATCGGAAAATTCACTATAAAGATCAGGCTAGCCTTGAATTCACATATATCTGTCTGCCTCTACCTCCCAAGTGCTGAAATTAAAGGTGTGTGCCACCACAGTTGTATACTATTACTAAGATTTATTTTGTCATTTGTTTATGTATGTATCTTCCTGTGTGTGTGTGGGTGTGAGTGCAGGTACCCCTAAGAGGCTAGAAGAGGCAGACAGATCCCCTAGAGCTGGAGTTATACGTGATTGTAAGCTGCCCAAGCTGGCTGGTGGGAACTGAACTGTCATCATCATCGTCGGCATTGTTGTTGCTGTCGTCGTCGTCATCATCATCATCATCATCCATTCATTCATTCATTCATTCTTACCCTGGGCTTGTTTGGCAAGGGGGAAAAAGCACAGCCCTTTGGAAGATGTCGTTTTGCTTATTCCTTAGTTCCAAGGGCCGCTGAAAATTTTCAGTGCAGAGTGAAGGTTAGGGACAGCCTTAAACTGACCTCCTGGAGCCCTTGTGCTCTTCCTTTGTTCTGTGTGCAGTGAAGGAACCCTGGCAGTGTGGGGTGACCTGGGGGGTAATTGCAGCTAGAGTCACATGTGGAAACAAGCACACTTCCACACTCCTTCCCAAAATTATAATCCCTGAGTGGCATTAGTGGGGTGCTCTGGATGTCTGATGACTTTCCCCTGGCCCCTCTAAGTCTTTCCCCCTTTTCCTGGGGAGATGCTGGAATGCTGGCAGAACCTCCCCTTTCTCCTGACACCTGCTCCTTGATCTATTTTTCCCTCTGTAGTCTTCAGAGCAGGCAGGAATAAGCGGACGGTTTAAAAACAGATTCTGTAGCTTTTGTTAGCTGCCAGGAGTTTGGAGAAGGGCATAGATGTTGAAGAGGAAGAAACAAAGAGAAATATTCTGGGATTTCCAGTTTGTCCTTGGCACCAGATGAGGGTGGGAATGCACTAAAAAGTTTTTCTCGTATGGAATTTATTCCTATCCTGTTTGCCCCGTCCGTGCCCATTCCTTCCCACTCACATCTCCTGAACTTAAGTGTTTGGGGATAATGTGAATACAAAAGGAACCCCCATTTATCCCAGAGGTCTGTTGGGTTTAGCTTGGGGAGGGGGGCTGGGGGGCAGGAGATGTCCTAATCTCTCTGGAGCAGAACCACTGCAGAAGAGACTCTACTGCAGACCTCGGCCACAGCATAGTTTTCACAGGTGTTTGTCTGAACTCTAGAGCCTTGCAGGGTTATCAGCACATCATCACCTGGAAGCAGGAGCTGTCATCGCAGGGGAATCAGAGTGCTTCCTTATAAGCAAATAGCACTTCTTCAAACCACTCTGCAGAAGCAGAAGAGACTGTGGCCCGTTAGAGCACACCTTGACCCTCGCTGCTGGTCTCTCCATGCACACTTCCTGTACTGTACCAGTTACTCCTCTGTGAATCCTTGTGTCAGCACCCCAAAGATGAACTTAGAGTCACTGGATCCCCTACGTGTTCTTCTTCCCAGAGTGTAGATTCGGTTACATCTCCTTGTTTGCCTTTAATTATTCTTTAATTGATAAATCTGGTCAGATGGTTGGACCTTGTCTGCTGGGAACAGTGGAGCTAGGCCTTGCCCTGAAACTTCAGGCACATTGGTGTTTCTGAGTGTGCATAAGTGCTGGTTGGAAAAACATCTGGGCTATTCATGGGTATCACAAAGGTGTCCCCGACTCCCCAAAGTAAAAGCAAGTAAAATAAAATTAAAGGTCAAGAAATTAGCTGTCTTGTTTCATTTGAGACGGCGGCTCACTCTGTAGTCTAGGCTGTCCTGGAAGTCAACTATATAGGCAGGCTAGCCTTGAACACACAGTGATCCTCCTGCCTCAAGCTACAGAATGCTGGGACTATAAATGTGAGTCACTATACCCAGTTTGAATTAGCATGATTGAGGGCATTCTATGTTAGGTATTATGCTAGGGTTTCTTGTGGTTTTGGTGTGGGCTGAGGTTTTAGGTTTTGAGACAGTAGATGTGGCTGACTCAAACACTCCATCCTCCTGCTTTCACCCTCCTGTGCTATGGTACTAACAATCATGCTTTACAGTATAGGGATTGCTTGTTAATTTTTATCAAATAAATTTATTTTCTAAGCAGGCTATACTGACTGGCTGGTCAGCAAACCCTCAGACCAGCTTCTCTCAGCTTCCCCAGCACTGAGATCATAAGTAACTGCCACCATACCCAAATGCTGCCTCGTCCTCCTCCTCCTCCTCTTCCTCCTCCTCCTCCTCCTCCTCCTCCTCCTCCTCCTCCTCTTCTTCTTCTTCTTCCTCTTCCTCTTTGTCTTCATGTGGGTTCTGGGGTTCAAACTCAGGTCCTTACACAGTACCCTCTAAGCCCACTAATACGTTTTCTAACATTGAGTCATACTTAAAATCCAGAAATAAACTCAGCCTATCTCAGGATATATTGTCTTCTTAAGTGGTGCTGGATTGTGCTAGTCTCTGTGCTCTTTAGAATTCCTTTGCACCCAGGCTCGTGAGTGAGAGCACTGTTGCTCTTTGGAAACTCTTGGCTGACACTGGAAGTATTTTTTTTCCTTAATTGCTTTCCTCTCACAGGTGTCTGAAGCTACAAAATACAACAATCCTGATTTGAACGTTTCAGGGTGTCATATCATTTTTTTCCTGGAGCCCCAAGTGTTCCCTTATGGGTAACCCTAGGGACTGGCTGCTGAGCATATGTATGCCTGGTTTTTCACCTCTGGGGTCCATAATACCAGGGGTGAGAGGGACACAGGAGACCCTATATACCAGTTGTTCCTTAGTCAGTGGATAGAGAGTTTTGTAAGCTTGTAGCATATGGGATGGAGGGCACACCCCACTACGAGCTTGGTGAAAAATGAGAGGTTTGAGATTGTTTAGAAAGCCAAGGGCCTGAGTCCCCACAACTCAGTGTAGCAGCTAAATTCATATCTGCTACAGGGCTATTAACTGAAGCCCTAAAGAGCAATGTCAGCATCACGTCCTGACAAACGCCTCTTATTATGTGGCCAGGGGATCTTCCTCCATCTCTCTCTTCTCTCTTTCGACTTGACACTCTCAACCCCTTCAGTGATATGCAAACCTCCATGGCCATCTGCTTGGGAGCACGGGGGTGACACTTCTCCTGACACTTGTAGGTAGGCTGCTCGGGGCAGATGTCAAGACAAGAGGGAAGGAAGGGTTTCCTGTTCCTTCTCCTGCTTTGCCCTCTGGGAAGCTCTCGTCACCGGGGGCAGGCTGAACTGATGTCAGGAGAGGAATGGAAGGAGGCATCTTCTCTACGTCCCAAGGTTCTGCTCACAGCAGGCTTCTTCAGTGTCCTGCTGAAAGATATTGACGGTGCTATGCTTTATATGGATCCGAAATCTTGGTATTTACTTGAGTAGAAAACAAAACAGATTAAAAAAAAAAAACATTTGAAGTAGAACTACTTACTGGCCAGATGTGGTAGCACACATTTGGGGTTGGATTTCTGGTAGAGAACCCTGGTTCTCCCTGATGTGGTCCCTGTAGCAGTAATATCAGCATTGCCTGGAGAAAGACAGAGAGCCTGTTAGAATTATACGTTCTTCTCAGGCCCCACCTCAGAACCAGAAAGTGAAAAACCATGTGGGACAGCCTGGGCTTTGACCAGCTCTCTCCTAGCTTCTGAGATACGCTGGAAGTCAAGAGCCACTGGTTTGAAGTCAAACTGTGTGCAGTGATGGATTTTCCCCCCAGTCTGAATGACTGTACAAGGCATAACCTGTACCTCACTCTGCAGTACTAGAAATGCACTCCACTCTGTGGATGGGCCTCCTGACCATAGGCATGGATGCCACAGCATCGTCAACTTGTCTTTAAAAACCTCCAAACACTCAGCTTCTGTCTGTGTCTTGTTGAAAAACATTACTGAACCCTGGCCCGAGACCGTAACTTGAATGGCAGTGCTCCAGATCTGTGTCTCTTACGTTTAACGCGTCCACAAATCACCTGGGGAGTTGGTGAAGGTGTACCCTGGCATCTACTACATCTGGGAAAGGCCGGTGATTCCGAGTTTCTATGCACGTACAGATACTGATGTTGGGCCATGGACCACACTTAGTGCAGCAAGGCTCTAGATCAGCACAATGGGCAACAGTTCCTTTCTTCATGAGCATCTATGTCAAGATGTGGTGCTCCCATCACCTCCCATTCCCCGGGCTTCATCTTGAGGCCAAACAGAACTGGTTCCGTCAACTGTTCTTCATGTAATGGTTTCCATATCCCTGACCAGGCTTTCCTTAGACACTCTGAAGAACCTGCGAATGAGGGAGGCACAAGGGAGCAGTGAGAGGGCATCTTCCTTTGCAGGTGGTCACGATAAAATAGCTGCTGTGACCTTGTGACTCTTGGTGACCCCCCCTTCTCAAGGGTCCCTCTGACACCTAGCCTCTTCTCAGCCTTTCAGGACTAACCCATGGCCAGTCCTCCCCCAAAGGTGGCCTTGAGCCAAAGCCTTGTTTCCAGAAGTTCCGTGGAAGTGCCTCCTGGCAGTGGGCAGAGGGAACTGAGGCAGTCTCTCCTTAATGTCTTAAATAGGTTCTCCTATCAAATTAGTGAGTCATTTGCTGAGCCCTGAGCACGGAACCCCTCAGGCGGCTAACATACAAAAGCTATTCACACCCCGCAAAGGAATGATGATGCAAGCACAGTAGCAACCCCGTCTCACTCCCCCGAATGTGGGCTTTCCTGACACAACCATATGTTTTCACATGATGAAGACTGGTATGTGCATATTAAGGTGGGCTTCTTTTGTTTAGCACCGATTAGTAACCACATTAATATGTCATATTGATGCCATTTGTGCTTTTGCCTTTTAAAATATGCATAATCCTGGAATGAATAGCACGGTGGCTGCAAGCCCGGGCCCCAACACACAATGTGTAACACTGACAGATTCCTTAAACTGTCTGTGCCACATCTGTCAAATAAGGATAAAGTAAGAGCCTCCAGCACAGGGCTGCAGTGAGAAATGAGATGATCCACAGAAACCCGTTGAAATGGCGCCGAGCATGTGATGTGCACCCGGTTAACTCTGGCTGCAACTCCTATGCTTATTACCATATCAGACTCAGACGGACCTTTGTCACCGAGCATTTTAGGTTTTAACTATTCGATTATAACAAGCATGCCCATCCTTTCTGGTACTCCCTTGTGTGTGCAAAGCCTGGTCTATGCTGGCTGTAAGGCGATGAAGAGCCAGTCGGCTCTTACACAGATGACTATTTTGTGGTGAGAATGAGTGATTCCAACAGAGCTAGGGCTTGTATGGGACTCGATGTGAGGATGGGAGAAACTGAGGCAGGGTTGTATCTTTACGAGGAAGGCACTAGACATTCTTGTTTACTTAACTGATGGTTTGTTTCCCTGCGCCCAGATTAGCTTCTGGCATGACTTGGGACCTCAGTTAATTCATTGTGAATCAAATGAGTGGCCTGACATCTCTGCAGAAGGAGCAATCCTCCTGGCAAAGCCGGCAGCTTGCTGTGGGTGGCCATTGGGTTCGGATGGAAGCCACATCCTGATTTGGGTCCAGATGTTTTGTCTGGCCCCACCCACATCTGTCCGTCCTGACTCATGGGACAGGAAGTTCTTGGCTGTGGGACACTGACTCTGAGCAAGAGTCTCCCCTTCCTGCTGTCAGCAGCCAGAAGCATTGTGTGTCATTGGACGTATTGGCTGCGGAGGAAATGATAAGATGTTAGGGGAGACGGGAGTCCAGTATGAGCTGCGAAGGACAGGAGCTGTCTGCTGGGCCTGCGCCCTGGTTGATTCAACAGAGAGCAAGGCTCACAGTGTAAGAGTCACATAGAGTGTCATTGCCATTCCTGGGAAGGAGACAAATGAGGGTGAGTGAGAGAGAAAGGGAACCGCCCACTGGCATTCGTGCTGAGGTTACAGACATTGTACCACTTTGCCCTTCCACTGACCCACTTACTGGTCAGGCAGCGTCTGTCCAAGTTTAAGACACACAAATTCATTCAACACCGTCTCCAGACACAACATGAGCCATAAGAGGAACATCTGTTGCTTTCTTTTTCACACTGTTTCTTTGGGGAATAGGAACTTGACCCAGTGGGAGGGTAGGAAGCACCCTCCCCACTCTCAGTTTATGGGGCTTCGGGGGAGCTGGTGCTGCTCAGACTTCCAGGACCTGTGACTCAGCGCTGAGCAGCCAGACTCCACATCTCTCCCCCACCCCGCTGCCCATGGACATGGGACCATATTCAGCAACTGAAGCAACACAGCTCTGTTATTTATTTATTTTTCTTCCCTGCAAGTACCTTTAAAGAATTTTTAAGTGTTCATTATAAGTCAATCTTTTTTTTTTTTTTTTTTTTTTTTGGTGGTGCTGCTGGTGCTGTTGATTTAGGGTTGGTGAGATAGCTCAGCAGGTAACAGCACTTCCTAAAAGCCTGGGTTTAGTCCCACAGAGTTAAGAGAGAGAACTGATTGATAGAAGTTGCCTGTGATCCTCAAATGCTCACCGTGACACACACCACACACAAGCCTACGTGCATAAATACAGTTGGTTTAAAGGGGAAAGGAAACAGAGGAGGAGGAGGAGGAGGAGGAGGAGGAGGAGGAGAGAGAGAGAGAGAGAGAGAGAGAGAGAGAGAGAGAGAGAGAGAGAGAGAGAATCATCTGAATGCCTACACCTGAAGATGATAGGTCTGTGAACACAGGCAGCCGAAGACTGACTACTCTCGGAATTTCATTTAGGTGAACTAGTAAGTTTCCTTTTCATCTAGATATCTGGAGCCGTCTTTTCTGAAACAGTGGACGCAGTTCTTAGGTCTGGAGCAGAGCAGCAGAGTGGGGACTTCACAGCAGAGTCTTCAGTGTCCTTTCTGCCTCCTCTCTAACCTTGCCGTGAGCAAGACAGAAGAAATCTCTCCTCTCAAAAGGTTTTCAGTTGGCTACCTTGAATGAGCTGGCATAGGCTAGGGGCTTAGGCTGGCGTTGGCTCTCCATATTCCAGCATCTCTCGGTTAGACAAGATCTTAGGTTTCTTTTTCCTATATTTCACTGTTTCCACTGAGTGGCTGGCTAGTAAAGGGCTTACAAGCCCTCACCTGTACTTTGTGGTGTTTTCTGATTTTTATGGTGTGAGATTCTCACCATGGCCAATTTCAAGGAAGCGACATTATGTCGCTGAATGGGGAGATGAAAATGTACATTACTAGATAGCATTTCCACCACATAGATTTCATTATTGTAGATAACCTCAAGAGATTGGAGGTAATAAAATGTCATGGGTCATCAAGAATGGTTGACCTTGAGTGCCTTACCTTAGCTTTAAATACAAGTCATTTAATTATAAGTTTAAACAATTTAAGATTTTAATAATGCTGGAGTTCAGTAATTGGCTCACAGAATCCCAGGATTTTGTAACTGGCTCTGCAAATTGGTTCTGGTTTACTGCCGACTTGACTTTGATGAGATGGATGACCTCTTGGTAGGACTGGCAGCTTTTAGTGACAAGTGATTACAGGTTGAAGTACGTAAGGAAACAGAACGCATTATCGTCCATCTGTGTAGGAATGTAATCCACTCATAACTGGGGATTGGTAAGAACTCTTAGCAGCATAGGCCCCTCCACTGGAAAATCTATAAGCCTATAATGTACATGTATGGAATAGGGCAGACCCTGTATCAACCATCTTTCATATACTGGGAAGAAGGTTTGAGGAAGAGACTTTTTGCAGAGGTGTGGCCAAACATGGGAAACCACAGGCCCAGCGGGGGCTGTGTTTTACCAGATCAGGGCTCCATTAACGTGCCTAGACATAAAGGCACCTTCAGGAAGTGAGGACCTTCCAGAGACTGTAGACAGTGAAGGCTAGGGTACCTGACAGGCAAGGGGGCCTGTGGCTGCAGCAAAGAATGATGGGAATAAATTTGACCCAATCCCTGCCTTTCCTCTGCTCTTCCATCCTGGCTCCCAACCAAAAGCCAAAGTTCAGTGGAGCCTATGAATGCCAACCTCCTGCACAGGGGCACTGAACAGAGTGGGAAGGAGCAGAAACGGCATTGCCAGGGCAATCTTCCTGTGCACTGTGTAAAGGTTGTCTTGGTATATTCAAATGTTGCTGGGCATGGGCTGGATTTTGGTATTGCTATTCTTATGAATCATCACCGGGCCTCAGTATTTTGTAAACATGCACCTTCCTTACCTCTGATTGGCTTAATAAAGCTCTGACGGCCAATATCTGAGCAGGAGAGGATATTAGGGACTTCCAGGCTGAGAAAGGGTTTGGTGGGAAGACTCAGGTGTGGAGGATTCATTCACCAGTGTGATTTAAAAAAAAAGGGGGGGGGAGAACAGGTGTGCCTGCCTGTGAGTGCTTGAAAGAGAGGTAACAGGCCATGTAACAAGACGTGGACTAAAATAGACGGATTAATTAAGTTAGATGTGCTAGCTGGGAGGTAACCTAAGCCAAGGCCTGAGCTATAATGAAAATTAGTAAGTCTCTTTGTCATAATTCTAACCACTGGCAGGACAAGAACAATGCTATAGGTTTAGTCCTGCAGCGTGAACAGCTAATTAGCCTTTTCCTCTCTCGGGTCTGAGAAAAGTTAAAGCGAATCTGCCTTTGGAACTGCTGTTTGCTCTCTACTCACCCTCGGTAGAGGTGAGGGCTTCCCCTGCAGGACCAAGGTCTCTTTTCTGGTGTGACAGAGGCTCCTCGATGAGAAGGGCTCAGTGGAGCACACTGTGGTTACAGTCCTGTGCTCCCCTACCCTCTGGAACCAGGGCCATCCACAGGCACTTGCATCATTTTCCCCACTCAGCCGTTCTAGGCTCCTTGATGTTTGCAAGGGTCTTTTCCTGGTCTGGGATTCAAGAGACCTGGTGTGGGTGTCTGGCTCTGACACGGTCCTGACGGGTTCGCCAAACCCATTACTAATCTGAAGTTTCTCATTTGCAAAACCAGGAACCAGGAAGAGATGATCGTGTTTCTCAAGGGCACCTCTGGCTCTCCACGTCAAAAAAAATCACGAGTCTAATCCTCAAATCATTTGCATAATGTAAAGCATCTTTTTCCATAGCCAGAAGGTGGCAGCAAAGTCCTGTTTTGGAGGGGGCTGTAGACCAGGGTAGGCGACCTCAGGGCCCTCAGTAGGGCTCAAAGCCCATGTTGGATAACTAAGCTTTAGTGCTGAATAACAACTAATAACAATAACAGCAGAGCTATCATTATTGGTATCCAAATAACATCAATGAGTCCGCCTCCATTTGGGGCAGGGTTGCATAGTTGGGGAAACATTGTTCCATCGAAACCTTTTAACAAGCGCATCACACAGACAGGTGATGGATAAGAAGAATTCCTATTCCATGTAGAGACTCGGAGGTGTTTCTTGACTTGCCCATCGCCTTTGGAAAGTAGAGGTGTGCTGGGATGGTTCCCGAATTCTCGTGCCCTCATCTGTGTACTGCCAAGCTGTGTCAAGCTCCCTTCCTCTCCTTCTACAGCTTGAAGGAGAGTTAGGGAGGTAAAAGGAGAGCTCAGGACTGGTCCCAGCTGCAAGTTGGACCTTAACACATAGATACTGAGGGGGAAAAGTTCAGGACACGAATCTCAACTTCGTTCTTTCTCTTTCAGTCCCAGAAAAGGAAATTACCTTGAGTTACTTAATTTTCACAGGGTGTGTCTGGTGGCTTGGCATGAAAAACTGCCATTCATCCATCAGTCTCTCCATCTATCTGTCGGTCAGTCCTTCCCTCCCTTCGTTCAGTAATTGGAGTAGTGATTATAAAACACAATGGGTGCCGCTGTGATGTACAAGGAACCCTGGCACGGTGAGACCCAGCTGGGCAGTGTGGTTACTGCTACTGAGGACTGGAGTTTGGATCCCAGGACCCACACTGAGTGGCTCACAAACACCTGTAACTCCATCTTCATAGGATTCAGTATCCTCTTCTGGCCCCCATGGGTACCTGAACATGCACATACACACACACACACAGACACATACATGCATAAATCAAATGAAACAAATCTTTAAAGCATAAAGACCCGTGGTTATAATTGTTCCCCCCCCCACCCTAAAGAATTAGGAAACTGAGGTTAAGAAAGAGCACTTGCCCAAGGTCACACAACTTACATGTGACAATATCAGAATTCCATCTAGGTCTGCAGGGCTCCAGCGCCCACACTCCTGACCACACAGGTCAGATGGCCAATGAGGTAACTCAAGTTTAGAGAACATATGTTAACCCGAGGTCACACGGTGAAAGCCTGCAAGTGGTCGGGCTGAGGCTCATATTTATTGGCTCTTGAGCTTCCTATTATAATGGTCCTCGCCCATCCTACCCCCAGGGCCAGCCAACCAGCAAAATAGGGAGGGGATAGAAAACCCAACTGGGGAGAATTATGTACTCCTAAGAAGAAATTAATAATTATACAAAGGATTTCTCTCTCTTTCCTTTTCTATTTCTCTCTTCCTCTCTTCCTCCCTCCCTTTCTTCCTTCCTTCTTTTCACTTCTTTTCTTTTCTTACATAGATGTCTATACAGCTCTGGCTGTCCTGGAACTCACCATGTAGATCAGGCCGACTTTGAATTCACAGAGATCCAACTGTCTCTGCCTCTCCTGTGCTGACATTAAAGGCTTGTGCCACCATGCCCAGCCTTCTTTCCTTTCTTGAAGTATTTATTTTTCACATTTATTGAGGTACAATATATAATTGACAAATAGAAGTTTTATAGCGCTAACTCATTTTGTTGTTGCGGTCTTCTTTTTTAATATGCGTGATGTTCTTAATCTCAGTACCTTGCATATACATTGACTGGAGCTGCTGTGCATACCACCATATCACCAGAAATTATCCATCAGGTACCACTTGGGCGCACCAGGGTTCCCATCTCTCTCTGTCGTCGCCAACCTTTGTTAGCCTTCACCTTTCTGGTGAAAGCTATTTTAACAGGCATCAGCTATGGGCAGACACAGTCTTTGGCATTGAACTTCTTTGGTGTGTGGTGCTGAGGATGGGAACAGGAGCCTCATGCGCATCAGGCAAACATTCTACCACCGAGCCACACCCTCAGCCAGGTCTTTATTTTAATATGTTTGTAGAAACCAGAAGTTTAAGCTGGAAGCAGGCTGGAGTTTCACCTTTTCTACTTGAGTCAGGGAGCAGACATCTCCCCATTTCTGACTTTCTTGCCATTTGCAACAAAGCAGGCAAGACTCCGAAGCTCAACCCACAAAAACAAACACAGCAGAGCCTGGATGCTGAGTATTCAGAGGAGTTTATTTTTCCCACGTTCTCCCTCCGCCCTCCCGGAGGTGGCCCATGGCAACCAGCCTCAGGAGAGCCTCATTCTTCCATCTTCTGTGGGAGAAAAAGAAATTGTACACAGGAAATGAGTCAAACTCCATGGGAGGCCCAGCATCCCCCTCAAGGGGAGCAGATGTAAAGTCTGGAACTTAAGAAAAATGGCATTAAGGAATGACTTTGTCTCACTTGGTGTTGACAAAGAAACCAGTTAAAAGCTATTAGGGACAGGACAGGACAGGTCACTTGAAAAGCAGGGACTTCCTGTACTGCACCTCAATCAACAGGGAGAGAGGGGGCATAACATGCCTATCCCCCTAGGCCTCTTGCAAGTGCCTGGTACATAGGCATCTGTGCTAAAATAGCATATTTTAGGTGTATTACCAATGGCAAGGATGAGGGCACCAAAAGGCATCCTCCAAGCTCTCTCCTTGGTTGCTCTGTCAGTCCTTGGGTATGAGGGACTGTTGGGAAGATGCCATCCTTGGGTGTCTGCTCTTACCTGGCCTCCCACATCGCGGCTCTTGGCCCTTAGCTTGTTGACTTGGGACTCAGCAATGTCTGCCCTCTCCTCAGCTTCCTCCAGCTCATGTTGGACCCTCCGGCACCTGGACAGCTGTGTGTTGGCTTGCTCCTCCTGCACAGAAAGGAGATGGAGACTATAGAGGTTGAACCTCTCTGTGACTCTGGGACTCTGAGGAGTTGGGGGAACCAGGAACATGGGGGCTTTGGGTTCACTGACAGCAGGGAGGGAAGATGAGCTCAGTTTTCTTAAGAAAGAAGAGAGGCGTCTGCTCACAATCAGGCTGGGATGCTAACTAGGGGCTCCTGGCAAGTTCTCCTTGCTCTTCTCCCAAGGACCATCACATGTTTCCCTGAACTCCCTCCCCACCTTAGCTCTCCCATGCAACGCACACAACCTGGAGATGACCCCAGTCCAGAGTTCTCTCAAGGCACCTGAAGGCATCAGACCAAAGGTCCAAGTTCCTTTTGTTTTATGCTTCTGATACTTGCCGTGTACCTGGGGCAGACTACCATTTGGTCCCGTATTGTTCTACTGAGACTCTACTAATCTGATATGGGCCATCCTCCTCCTCCTAACTGGTTCCAATATCCTTCTTCAAGGTAACTGAGCAGGCTCCTGAGCAGGGAAGAAAGTTCGGAGAGGGAGAGGCCATATACCAGCCATTTCTTCCTTCAGCTATTGGTCTTGAGAGACTCTTTGCAGGCAATAATACAGCGCTGAAGGCAAGGAAGTGCAGAAAGGTTCTGGTCTGGAGGCTCTTTCACTTTGGAGAGGCAATTAGCATATTAGCTACAAAAAATCTGAGAAGTCCTCTAAGGCAACTAGTTTAACCTCATTAGGCTGAAATTTTTCTCTTCATTTCATTGTTAAAGTTAGGCTATATTCCGTTGTAGTCCAGGCTGGTCTCAGACTTGGCAATCTGCCTGCCTTCATTTTTTGGAGTGCTGGAGATCACAGGCCAGTGTCACCACCTTGCATAATTTATTTTCTATAAGGAAAAAAAAAACCCCTACCTCCCGTCTTGGCCCCACCATCCTGCTATTGGTAGCCCTCACACACAAAGCCCCTGAAAGACATCATTCAAAGCACTGGCTTTGGCCCAGCGCCTATCTTTTCTGTTGATTTTACCTATCTGATGAGAAGGCAGTCAAACAGGGATGGAAAGGCTTAGGAGGGTGTTGCTGTAGAAGGCTGGGGAGGTGGGGGTGGGGACCAAAAGGGTATAGTGTGATGGGGGTGATAAGCATTAGGTGAAGTGTTTCAGGGCAGGAGGGCAGGAGCCCGGTAGGTGGGCCTGGCTGGCTAGGGAGAGCTGGGATGATGCCAGGTCAGCAGAGTGAGCTAAGATGCTCTGATAGAGTGAATCAGGGGAGGGTGGGATAAAAAGACATAGATCGGGGTGGAGGTGGCTGAAAAATGGCTGGGGGAGAATACAGAAAGCTAGGCAGTGGAGAGATTCAACAAACACAGACCAAGTGTGCAGGGAGGGCTGGTGTTTCTGTGACTCGCAGATGCGAAATCAGGCCTGGGGCTCCCTCAATGAGTCTAATCAGACACTGGCTCCCACTCAGGCTTCCTGAAGATACCCCATTGGATGGGGGTGGGGGAGCTGCTGTACTCACAGCCTCCTCTGCCTGCCTCTTGTAGGACTTCACTTTAGCCTGTAGCTTGTCTACAAGGTCCTGGAGCCGGAGGATGTTCTTTCTGTCCTCCTCAGCCTGCAAACAGAGCAGCCACAGCAGAGACTACAGCCCCGCCCCCTCCCCCACCACCCCACCCCACCCCACCCCACCCCGCCCCCGCCCCCGCCCCCTCCCCCACCACCCCACCCCACCCCACCCCGCCCCGGACCCCTTCGCTGGAGTCTGCACCAGCTAATGGCGCCTGAGGGTCTGGAGCTCGCTACCTGGTAAGTCATCTCTTTGACTTTGCGTTCATATTTGTGGGCCCCCTTCAGGGCTTCAGCCCCTCTCTTCTGCTCAGCGTCCAGCTCGCTTTCCAGCTCCCGTACCTGTGTGGGAAAAACAGTACACAGGAGTAAGGTGAGGGCTCCCAGCGTACCCTCACAGACCCTGTGGTTAGTCATCCTAGGGTGACCTCAAAATCCCCTTGCTGTGTTTTACAGAGGTGTCTCCTCCCAGGCCCAGTCTGTATAGTGGCATTGTATAAATTATAGCAGTAAGCCCTCTTGAGGCAGAGGCAGCTCCTGGTGCACGGTGCTTGGCTCTTGGGGCTATGTACTTTGGCAAGGGCACCCCAGGCTGGGCTTCTGCTTTGCTTTCATCACAGGTAAAACCTGCTGGACTCTTTATGGGTGTCTTGATTCCAACTGGGCAAGGCAGTAGGGGACATGGGCAGACAGCGTGTCTAAGCCCAAGGCTATTTCATGGATCTAAAGCAAGCCAGAGGCTATCAGTGAGCACGGGCTGCCCAACCCACCTCACGGGTAGATGGAATGAAACAAAGTACAGAAAAGCGTGTGAAGAATCACCTCAATGCCATAGTTTTCTTTTGACTTTTCTGAAGTCTTGAGGGAAGAAGGGAGCCACTGTGATGGCGGATCACCTGTGGCCCCAATATCGCAGTGCCACCCCAGATCACCCAGAGAGATCCAAGTGGGAGTGGGGGAGTTCCAACCAACCACATAGACCTCTCCCTGGGTAATCCCAGCAGCACCAGAGAGGACAGGACATGCTGGGAGACTCCTTAGAGCAACGTAGGAAGCTCCCAGGGGCAGCAGGCTTCCTTTCACCTCTGTTTCTATTAGAGTCCCACTTATAACAGATCTTCCCACCTCCAGGCTTGCTCTCCAGGCCTCTGTAAGGCTTATCAGACTTATGAACCTGGGCAGCTGGGGTTGGAAAACGTTCAAAATGTCTGTGCAAGGGTAAGATGACCACAGGCTCCTGGACAACCTAGGAAAACCCAAGAAGTACCATGGGACTTAGTCCTTTCCTTCTGGATGGGGTCCATGAAAAGAATGGGCCTAAGTGCTTGCTCATAGGAAAGGAAGGGAAGAATTTTTTATTTGGAGCAGAGAGGGGAAAAAAAAATCCTTTGCATATTTAAAAGAAACCATGTGCCCAGCGACCATGTTCTAGGGAGGTTCGAATAAAGAACAGTTGTACTGGGGGCTTCCTGTTGAGAAAATTCTCTCCTCTTTCCTCCTCTTCCTCCTCCTCCTGCTCCTCCTGCTGCTCCTCCTACTGCTGCTGCTCCTCCTCCTGCTTCTCCTTCTCTTCCTGCTCCTCCACCTGCTGCTCCTCTTCCACCTGCTGCTCCTCTTCCACCTGCTGCTCCTCTTCCACCTGCTGCTCCTCCTTGTCCTCCTCTTCCTACTCCTCCTCCCCCTCCCCCTCATCCCTGCCCACTCCTCCATTTTCTCTCTCTTCCTGGGACAGCAGAGGTTCTAATAACCTCCTCCATGCCGCCCTTCTCTGGAATGTCAGTTGTCCATGCAGCACATTTCAAAAATGACTGAAATAACCCAACACAGATCTGAAGGGAAAATCAAGTAAATAAGTAAACAACGGGGATCAGCAGTGGAAATGGATGGCTGTGAAATGCACTCAGAGAGCAAGTGCAGGACTTCTGGCCCTGGGGAGATGAAGATGTATTACTTTGGGGGGAAATGCACCAATAAAGCTCCTGTGGGGATGGGTGGGATGTACCCCACAATCGCAGCTGTGTATAGAGATTAGAAAAACTGAAAAGAGAATAACCTGAGAGTAGGAGACAGAGTGACTAAATTTTGTATAGAAGGAGCATTGCTTATCAAAATGAAGCTTGGTCTGGAATAGTAACCATACCAAAGTGGGGAATGTCATGATCATAGAGCGCTTTCCCTATATATGTGCCAAATTGTGAATTTACATGGGCAACAGGAAGTGAGCATTAACAGATGTCATCCTTGCTGAAGGTGGTGGTGTACACAGTTAATCCCAATGCTTGGGGGACAGAGGTAGGCAGATCACTGTGAGTTAGAGGTCAGCCTGGTCTACACAGTGAGTTCTACACAATGAGAGCCTGTCAGAGATGGGGGGAGGGCTTTCCCACCACCTAAATCTGGTTCATGGTTCAGCCCAAGATGGCTGAAACAAGGCCACTTGGAAATCCAGCGCTTCCTCAAATCACCTACCCTGGCCTCCAGTTTCTGGATCTGCTTCTTGCCGCCCTTCAGCGCCAGCTGCTCGGCCTCGTCCAGACGCAGCTGCAGGTCCTTCACCGTCTGCTCCATGTTCTTCTTCATCCGCTCCAGGTGGGCGCTGGTGTCCTGCTCCTTCCTCAGCTCCTCCGCCATCATGGCGGCCTGGGTCAGTTCACAGGACACATCAGTGGGCTCCCCACCACCCGGCACCCGCAGGAGTGCAGGGACAACGCTGTAATCTTGTGCTCTTTCTCCCGACATTTCCCCAGGAAGCCACCACAGACTGGCTGTGCTTCAGAAGAGTTGAGCCCCAGCCCCCTTGCCATGTATGCCCTGGGTCTGGAATGCCCCTTTCTCATCTCCCGCTGCCATCTCTATGGAGATGACACTCACATCAGTAATGGCTTTCTTGGCCTTCTCTTCTGTGTTCCTGGACTCTTGGATGGAGTTCTCCACCTCAGCCTGGCACTGAGCCAAGTCGGCCTCTAGTTTTTTCTTGGTATTTATCAGGCTCGTGTTCTGCAAGAAAAATTAGATTTGAGGGTGAAGGTTTCATATGGGCACTTAAAACAATGGGAAGGGAGGGCAGTGGGCGGGGAAGGAAGTGAATCACAGTCATGTTCCACTTCTTATTTTCCACATGAGTGGTCTGCTGGGTACAATATCATTCCTGACTGAACAGAAAGTTCTGAAACAGAGCCAAGAGCTGTACATCAGAAAATTGGGTAAATGATAAAGGGAGAATTTCAAACATTTGAGGATGGATAGATTATTCAGTTAAAGGCACTGGAACAAGAAAATGATTGATAGACACATCTATGTAAAATGAAAAATATTTCTACTAATTAAAAGATGCCATGCATGGAATTGAAACTGGAACAGTGATGACAAACTAGAAAACATTGTCTATGTATGAAAAACAGCCCCGTCCTTATATAAATAAGATATAGTAATAAAAAAGGGTCAAGAGGAATTAATGTTAAAACACATTTGAAATATGATGGACACCCAAATGATGAGATATTCTATCTCATACTAAGATAATAATAACAACAATAATAACAATAATAATAATAATAATAAAACAAATCAATGACATATGCTTCAACAATAAAGTTGGTGAAGGCTTAACAGCTATGATCTTTTAGAATTTGTAGAAGAGTCCTCACATAGCAATAAATGGGAATAAAAGTTGGGACAGTCTTGGTAAGAAGTGATTTACATGTGTTATATACAAATGTCTTTACTTTTTTGGCCCTGAAATTTATTTGCTTCCAGAGATATTGACAATAGTAATCACAAATGAATGCAAAAATTTAAGTACAACAATATTATTTGTCTTTATAATATTAAAGAATTTTATTGGTAACAATCTAAAATAGCCAGCCACAGAGGATTGATTGCAGACATAATATTCAACTTTCATAGCCTGTTTTGTTTGCTATTAAAAACTGCAGCACTGAAAACTATTTAAATAGTTAGAAATATGTTCTGGACACATTGTTAAATGCAATTTATAAGTTGCGAAAGATTGGTCAAAGATTTTACTACAGCATAATTATGTAATTCACAAAGATCTAAGAATGAGGGAACTTAACGCATTAACCATTGATTGATTATTTTCCTTCCATGTGCTTGCTTATGAGTTATATGTTTTTCATTATCTTTAAAACGTTTATAGCTTTGGGGGGAGGAAGTCCTAATATTGTAAGATTTCAGCTTAAATTATGTCTTGAGCATTCATTCTCATTTGAAATTCCGAAATTCAGGTATGTTCCCAAATCTAAAGCCTTGAGTAGCAATATGATATCACAACTGCAAAATTCTACATCTAAACTCACGCAAAGAGCCAAAGTCAAGATCGTTTTTAGTGTATGTGTATAAAGCAATGAGGTTCAGGGTTAGGCTTGTCCTTGACCTCCACTATAGCTCATTATGCATATGCAAATATGCAAATCATGCAAATCATCCCAAATCAGAAGCACTTCTGTCCCCAAGTAAATACCTGCCATGTGTGTATTTTGCATTAAGAGTTTTTAAACCTGTATTTCCTCTGTGAATCCTTCGATGCTTCCTTGCTCAAATTCCACAGCATACAGCCTGCAAATTCTTTCATCTTTATTTCTGATCAAACAGAGCTCAGAGCTCTATGAATTAAGAGTCAAAGTTTTCCTGGCTTGGTCTTGACTGTTAGTCTGGGAAGAGTGGAGAGCTGCTTGCCAAGGCACCTGGGCTCTATCTGCACCACCTCTCCTGCGGCTGCCCTTCCCACCCCCACCCCTGCCTACCCCACCCCGCATTCCCGCCCGCGTTGGTGGATCATGAGGTAGAGGGTGAAGGAGAAGTTTTAGTTACCTGGGGAGTCCGGCAGAGCCACTGCCCTACCTGTCCCAGGATGGACCTGAGTTGAGGAGCCAAAGTACCTGGGAATGCAGCAGCTGGACGCGGTCACTGGAGTCTAGTAGCTCCTGCTCCGACAGCCTGCGGGTCCGCTCCGTCTGCTCCAAGGCCACCTTCATTTCCTCCAGCTCCTCCTGCAGGAGGCCGTTCCTGCGCTCCACAATGGCTAGCTGCTCCTTGAGGTCCTCGTTGCTTCTCAGGGCATCGTCCAGGTGCAGCTGGGAATCCTTTGAGGAAAGCCAGGATTGAGGGCAGAGCTCCAGGGCGAGCTGCGGGCCCACGGGTCTGCCACACGGGGCCGGTGCGCACCTTAAGCTGGGCCTGGACAGTGCGCAGGTGTTTCTGGGTCTCTCCCACCTGGCGGTTGGCGTGGCTCAGCTGAATCTCCATCTCATTGAGGTCACCCTCCATCTTCTTTTTCACCCTCAGAGCGTCATTGCGGCTTCGAGTTTCTGCGTCTAACACACTTTGCATGGCCTCCACGGCACGCTGGCTGTTTCTCTTTATTTGCTCAATTTCCTCATCCTTCTCTGTGACCTTGCGGTCAAGCTCAGATTTTACCTGGCTTAACTCTAGCTGTACACGCAAGATCTTGCTCTCTTCATGTTCCAGGGAACCCTAAGAGCAAAGGAACAATGGGAATTTTATAAGCAATAGTGTATCCATCCTTTCTCTCTTTGTTTCCTTTCTTTCTGTCTTTCTATCCTTTCATTTCTTTCTTTCCAGATAGCATCACTATGAGCCCTGGAACTCAGTATGTAACCCCAGGCTGTTCTTAAACTCATGACCCTCCTGGATGCTGGGATTATAGGTATGGGCCATTACACCTGGGGGGCGTCATGGTAAATGATCATTTTCTTCCAGACTATGCCAAATACGGCATCATGGTGCTCACCTTATACACAAGAGAACAGGGCTCTGAGGTTTGAGCATTTGATGGGTTCTTGAGTGTCCCCAAGAGTAGTGAAAGTCAAACTAAAACTTTGCATCTGCTACTAACAAATAATCTTACGTCTTAAAAGGGACAGAGCATTGTTTGAGCTGGTAAATATTTTTATTAACAGCATATTTAATAGTGACTATAATTCAGGAGCTGTTCTAGTCTCTGCCTGGATAGGACAACTGCTCTCCTGTTATCCTGGCTGAGCCAAATTCTAGAAACATCTCAACTGGTTGTTTGGTGTGGACCACCACTGATCACCCTGGGTCTGGTTTGATGACACAGGATTCCTGGTAGACAAAGATGCTGTATGACTCTATATGAAACAAAGGATACTTGGTGACTGACACTTTCTTGGGAGGAAGATATTGAGGGCATAAAGAGCACATTTATTTATTCTCAAAAGGGGACTGAGGGTAAATGACACCAGAAAGTAAAGTGGTTCAACCCAGGGTTTTCACGTCCAGGGCTAACTGGCTGCTTTTCCCAGTGGGGACTCCCAGCCCCTGACAGGAAGGGCACCGTGTGAGTGGCTGGGTGAGTACTGTTCCTTTCAGCTTCCTGTCTGATTCCAAGCGAGACACTTGCCTCCACCTCCTCTAAGGCAGCCTGGAGATCACACTTCTCCTGCTCCACTTGCTTCTTCGTCTTTTCCACTTCCTGGAGGTTTTTGCCCGTTTCTGCAATCTGCTCCGTTAAGTCAGAAATCTCTTCTGCAAAAGACAGGATTGGTTTAAAGCTTTCAACCAGCTCACAGCTCACAGCATAGGCATTTGCTTAGGTGATGGCAGTTCGCTCATGGCATTTGCGGAGGAGAGAATGCTGGAAGCCGGTCTGATGAAATGGAGGCCAGCTGCAGAAGTGTTGCCCCACCTGCACTATGTGAAGAACAAGCGACAAGAAGGAAATTCTTTATGACCCTAAGTATACAGAACCATCACGAAGTACCAGAAGCCTCAGATTCTGAGTCTTCCAGAACCAGCAGAGATGTAGGGAAACATGGATGCTGTCTAATTTTATTGATCAGAAGCCTGAAGTCATTAGGAACTTTGGCAATAGGCTCAATGCTACTTTAAGACTAGACAAGTCTCTAGTTTTCTATTGGGAGCATGCTTAGCCCATCACTAGGCAGCTCCAGCCCTCAAAATAAGAATCAGCTGCCATCGCACCTGTCATGCAGAGGGTTTGAGCCTTAGGGAACACTAGTACATTTGAGGTCTGATGGATGAGGATGTTGTGGGTTCACAGGAAGGAAGGAGGGAGCTGTGGCTAACTGGGGCTGGAGTTGGCAGGAGAGGGGCAGCATGACCCAGCTGTGTGCCCGAGGGAGCTCACCTTGCAGGGTTTTGTTCTCCCGCCTCAGCGTCTCTAACTGATCCACCACCTCCTCATAGGCGTTCCGCATCTTGAAGATTTCGGTACTGAGAGACCTGGACTCTTTCTGCGCAGCTTCCAGCTCGGCTTGACTTTCATCCAGCTTTTGCTTCCACTCTGCAAGGACCTGCGTTGAGGGAATAGGGAACAGAAGAAACAGAAGAGTCGAGGGGGACTTGAGAGGCATCATTCAAACAAGGGCTGGGAGAAATGCCAAAGCGTCACCCTCCCACCCTTGGGGACCAAAGGAAGAAGGTGGGCTCTAAGCTAGACCGGGGACTCCAAAGTCTGATGTCTCCACGGGTGCCCTGCTAGGTCCTTAAAATCTGACAGGCAGCTTTTCAGATTTCAGAATATTTGGAGTATCTGTGTAGACACGAGAGACCTTGGAGATGAGACCCAAGCTCCACACAAAAAGCACTTGAGTTTCATTTGCTACGTTATGGTCGTACAAGATTTTTGCACAGCACTTTTAGCATGCCTGTGTGTATGGAGGCATATAATGATGTGCATGTGTGTGCATACATGTACAGTATATGTGAGAGCATTTGTGTGTGGACGTAGGTGTGAGCATGTGGGATGTTGGTCTTCACCCTCCACCTTGAGGGGAGATGCTGAGTGGCTAGGCTAGCTGGCCTGTGGGCTTTCCATGGATCTCCCCCCCACCTCATCTCTGCCTCCTATCTTTTGTAGGAGTGCTGGGATCACAGACACTCATGCTCCGTATTCAGCTTCTGTGTGAGCTCTGAGGATCTGAACTCAGGCTTGCATGCATGAGTGGCCAGTGATTCCATCCGCTGAGCCATTCCCCCAGCTAAACATGTTCATGATTTGACTACCAATCTCATGTTTGAGCATCATGGTGCTCAAAAATTCTCAGGCTTGGGGTTTGGGGGTTAAATATATTCAGTCTACATGACAAGCTCATCCTCCCTCAGAGGGCCCTATAGAGAAGTAGGGAAACTCCCTGAATCCTCCACGCAGGAGCTGACGTTCTGTTTCCACGCCTCACCCAATGCACTCTGAAAGGCTACCACTGAGACCACCATGTCCGTGAAGCAGGTGGGGAAAGACCTTGTCGAAGTTCCTTTGCTTCTTGTCCAGGGTGGCGCAGGCTGTGTTGGCTCGCTCCAAGTCCAGCATCAGGTCGTCCACTTCTCCCTGAAGCCTCTGCTTGGTTTTTTCTAAGGAGGCACACTTGGAGTTGGATGCCTCGGTGTTTTCCTCCGCCTCCTGGAGCCTCTGGGCCAGCTTCTTCCTAGGAGAACCGGTTGTTTTGTCTCACCAGGGTGGGGGTATTTCAGCAATAACTATTACACTGAAGGAGAATAGACAGTATGGGAAAGGCTGCCTGAGAGGCCGGAGGACCCTGCGCCGTCATGTGTAAAAAATAATGAGCCGCCATGGACCACGTAACCAATATGGTCCCATAAGACTATGACAGAAATGAAAAAAAAAAAACTCCTATCACCTAGCAACACGGTCACCATTGTAGCATCGCGGTACAATATATAATTTGTTTCTGGGATGCTGAAATAGGCGAAGCTACTGAGCTGCTGGTCATCGGAATGCATGGCAAGGGGGCATTGTGTAGGATCTTACTGCTTCATTCTGGCAGTGAAAGGCTGTGTCGCTGGGTTATGCATTTACTATGCTACACTTTTTGTTCTACTGATGAAAGAGAAGTTCACTACAAAGTGTGGTGCTTACACACCGCCTAGGCTTGCAGACTCACTCTTGAAGAGTCTCCTGGTGATGAAATCCCTAATACATTTCTCAGAACACATTCCCATTGTCAGGCTGTGTGTCTGTATTACCAGAATAATCCTGAAATGCTTGATGACAGAGTCAGTCTATAAGGAATCACCAATCAAGCCAGGTGGAAGGACAGCCCCTGGGAAGAGTGGGGGACACCCTCTGAAAGCTTAAGGAACTACAAAGGAGAAGAAGAGATACTGTCTAGATGTGGGGGGTGGGATGCTGCCCTCCTGAGCCTTTTTCCTAGGGCCTTTTCTCCCATGGGGAACTTGGGCTGTACTTGGCCTCCTCCAGCTCCTCCGTGCGCTGGATGGCGTCCGTCTCGTATTTGGTCCTCCACTGGGCCACCTCGCTGTTGGCCTTGGACATGGCCCTCTGCAGCTCAGCCTTGGCTTCCTGCTCCTCCTCGTATTGTTCCCGCAGCAGGTCACAGTCGTGGCGGGAGGACTGCAGGGCGTGGGCCAGCGCGTTCTTGGCCTGAGGATTACAATGGTAACTGACTGCAAATCCACGTGGCCGTTTTCCCAGCAGGGGAATGTCCGTTTATATAGCTGTTCCCAATCTGAGTCATTTCCATGTTGCTCCACAGATTTTGGTCACATCAAGATATCTAATATTTGATTTTTAAAAATTCTCTCCATAAACATATTTACTACTGAAAGAAAGTCCTAAACCATAGTAAAGAGAAAGTTATTAATATTTAGCCAGCCGTGGCAGCACATATCTATAATCCCGGCACACAGGGAGCCAAGGCAGTCTGAGCAACATGGTGAGCTTTATAGTATCCTGAGCCACATGGTAAAATCATCCCTCAACACCCTCCTGAATATAAGAAACATTAGAAATGTATACATCAGACACAAAGCAGCACCATCAGCATGTCTCTAGCCAGTTTGCATACTGTGGCTCTGGGCTTGAGGCTTGCCCTCAGTTTCTTAATAAAGTAATAGCAACTGCTAAAAGGCTGCTGTCCACACTGAGGCCTTTCAATGGCTGTGAATGCAAGGATCAAAACAGAATTGAAAAGGGATGCTGTGACCCTGAAACAGCTACAGCATCCTCTGGGGGCTCCAGAGGCCAGCATCCCTATACGGGGGGGGGGGGGGGCACTGGTGTGAACTAATGCCTGGAGCCCTCGCCCTCCCTCATTACTCTCTGGACAGAACAAATGCTAAGCTCTAGTTTTAATGGTCGCCATGCACCCTCGGGTGCCAACACTAAAGAAAAGAGTTCTGTTGACCCAGGACAATGATTTCTGCATTTTCATCATTTTTAGAGAAGACAAAGAAGTGCAGAACTTTGCCTAAGGAAGGGTCCTCATAGTGGTAGTGAGAGCCATGAAAGGGACAGCCTCTGGTTCTCATGGCTTCTTCTTGTGCCCTAGTCCACCAAAAACCTTCCCTCAGACTAGAAAGACAGAGAGATAAATACAGGGCTGCTCTTTGCCAAAAATAAAAGATAAAGAGAATTTCAAAAGATTCCCTTGTAAATCTCACCCAGATCACAGAAGTCTCAACCAGATCAAAGCAAATGCCTTTTGCGTGGAATTTTGAATGTCTAGATTCCTATTTCGGTGCTTGAAACACCGGCATCACCGTGTCCACTGCTCTGGTGAAAGTTTATTTACCATCCACGACTATAGTGTGTGTGTGTAGGGGAGGGAGGGAAGAGCGTTCCTATCAGTTTATGGACATGTGTCATAAACTGTATCTAGATGCTGAAGGTAGCATTATGACGATGTTTGTTTAAGCACCCCAAGGTCCTCCCGTAAGCCATGCAGTCTTTTGGGAGAAAGGGGACTTAAGAACAGATCGTACTGGAGGTGACCCACAAAGAGCACAGCATTCTAAGCTGCTGGGGTGAATTTCTTCATGAGACAGTCTCACTGTGCAGTAGTGGGAAGGGACACTTTTGACTGGCCAGTGGGGGGCGGGGGCGGGGGGTGGGGTGGGAGGGGAATTTATCAGGCCACCCTATGGGAGATGGAGACGTTAGGGCTTTCTAGTCCTGATGGAAGAGGTCTAATGCCAAGCAAGGTCCTTTGTCATTCAGGAACAGGTTATTATGACACCGAACAGCAGAGAGATGGAGACCCCTTGATACTCTACTGCCTCCAATGGTCTTCCCTCTGTGCAGCAACCTCCCGTCAGGTTTATCTGACAGACAGCTTCCCCGAAGAGGCGACCTTACCTTGGTTTCCTCCTCCAATTGCCTCTTAAGCTCCTCCAGCTGCTGTGTGAGGGCCTGCTTGCTTTTCGTGAGCTGTGAAACCAGAGACTCCTTCTCTTCCACTTGATGGGTCAGCTCCCCTGCCAAGCAGATGCAGCCCCACTTGAGCATCTCCGACTGCCAACCACCATGTCCCCGCTGGGCCCCGGAGGCCTGCCCATCCTTACCGTTCTGGGTCTGCAGCCTTGCCTTCTGCATGTTCAGATCATGGATTAGCTGGGTCTGTTGGTCATCCTTGGCTTTGATTTCGTTAAACTGGTCTTCCACAGACCGGCACATTCTTTCTATGTTACTCTGAAAAGCAAAGAGGCCAGTGGGAACTGGGAAGTGGGTTTCTGGTGCCCAGCACTGAAAATGGACACTTTGATAGTCCGGCGTCTTGTTGGACTAACTGAAAACATGAAGCATATAAGGATTGGTTTTAACAATCGTCATCATGGTGGGCTTACTTTATTTGTGTGTGTGTGTGATTGCTCTTTAATCAGCAATAGCATGGAATGTCAGCTTTGCTAAGTATGCATGCAGTGATTAGAACCAGCTTCTAATGTGATGCCACTCACGGGAACCCTGAGACCATGCCAGACACTGTTCCCAAGCTCTGCCTTCATGTTGCAGTGTTTGTTTCAACATGACAGCGGTTCCTGGGGGTGCGTAATTAAGATGAGGAAGCCACTACCCCAGCCTCCCATCTGCCTGTAGTTGTATGAGGTTCATCCAACTCCCGCTCCCTGTGCATGGGTCATACGTCACTTCTTTTCCCTCTCTATAAAATATAGAATAAAGACAGCATATGCTTCCCTTTGACTGGAAAGTATGAGGCAGCAGAAGAAGAAGCAGGGGTATTAGATCAAAGATGGTCCTCAAGGAGCTCAGGACTTACTGGAGGATGATGGAGTTGGAAGCACTTCAGCAGCGGGGAGAGGGGTTTGAGAGGGTGGATGGTGTTCAAAGAGAAAACTTAAAGGACACAACAACTTAAAAAAAAAAAAAACGTAAGACAAATAGAAGTGCTGGACTTTAAAGTTGAGAGCACAGAGTGAAATAAAAGCCATCCCAGAAGTCGGATGCTGAGATGACACTTGGCCTCTTGCGTGGTGGTATCAAGGGGAGGTGGGGCTTTTAAAAGATAGGCCCTACCAAGAGGTAATTGCATCATTTGGGTACCACTTTCTGAAGGGATCAACGATGGTCTCCCAAGACTAGCTGGCATGCGAATGAGCTAATATAAAGCTGACTGACACCTATGTTCCTCTAACAAACGCTCCTACCACTATCTTGTCATCTGCTGTGAGCTAAATAAGTGTTGGCACATCTTCAGGACTATGGCCCAAATAAAACTGTTTTCTTAATAAAGTACCGAGCCTCGGGTATTTTACTACAGCAATAGAAGATGAACTAAGTCATGGAGTGACCAGAGTTTGATTCCTAGTGCCGCTTGTCACGCAGCTTCCAACCACTCGTAAGCACAGCTCTCCATGTGTATCTGCACACACGTGCCCCTACTCCCAAATAAAATACATCTGTAAGAAGTGAAGAAATCAATATTATGTGAATCAGAACCTGAAAATAGACAGCAAAAGGGTCTGGGGTGGTAGCTTAGGGGTAAAGCATTTGTCGAACATGTGCAAGGGCATGTGTTCAATTTAGGCCACACACACAGACAGACAGCAGAAAGAGAGACAGAGACCAAGAGACACACGGAGACAGAGAGAGACTCAGAGAGACATACACATACAGAAAGAGACAGACAGACAGACAGACAGACACACACACACACACACACACACAGAGAGAGAGAGAGAGAGAGAGAGAGAGAGAGAGAGAGAGAGAGAGAGAGAGAGAGATTGATTCCAGGGGCCCATTTTTCTTTCCTGACTTTGGCTTCATTCCCTGAAATTCTGCAATCCTCTTCGAGAGACTCACATCCTCACATCCTCACTGGGGGCAGTGGTGTTTCTCCCAGCCTAGACATTTCCTGTACATCCTGAGCATCCTGGGACAAGAGCAGCTCTTAAACCAAGGAGGCCATGGTTGCTCTCTGAGGGGGATTTTCTGTGAAGTCACAGAGAAGAGGCAGCTTTGCTGTGAAGGTGGTTGGGTTTAAGTGTCAGAACCTTCATTTGCATAATCCCCAGGGAGTATGAAGATCCCTAGAAAGTTCCAGATAGGGAGGGGAGACAGAATATATTCCTGGATAAGCATTCTGGGAAATGTCTTAAAGACGCCTCAGTAATTGGTGTCTTTTCTTGCTTATTTTTACACCTGCATTAATGTGCTGGCTAGGGGTCTGACCAAGTGGCAGAATGACCACTCAGCACATGTGAGGTCCTAGGCTCAATCCCCATCATCTCAAAGCAAACAAAACAAAATCAACCAACCAACCAACCAAACAAAAAAACAACAACAAAAAGTAAAAGCAAAAACAAAAACAAATGCTCATTTTGTGCTTCATTGCCCTAACTTTGTACACATGTACTCCTCAGTATTTATGGGTACCACATCCTTAGACTGAACTCACAGCAGATCCAAATGATTAAAACAGCTGTGTGTGGTGGTACACACATATAAATCCTAGCACTTGCACTTGGGAACTGAGGCAGGAGACTGCCACAAGTTCAGGGGCAAGCCTAGGCTGCACAGGGAAACCTTGTTTTTTAAAAACCTAAAGAAATGGAAATACTAAAGCAAACTGACTTGTGGGTAGCATGTGCGGATGATTTTAGCTTTGGTTTAATTCAGTTTTAGTTTTTGTTTGTTTGTTTGTTTTAAAGACAGGGTCTCCCTGTGCTGACCTGGCTGGCCTAGAACTCCATATGAAGCAGGGTGACCTTGAATTTACAGCAGCCCACCTTCTCTGTCTCCCAAGTGGAGGGGTCACAGGTGACCAAGCCTGAGACTTTTCCTTCAGGACGCTAGTCCCTGAATAACAGGGTATAGTGACTTTATCAGATTTTTACATTATCTGAGGAGGCGTGAGTTGTGGAAGATTTGGGTGGGAGGATGTGCACGCGAGAGAACATGAGCATAGTCTGTGCTGTCCTGTGAGGTCCTGCGCCATGGATTGGGTGTCCATAGAAGCACTGGAAACAAACCACCGCGGATACTAAGGGGTGACTATTCCTTTCTTTCTTTTCTGTTCTTTCCTCCCTCCCTCCCTCCCTCCAACCAACCAACCAACCAAACAAACAAAAAACAAAAAACAACAACAAAAAGTAAAAGCAAAAACAAAAGCAAATGCTCATTTTGTGCTTCATTGCCCTAACTTTGCCCGCCCTCCCTCCCTCCCTCCTTCCCTCCCTCCCTTTCTCCCTCCCTTTCTCCTGTCCCCCTCTCTACTCCTCCTCTTTGTTTTTGTTTTTGTTTTTGTTTTGTTTTGTTTTGTTTTGTTTTTGAGACAAGGTCTCATATAATCCAGGTTGGCCTCACTATGTCTAAGGATGACTTTGAACTTTTTTCCCCAAAGACACAGAAGTTCTGCTTGTCCTGGAACTCACAATGTAGACCAGGTTAGCCTCTAACTCACCAAGATCCACCTGCTTCTGCCTCCTAAGTGCTGGGATTACAGGTGTGGGTCACCACGCCACTCTGACTTTGAACTTTCAATCCTGCCTTACCCTCTCAAATGCTGGCATTAGGGGTGTGTGCCACCATTTCTGAATTGTGTTTTTTTTCTCTTTAAAAATATATATTTTATTTTTAATTAAGTATATGCATTTGGAGCAGGGTATGTGCACATGATTGTAGATGCCACTGAAGGCCAGAGTCCCTAGATCTCCTGGAGCTGGTCTTATAGGCAGTTGTGAGCCAGCAGACTTGTTGAGAAATGAACTTGGGTCCTCTGCAAGAGCCGTACATGTTCTTAGCCACTGAGCCATCTCTTCAGGCCTTTGTGCTTTTCCTTCAAGACCTCCAGCTCTAGTGTTTGATCTGTCTCAAGGTATGCTAATTGCATGCTAATTTCGTGCTAATTTCACACTGGCTGAGTCTTCCAGTGATAAACACTGTGGGATAAGACGTTGGCATGGAGAAAGCCATGGTGAGAAAGAAGCCCACGTGTTAGTCAAGCTTAGATTTAGTGCTTGAGCATGCCAGAAGGACTGGAAAAGCCAGCAAAGGTATCATGACCTTGACTGGTGGCAGATCGCTCAACCAAGTGGGAGCAACTTTGCTTTGCATTTTTCTGTTTTCTCAAAATTTATAAGTTGAAACTAAATCTCCATGTACTAAGAGGTAGGACATCTTGGGGCAGGTAATTAGGTCATGAGGAATCCACCTTTATAGGATGTCAATGTCTTTATTAAAGAGGTGCACATACCTTTAATCCCAGCATTCTGGAGGCACAGGCAGGCAAATCTCTGTGGGTTTGAGGCTAGCCTGGTCTACATAGGGTTCCAGGCCAGCCAAGGCTGCATGCTGAGAACTCGGTACAAAATTAACTAACCGACTAACTAACTAACTAACTAACTAACTAACTAACCAAATAGTTGAGAAATTGCTCCCTTGTTCTGACATTGGAGGACATGGAGAGGAGGCACCATCTTTGAAGCAGAGAGAGCTCCCTGGCCAAACACTGAGTGTACTGGTCACTTAATCTCAGACTTCCCAGCTCCCAAACTGTAAGCAACACTTCCGTTGTTTATAAAATTGTCCGGTCTAAGGTGTTTTGTTATAGTAGCCTCAGTTATTTGGGACATGTGACTTCAATGAATTTGAAGAGTTAGGAAAATCAGCAGTAGGGAAGATGGTAACAAATTAGAAGGCACAGTGAGTTTGGGGCATCAAATTCCACTAGCTCACAGGGTGGGAAGACATGGCTGCCAGGACCGGAAGGTCAGACAGATACCTTTGACTTGGAGACCGTTTCAATGTTGCTGGCCATGTCGTCAATCTCCATCTTCAGCTCGCTCTTCTCCTTCTCCAGCTTCTGCTTGACGCGCTGCAGGTTGTCAATCTGCTCGCCCAGCTCCGCCACGCTGTCCGCGTGCTTCTTCCTCAGGGCGGCTGCCGTGGCCTCGTGCTGCAGGGTGGCCTCCTCCAGGTCCCTGCGAAGTTTCTGGAACTCGGCCTCTCGTTTCTTGTTCATCTCGATCTGGGCCGAAGTGGCCCCACCGGCTTCTTCCAGCCTCTCGCTGATCTCCTCCAGTTCCCTGGAGAGGTCAGAGCGCTGCTTCTCAATTTTGGCTCTGACTGCGTGCTCTGCTTCTATTTCTTCCTCCAGTTCTTCTGTGCGGGCCTGAAAGGGGGCAGGGTAGTTAAGTTGTTTGGAAGCAGCCTAAGCATCGGTTGGGGAATGATCAGTCAGTTGCGTTGAGGGTCTGTTGTGATGCCAAGCAGCAACTCAATGCTGCAGCAAGTCTACTATGGAAAGCCCTGTAGAACACGAAGGTATCAAGGGGTAAGCTGCATCCTGAGCTTAGGATGAGAGGATTCCTGCTGAACATATGAAGACACCTGAATGAGTTTTTGCATATACACCGTATCTTCTCTCTGGGTCTTCAGCATATACCTACACACACAGCGGAAGGATCCTGAAAGATCCACATCCATCTGGACCTGGCAGCTCCTCTCCAGAGGACTGGAGGGCCCTGGGCTTAGGGACAGTGGTCAGGGCACTGTTACCAGTGACGATTAGCCAGCTAGGGCCCATTCTGATTCTTCTCAAGGAAATTTTTGCACCGCTTAGGAAACTTAAAATATTTCTTTCAAAAGCTATAGAAAGGGGCCCATTGTGGTGGTGTGCGGCTAAAGCAGGGAGGAGAAAGAAAAAGGGGGAAAAAGCAGCGTATAATGGCACAATAAGAAAAGAAAAGAAAAAAAAAGAGGGAGAAAGAGGAATCTGGGCGCCCCTGTGACTGGGGAGGGACCTGAGTCCCTCACCTGTAGTTCTTTAATCTTCTTTTGCAGCTGCAGACTGAGGACTTGCTCGTCGTCGATCCTGGCTTGTAACTGGCTCATCTCAAACTCCTTTCTGCAAGCAGACGGAACAGATGAGACAGCGTGTGAACCAGGGCCTGTTTACCGGAGGCCGTGCGCGCGGCTTCCGGCCTCACACGCAGGGGGATAGAACACACACGCAGGGCCTACTTCCTCAGTCTCTCTTCTATTTGCTGCTTGTCGCTCTCTAGGTCCATGATGGATTCCTGGGACATTTTCAGGTCTCCTTCCAGCTTCCTTTTCACTCTCTCCAAGTCAGCCCGCAGCTTCTTCTCCTGCTCTAAGCTGCCCTCGAGCTAGGAAGACACGGGGTGGAGATGGTGGTCCAAGGCTAAGGAAGCAGGTTTATCCACAGCAGCCAACGCAGTCATGCCTATGCCCTGTGGCCACCTGCCCCGGAATGAAGGAAACCAGCCTCCCATACTCTGCATCTCTGTCCTATATCTTAGGGGGTGGAAATCTTGGGGACCCTCTGGTACCTCTTTTCAGATCATATTCCCATTTGGCCTGCCCCAGGTCTTATCTTTCATAGAAACCAGTGAGGGCTGTGGGACAGGCACTGGGGAGGCCCATCACTCCTCCCCCACCTGCACCCCTCAGCCCTGAGGGTAGTCAGGCAAGGAACTCAAGTGTGTGTGTAGGACCAGGCACAGGAAAAGAAGGGTGCAGCAGGGAACGCACCAACCCTAGCCTTGTTAGATACCCACAAACGGTCTAGCCACAACAGGGAGTAAAAGGAGCTACCGTGAAATGCAGTTCTTAGGCCTGAACAGTAATTTATCATGGAAGAAAAAAAAAAACCTGTTCATTTTCCTGGCAGTAAATGGATGTCTTTTGTTTTTGTTTCTGCTTTTGGGGTGTTGCAGGTAGAAGTCAGGACCTCACCCATGCTGTACCCCCGAGTTACGCCCTTGCCTAGATGAGGTTTCACACACTGTAGAGGACAATTGGAGGTTTCTGAATCCGAGCTGCCTATCAGTAGATGCTGATGAGAACAGCAGTTTACACTTTACTGAGAACGTCATGTGTTGAACACTTTCCCTAGACATCCTCTGAAGTCTTGCTTTTTGTACATATCCCCAATTTGTAGGTGGGGACCGAGGCCTCACAAGGTCACATGACCTGCTTGTCACCTCAGATGTGTGTGGGGCTTGGGGTTGGGGCACAGCTGGAGTCTGGCTCTGACACCAGAATCAGAGCTCTCTAGATGGATTCCTTCCTACTCAGCCCTTCTTTGCAAAGCACGGAAGTCACATGTTCTCACGTCATCAGTCTGCTGTTCCAGCTTGACGTTGATCTTGACGAGGCCATTAACTTTATCTTCTTCAGCCTGTAGGTCATCCAGTGTCTGCTGATGGGCCTCCTGCAGAGACTTCTTTTCTTTCGTCAGCTTGGAAATGTTTTCTTCAAGGGCTGTCATTTCTTCAGAGAGATTCTTCACCTAGGAGAAAGTTGGCAACCCGTTTAATATTGAAACAATTAATCCAGCAGCTCCCAGCAACAAAAGCTATGGCTGCATCTCTGTGTCTCTAGCCCCATAGCATTCTGGGACAAGTAGCTTTTCAGTTCTCTCTCTCTCTCTCTCTCTCTCTCTCTCTCTCTCTCTCTCTGTCTCTCTCTCTCTAATTTGTTTATTATTTTAATTTTGTTCCATCTTATTTTTTAGAAAGGTCTTTGTATAGTTCCCAGGCTGGCTCCAACCTCCTGGGCTTAAGAGATCTTCCTGCTTTAGTCTCCAGAGTAGCCAAGACAAAGCATGTGTCACTGTACCAGCCAGCCTTGAAAGTTTTTGTGAAACGGTTTCTCATGTGGCCTGAAGTGACATCATATTTGATATATACCCAGGGATGGTCCTGAACTTCCAACCTTCCTGCCTCTACCTTCCGTATGCCGAGGTAAGGTTAGGAGCCACCATATTCAGTCCATTCACATAGTTCGGGGATCAGACTCAAAGCGAGGCCAACACTCCGCCAACTGCACTACAGCCCAGCCTTTTGAGTCTTCGTCCCTGGTCTAGCATGGTGTCTCATGTTCTTCCGTGAGGACTATTCTGTTCAGGGTGCATTATGTTTCACCAGGAAGGACACTATCAAAAAAATGCAAATGCACTAGGTGCGAAGGGCAATGCATCAATGTGTGCTTACTCATAGACACCCCCAAACATTCTCCAGGCAGGCTGGCGGGGTTCAGGAAGGGGAGGGAGAGGCCTGAGGTGTGAAGCTTAGTGTTGCTACACTGCTCATTTCATTTCCTTACACTTCTCCTCACTGAGCACGGGCTGCTTCCTCTCCATCTTTGTTACCTGATGGCTGGCCCCAGTGGTGTGCTGTGCTCTCTGCAGGACTCCACCACATCCTACAACATGGTTCCCATTTCTGTCCCAAGAAAAGCTACTGCAAGTGCCCACATGTGTGCAAGCATGTTTATATGTGTTTTCCCAAGACCTGGTGGGAGACTTGCTTGGTCTACACCCAGAACAGAATTGTGGGTTCATAGGGTATGTAGAATCTTTTCTTCCTTCCCTTCTTTGTTTCTTTGTTTCTCTCTCTCTCTCTCTCTCTCTCTCTCTCTCTCTCTCCCTTCTTCCCTCCCTCCTTTTCTCTCTCCCTCTCTCTTTTTCTTTCTATCTTTCTTTCATTTTTCCTTTCTTCCTTCCTTCCTTCCTTCCTTCCCTCCCTCCCTCTTTTCTTCCTCCCTTTTTATATGGGGTTCTTATATAGCCCTGGATCTCCTGGCTCTTGTCATATAGACCAGGCTAGCCCTGAACTTCCCATGATCTGGCTGTGTCTGCCTCCTGAGTGATGGGATTAAAGGCATTTAACACTATTCCTGGAAATTTTTTGCTTTGCATGTATGGGTATTTTGCCTGCATGTATGAACCTTTCTATCCATGTGTGTGCAATGCCCACAGAGTTCAGTTTGGACTGGAATTACAAACTGTTGTAAACCACCTTTGGAAGGGTAGCCAGTGCTCCTAACTGGTGAGCTGTCTCTCTAGCTGCTTCTTCTTCTTCTTGATTTTTTTTTCAAGACAGGGTTTCTCTGTGTAGCCTTAGCTGTCTTAGAACTCACTCAATAAACCAGGCTGGTCTTGAACTCATAGAGATTCACCTGCCTCTGCTTCCCAAAAGCTGGGATTAAAAGCTTGTGCCACCACCACCTGGCTGCCACTAGCTTCTTGATTGGGCTAAGTCATGCCAACTGGCTTTCCTACATCCCTCCAATAAAGTACCCCACTTCTGTCCAACCCTTGCTGTTATCCAGTTTTCTGCCTCCTTCATCACCTGCCTCACTCTGCAGCCATTTTTGTTGCTTCCCCTGGTCCGGGTTCCTGCCTCCCACTTCTAGGCAGTGAGTGAGGATTGGCGGGGTTCCTGTGAGGAGCCTTCAGTACACTCGCCTTGTTCTCCGTGGCGTGCTTTTCCTTCTCAACCTTAGTGAGGGTCAACTCCAGGTCGTCGATGTCTCTTTTGAGAGAAGAGCATTTGTCCTCCAGGCTCCTCTTCTTGGCAACCAGTTCAGAATTCACTTCCTCCTCCTCCTCCAGCCTCTCGGTCAGCTCCTTGACTTTCGCCTCCAGCTGGATCTTGCTTTTGATGAGGCCCTCGCACCGCTCCTCAGCGTCCATCAGATTTTCAGCTTCCTGAAAGAGCCAGCTCACTGTAAGCTCTGGTCAGTTACTTTATAAACCCTGGGGAGCAAAGGCCGGACCGCCTAAAATCCTACACCCAAACTGAGCTGCAGAGTGGATCAGCTAAACGTGCACACGGGCATTTACACATATGTCACTTATACGAGCTCTTAAACACCGAGGACATCATCACCTGACAGCTAATCACTCAAAGTAATTTCACACGAAGGTGTTCATGGAGTTGCAGCTTCACGGCAAACTCCAAAGCCTCTAACTTTGGATGACTGCAGGTGCCTGTGTATTTCAGGCTTCCCCCAGTCAAAAACCACATGATCCGTGTACTCCATGCTATACAGAGCAGATTGATGCTTTCACAACTGTACTACCTGTTAACTTTCAACAGAAGGGGGCTGTCCACGTGCCTTTACCTGTACTTCCTCCAGCCAAAGAACCGGAGATCAAAAACACACAGGAGTAGGTGACTGAGTCAGTCCATGCCACAGAAGACTGTAGCAAGTTTTGTGAATGGGACCGAGATTGGCTAATTATGGTTTCCTTAAGCTAAATCAGCGGCCACCTTCCTGTTGTAGAACATTTGACACACTAGATTCACCATACGGGGAATGGGTCGAAGGAGAGTGGGAAGAATCCGTGCCAGTGCTCTCCGAGCCTCTTACACCCAAGCACACCCTGGGCACTGGATGTGTGTCAAGCATGCCGGTTCCTTGACAACCATCCACACGTGACCACACATTTTTGGATGAGAGAACAAAGGTAGGAAGAGGAGAACGAGCTGGCTGAAGTCACACAGCTACCAGGAGGGGGGCCTGGGAGGTTAACCCAGCCGCCTGTAGGACTCCGAGCCTTGGAAGGTGGTGCTCCTGTGGAGAGCTCTCTACCCCCGAGGCGAGTGTACACAGGGCAGATGCAACATCTCTGAGGGTTATTGAGAGAAAAACCCCAAATGTTTTGGAAAAGAGACAGTTATGCAGGCCAGAACATTGTGACCTGCAGGCATGGCTCCATTTGCCCCCATTTCTTTGGTAAAAATGAATTATCTAAAGCGCTTTTCAGAGGATAATCTTATTATTGAAAATCATGTGTGGAAAATTACTTTCTGTTTTCAGTTACGTAATTTAACTTTAATGATGTATTTTTACTGATACATTCTTTAAAAACATGTGCATTTAAAGATTTACAAATATTTTATGTGCACGAGTGAGTGTTTTGCCTGCATGTGTGTGTGTGCATGTGGAGGTGAAAAGGGTTGAGTCCCCTAGAACTGGAGCCGCAGGTGGTTGTCATCCACCATGTGGGGGCTGGGAACTGAACCCAGGTCCTCTGCAAGGACACGTGTTCTTATCCACTGAGCCATCTCTTCATCCCCAAGACGTGCACTTTTGACAGATCTTTTTGTATTGTTTTGTTTTTTGTTAATATTGTTTCCTAGGCATCAGAACTCATGGAAATCCCCCTGCCTTAGATTTCTGAGTAGGTATGAACAATACAATACCAAAAAATACGTCAAAATCTGCTGTGGAAGACAGAAGAGACCATAGAGAGCATAAATTCACTCTGACGTGTTTTCTGGGGAAGCCAAGGCCAGTCCTGCTTCTACTGACTGGGTAGTACTGCAATACACGACACGGCCACTGGGTGGCACCACTGCCTCTTAAATAGACAGCTCATGGGTACCGCCTGCTCTTTCGCTGTCCAGGGAATCTGTATTTTGTACTCTCGAGCAGAAACTTACAGACTGGACTTGCAACTGGAGGTCATTTTTTTCCTGCAGCAGGGAGACCATTTTCTCCTCCAGCTCTTTCCGGCGGGCCTCAGATCTAGCCAGTTCTTCCTTGGCTCGTTCGAAGTCCTCCTTCATGGTGGCCATCTCCTTCTCAGCCTCTGCACTCTTCAGCAGTGGCTTGATCTTGAAGAACAGGTTCATCCAGGGCCAGTGCTTGACGTTCATGAAGGAGCGAACGTTGTACTGGATGCAGAAGATGGACTCCCTGTACAACCACGGGACTCGGATTAATTACCCACGGTACTTAGCCAGACCAGAGGTTTACTTGTGCCAGGCCCTCCTTCGCCTAACTATAACAACGCCTTTGTCTGAAGTACTGACAGTCTGCCTGTGTCTGCTCTGCATGCCTCTGTGAACTGTTAGAAGGCAGGGTTCATTGTCATATCCCCCGTGTACAGGATGGCTGCTCAGTCAATGCTGGCCAAATGCATGCATGCATGAATGAACGAATAAATGAATGAATGAATGAATGAGTAGATGAATGAATGAATGAATGAGTAGATGAATGAATGAGTAGATGAATGAATGAATGAGTAGATGAATGAATGAATGAGTAGATGAGTATGCAAAGACCCAAGGCAGGGAGTCATAACCAGCTGCTGAGTAGGCGGGGTGGGTGAGAGAGGTGAGACTCTGCCTTACCTTCTCTCCATCATTTTCTTGAACTCCACCCTCATCAGGTAGCCCCTGCACACGGCCTGCGTGCGTGTCATCAGGGTCACCAGCTTCTCGTCTCTCATCTCTTCCAGAAGCCCCAGGAGCCCAGCTTTGAAAAACACCTGCGTTAAAAGAGAGACAAGCCGGCCTTCGTCCTCGGCAGGTGTTCATTGGGCCTCATGGCGGAGCCCATTTCTTCCCTGTTCTGACACCGAAGGCGCTTCTGGGTCTCCCTTTCCAGGGGCTTTGGTCTCTGTATTTGCACCTCCTGGGCTCCTGGTAGGACAGTGTGCTCTGAAGTAGCTTCCAGGTCCATCAGCCCCCTGGGCTGGTTCCGCAGAGCCCATGTAGAGGCAATCAGGACAAACCCGGAAGGTAACCACAGGACAAAAATGTGCCCAAAATAGGAGAGGAACACAAAGGTATCTGCGTCCCATCTCCTGGGCTCTCTGCCCCACTCTCAGACCATTGCCCCAATGCCCCAAGCAGGACTATCCTCTGAATCAGCTGGGAGCCTGGCCTCTTCTTCGGGAGCTTCAGAGCCGGGCTGGCATGGGAACCGACCATCGGCGTTCAGTGGTCCCCATCTGACGCATATATCCAGGTGGCCTTGCCCTCCTGGGTCCTGCGTGTCTTCTGATCTCCCCAGAACTCAATGAATTGAGCACCGCTCCTTATCAGCTGCCACCTTAGCTACTGTGAGGAGTCAGTGAAGTTTGTCTGGATGGCCGTGCACTGGCCCTTCCCTTGGTTCTAGTAATCCTTCGCAAGTCATGGCTCACCCTGGCGGCGTCTGTCCTGTGTTCTATGCACTGTGAGGCTCTTTCCTCCCCTTTGGGAGCCTCTCTCCTGCATCTCTCTAGAACACCAGGGTTCCCCTGCTGGCTGCCCCTTTTTCTTTCTTTCTTTCTTTCTTTCTTTCTTTCTTTCTTTCTTTCTTTCTTTCCTAATGTAGCATTTATTGGAAAATTTCCCTTGATTATTAGATGCAAATAGTATAAATAATTTTAATATAGTAACAATGGTTTATTTAAAGATGATCTGTAATCATAATCCAGTTAAGACATTTTACACTTCAAAAGAATGAGAAAGTGATGTTAAAACCATTAAAGGGTTTGACCAAAAGGAATATTGTGGCTTTTCTACTACTACATAGTAGAAAATGCTACGTATTTAATCAAACAGGTGTGGATTATCTGTAAGGACCTCTTGCTGAAGCAGGTAGAAGCTACGGTTACCCACAAATCCCACTGCGTCATCCCCACTATGCTCTTCTTCCTTTACAGAAGAGGATTACAGCTTGCTGCCCCTTTTTCTAACATAAGCTTCTTACCACTTAAAAACCCACACAGAGACAGAGCCCTTAGCCACAGTCTGGGGACTCCTCTACCTGGGCTGCAAGACAAGGCTGGTCAAGTTGACCGGAAGAAGAAAGACCCTTCCCTCTGGCCAGCAGACAAGCTGCCAAGGTTGCAGGAGTTTCCGGGCAGGCCACCTGTTCTCACCTTGGTATGGCCGAACCGGAACTGCTCTCGGTCTACGTCAATGGAGTTCAGGAGCTTCTCGGAGGCGTTCTTGCTGTCGATAAACTGCCCTTCTGGGATAGCACTGGCATTAAGGATCCGGTACCTGAAGAGAGGAGGCAGTGGCTTTGACCTCTCAGGAAGGTCTTGGGCCTTCTAGAACCTTCTGCTTCAGCCTTAAGAAGCTGAATTACTGTTCTGCTAGACTGGGAGAAAGGGGGAGTCCAGACGTGGATTCTAGTGTGTGGTGGAGGGAGAGAAGCATGCGAGATGGAAGATAAGGTGACACACGTTTCAGGAAATTTGCCTTCAGAGGAAATGGCCCTTATCTGACCTGGAGGAGCTTTGAATTTAATTGTGGCTTTGAGGCCTCAGACCTCTCAAGGGGTCTGGACCTCTGGAAGGAAAGAGGTAGCTAGAGCAGTGGGTTTCAACTGGAATATTTGGCTCCTCGGGAACACCTGGCAATGTCTGGCACTTTTGATGGTCATAGCACAGGAACATGGCGTGTTGCTTGCTACCAGCATCCTTGAGTAGAAGCTGGTGATGCTGCTAGGATCCTCTGATGTACAAGAGCACCTCCCTCTTTAAAGTGACAACCAGGCTAGGTCTGACCATACTGATAGGTCACTCAGGGCCTTCCCAAGAGGTTATCCTTCCGGCAAAATGAACTATACAGAACCCCCGAGAACACCCGAGAAGCGTGCTAGTTTACCAGCCACCCAAGGCTGCCGCCAAGGATGGAGTATGTGTGCAAAAGCCGTCCCCAAAGGAGATAGATACATGGAAGAGGTGAACCTACCGCTGCTTGAAGTCAGCATAGAGGATCCGGCTGGGGAACCCTTTCCTGCAGATCCGGATGCCCTCCAGGACCCCATTGCAGCGCAGTTGGTGCATGACTAAGTAGTGGTCCATCACACCTGGGAATGGGGGGAGGGGCAGTTGCTCGCTTTTGCTACTTAACTTTGATGATCTGAGACACCAGGAACTTCTTCAGAACACACCAACTTGAGTGTGTTGATACCAGCACTAAGTGGAAGGCTGGGGTGGGGGTGGGGGCAGGGGGAGACTGCGACTTGTATAGCAAGGCCCACAGAGGAAATTGCCCCAGTCTTCCTGGGAGACTCCGGCACCTCCATGGCCATAGGAATAAGAGATTTATCCTGACAGAAGCCCTACTGTTTTAACTGGCCTCTGAGGAAAGGCAGGGTGTGTGGAAAGGCCCTGGGGCTTCTCATTAGACAACTGAAGAGTCTTATCTCTGCTCAAGGGTGAGCATGTTTAATGTGCAGAGCCTGCGAAGCCAGATCAGAAACAAAATCAAGAAGGAAACCGTGGTAGGGGCTGAAGGCTGAGTGTAGAGAGCTGGCAGCCATCTGCTCAGCATCTGCCTCAAGAGAGGCCTATGTCAGAGATGTCATGGCCACTCTTGGTAACCAGCCTGGCCAGAGGGTTAGAGGAGAGACACTGTGGCTGTGGTGGCTTCTCACCGTCAGCTCTCTAAGCTGCTGGGGAGGGGACACAACTACTGCTGGCTTTGACTTCATCTTATAGACATCTCTAAGTGTCCACAGGCTTTTTTTTCCTGCTTGCTGAAGAGGGATCATCATAACAGCTTTCACAGCTTAACCAGAACTGTAGCCGCTTCCAGTGCAATAACTGCCATCTCTGTGTGATGACCTTACATACTTAGACTCATTAACAAGGACTCATCTTAGTTGCCACAGACAGTGCAAACATACAACACTGCCGCCACTACCCAAAGGTCCGCTGGATGGGACTGACTGAGGCTGAGGAGGAAATCCATCTGTCAGGATTCCAGAAGTTGTGAAGGAACCTTAGGTGTCTTCTAGTCTGGTCCTCCTCCCAGTTGGTTCCTTTCCTTTTTGATGGTAGTGGCTTCATTTTACTGATATTTTGAATAGAAAATCCATCTAAGTGGCTCTTCAAATTCAAGGCTACTGTTAAAGTTTCTCCTTCAGCTTTATCAAGAAATGAATTACTGTTTTTGGAAAACTGGCAAATTTCTACTTTTTGATGATATTAGAGAAAAACTTAAATATATAAGTGAACTTATTTTTAATAACATATTGGTATTCATTTTTTCATGATTTTATAACATGCATTGGTTTTGTTATATTTTTCACTTTTTACATTTCTTCTTAGTATTCACTGATTTTTAATTTTAACATATACACAAAACATTATGATTATGTATATTAATGAGACACATTATATTTCAATACACGAATGCAATTCGTACTGGGTTCAAATCCCGACTGTGCTATTTACCAACTGGGTGAAAGGGGACCTTCTAGGCCTTGAAAAAATGAGAAAATAAGGACCGGATGCTCCCAGGTGGGCGTTGAAGAGAAGATCCTATCGTAGATGTGTGGGAGAAGCACAGACTCAGGCATCTGCAATGGTCCAGACTGACCATGGCCAGCCGACTTAGCCGGGCCATGGGGTGGGGGCAGTGAGAGAGGAAGAGGAGAGGAGAGGGGGCGAGGAGAGTGCCCAGGAACCCAGAGAGCAAGAGACCAACACACCAAGAGGACATGTAGCCAAAATGGCTGCGTTATATAGGAGTCCAAGAAACTGGGGGAAGGGAAGTGAGGGGAGGGGAGGGAGGGCTGAGAAGTGCTCAGAGGAGCACTCTGTAACAGAATGGACAGAACTGAAAGACTGGCGGGCAGTGGTCTGCTTTGATATGTCCAATAGGCACCTCAGGCACAGGTTAATGGAAGAGCCATAGTCCAGTCCTTTCTGCAAGACCAAAGGAGAAGGACTCCTTTTTGGCAAGTAGAGCCTACCTTCTTAGACGCTAGGGTTTTTGTCCAAACGCTGGACTTTGGGGAAAGGAATTTCTTAAGAGCTAATATGTCTCAACTTCTTCATTTGCAAAATATGGAAACTAGCAGCTTCTACTTCTGAGGTGTAGGACTGGGTTGAAGTGGGTAACAGGATTAAAACAGCCCCTAGCATGTGGAAAGGAGCCACTTGGAGGTGTGTTATTGCTGTGGCCTGAAGCAACCAGACAAGGTCAAGGCTATAACTGCATGAACATGACGGGGGAAAGGCAGAATTATAAACTGGTCAAGCCTCTGCACCTGGAAGAAAACCTAGGGACCACCATTTGGTGATGGCCAAGATGTGTACCCACTGGGGCCGCGACAGAGAGGCCTTTTCTAAAACTCCACAGGAGAATCTTATGGTCAGACAGGATGCTGTGGGAGACTTTGCAAGGCAGTGGCAGGCCTGAGGCAAGACCATCAGTCTTCCCAGGTCCCTCTCACTGAAACAGACTAAGAGTTCTGAATTGACATCATGTGGTCTTGGCTCCCAGCCCTGAGGAGATGCTCTCTCTAGCTGGCCAGGGACAGTTCTTTACTGCCTTTGTATTAAGACGCTGAAACTGGTTTTGTCCCCCTTTTGGATTTTTGAGACAGTCTTGCTATGCTGCCCAGGCTGACATCAAAGTCATAGCCTTTTGCCTCAGCCTCAGGGACTCTGGGGTTAGCAGTGTGCACAGCTATGCCCCATGTTTCGAACTTTAAACGGCGTCCTGAGCCAGCGTCTCCTCTCCTCTCTTCAGCCCACCCTTAGGATTTTACAGACATTTCAGGGAGTCCTGTTCTCATCGAATAATTGCTAGCCCAGGGCGCTACTCACCAGGAGTCTTGGTCTCATTGGGAATCAGGCATCGCACAAAGTGAGGGTGGGTACTCCTTAAATTGGTCATCAATTTGTTTAAATTTTCCTGGGACACAGATCAAAGCAAACACATGTCTCTTAGCGCATACCATTTCGTCGGGCAGAGAAGCTAGCGAAGGGGGAAGAAGGTACCAGAACGTGAGCCACATACCCTGAACACAGCCGACACTGTCTGGAAAGAGGAGCCTTTCTTCTTCCCGCCCTTCTTGCTTCCCGCGGAGTCACCTGCAGATGGATGCACAGAGCTGGGGTCAGGTGCAACACAGAGGCTCTGTACAGCTGTCCTCCGAGCCACCAACAGGAGTGTTGGCTGCCTCTTGGGCTGTTCTCAGCACACACCTAGGCCGCCCAGATTTGGGGACACTCGGCTTGATCACTGTGCTTATGAGCTGGGGCAGGATGTGGTGACATTTAGTGTAATGCACAACCTGAGTGCAGAGGGACAGTCCTTTCCCCTGGGGGAAATCTGACATTTAATCAAATGGGTGGAGACACCTTTTCCATGGTGGGACCCTCTCTCTCAGGTGTTTGCCGCTTTTACTATTAATTCATTAGTTTTGGTTTTTGAGACTGGGTCTGGCCATGTAGGCCAGGCTAGCTTTGAACTTGCAGCAATCCTTCTGCCTCAACTACCCCAGTACTGGGATGATAGGAATAGGCCTTGGTAACCTGGAATCTGCCTTTGTGAGGAAGAAACTGAAATTAACAAGACTATGTTTTTTTCAAGATTATTCTATAGTCTTTTTTTTCCCTCTCTTTTTCTGGGAGAAACAGCTTAATTTCTTGTCTCAGTTTGACGTCAGTGATGTTTGGTCTAGTTTTACTGAACGCCTCTCTTTCATATTTAGCCTCTGAAACTTAATCATGGTTCAGCTTGAGGGGATATCCTCTCTCTTTTCATCATACTCCTGTCACTTAGCCCTCTCTGTACCTAGGAGCTAACAGGAACATATATTTGGGTCAGGGAGGGGAGGCCAGAAAGCCTTTTCTCAGCTCTATATTCAGTCAGTTGTTCTAATAATGTCTTGACATTGTCCCTCAGTGAGGCTACCTTACAAGACAGTTAAAGGTATCCTGGTCAAACTAAAAAAAAAAAATCACTTTATCGTTTAAGTTTAAATTGTGATCGTTGATTATAATTCCCTGCCCAAAGTATAACTAGACATTAGCTCTTAAGAATCATGAAATTATCTACCAAATTACTACCTTGCATGCATTTTAAAGCAAATAAATAAATTAATTAATGTATGCACTTAAGTGGTCACTATTTTAAATTATATCTTGACAGTTATTTAATGTGTCACACGTATTAATACAGGTAATGAAAAAAATGGAGTAGAAACTTTGGAAATTGGTGCCATATGCTGTGTAACTACTTGAGGAGCAACTACTACAGTTTCCCAAGCCATCAGACATAGAGACCAGCTGTGGCAGCACACTCAAGCACCCCAGCACTTGGGAATGTGAGGCATTACAAGTTTGGGCATTCAGGGCTACATATCGAATTATAGGATAGCTTGAGCTTCAAAATGAGACTATGTCTCAAACAAGCACGCATTGCTGCCACATATCTATGCCACCGACTGGACAAGGCACTAAGACATCACATGACCCTGCATTTGTTTTCCTAGGTGTATACTCAGGGTGCTGAGAACAGATAAGCACATGGCAAACAACCGAACACGCACACTTACCGAAACCCTATTCGCAGTAGCCAGAAAATGGAGACAGCCCAGTTAGCCACAGACTGGAGAAGGGAGAGGCAAAGTGAAGGCTGTCTGTGCACTGAGATATAACTGTCTCTCAGACGGAATCAAGAATTAATCCTTGCTGCAGCATGCACAAACTTGGATAGGGCCTGAGTGAAAGGCCCTATCGTGTCTGATTCCACTTCTATGTAATTTCCACAAAAGGCCAAACGTAAGTCCAGCCAGCCTCAGCCATGCAGAAGCCCAAATCCGTGACCGCATCGTTCTTTATATTAAAGTCTTGGTGCTGTCCCTAAGTCAGGCCACAGATACCCTGACCAGCCTCGAGAGAATAACCCAGAGTGACAGAAGGTAGAGCCGAGATTCCCAGGCTCTAGGGACAGGAATGGTGAGAGTCCGCTTATGGATTACAGGGATGATAAGATGTTCTTACATTTTATACTGGTGATGACTGCCCAGAATTACAAACATACTAAAAAACAAAAACAAAACAAAACAAAACAAAGAAAAAAAAAAAACAACTAACTAACCAAACAAACAAAAACCCCACCCCAAATCCCATTGGACCTTTTAAGTACTAATTTTATTGTATTTCAATCACACCTTAATTTAAAAAAAAATCATTAAATAGTGAATATTGACTACCTTGTCTATTTAGGGTCAGATTCACCTTCATGGAGCTCAGTGTTTTAAGGGGAATGATGGGAGGAGGAAGAAAGATGGAGGCAAGAGCCTGAAGCTCAGGTTGGGCTGTCTGCTCTATGAGCCGCTTCAGGGTGTGTGGATGATTGCACAGAGCTTTCCCCGAGGGAAAAGGGTCTCACCTCCTTCTGCACCTGCGTAGTTGGAGAAGAGGAAGGACAACAGCTTCAGGGAGGACTTCTGGTACAGCCCCACCACGGTCTCATTCAGAGGGTCCTTGTTCTTGTCCAGCCAGCCGGCGATGTTGTAGTCCACGGTGCCCGCATAGTGCACCAGGGAGAAGTGGGCCTCAGCCTTGCCCTTGGCTGGCTTGGGCTTCTGGAAGTTGTTGGATTTTCCCAGGTGCTGGTCGTACAGCTTGTTCTTGAAGGAGGTGTCTGTCGCCTTGGGGAACATGCACTCCTCTTCCAGGATGGAGAAGATGCCCATGGGCTAGAAAGAGGATGGCAGAGGTGGTGTCTTTATAGCTAAGAGGCCAGGCCAGTGGTTCCATGGTTGGAGAAAGCAAAGAGAAAGCCATTGGTGCCACCCCTGTGGTGGCGAGAGTGCCGGAATGTGAGCTAAGGGGACAAGGCTCCTGGTTTGTGTGATGCAGTAACAGAACAGATGTAGATACAAAGAATGGAGTCTTGCTGGGTAGAACCTCATAATCCTCCTGTTTCAGATCCCCAAATATTGGGGTTACAGGAATGCACCACCTCACCCAGCATGGAAGTCCTTTGTAACATTTAACACCACCCCCTTTTTCCCATGGTAACTTCCCACTAAGAACACCACTGTCCCCATCTCGCCTCTTTGAATTTTGGGACAGGTCAGTAGGTAAGAGATGCCACAATGCATGTTGGGATTCCACTGATATGCTTGTGGTCTTGTATTTTAACCACTTGGGCACCCACCTCCATAAGTGTGAGAACAGTTCTGAGTGTTTCTGGAGTCTCCCTCTTTCTAAGCTTACCCTCTCTGCAAAGGGTGGTTCAGCTATCTGAAGAAGAGAGGGGTTCGGGATGCCCATTTATGAGCAGAGCAGAGGCAGATGAGCAAAGCAAGGGTGACAACCATGGAGGAAAGAAGGAACATCCCTACCTTCTCAATGAGCTCGATGCAGGCGGCCAGGTCCATCCCGAAGTCGATGAACTCCCAGTCGATGCCTTCCTTCTTGTACTCCTCCTGCTCCAGCACGAACATGTGGTGGTTGAAGAACTGCTGCAGCTTCTCGTTGGTGAAGTTGATGCACAGCTGCTCCAGGCTGTTGAACTGGGTGAAAATATGAAAAGAGTTTAAGTCTGAAAAATAAAATCCACGTGAGTGAATTTGGCAACAGAGCTAAGCCAGTCACTCGCCCAGACAACTCACGTCAAAGATCTCAAAGCCAGCGATGTCCAAGACGCCGATGAAGTACTGCCTGGGCTGCTTGGTGTCCAGCTGCTGGTTGATGCGGGTGACCATCCACAGGAACATCTTCTCATAGACGGCCTTGGCCAGGGCGCCCACGGAATTGGTCACCTTGAGACAGGACCATCCATTTAACATTCATATTAAATAATTATTCCACACTTGTTGGTTGCGTGAAGTCAAAGCTTAAAGTAGACATCATGACTGTCAAAAGTAATTGAATGTTGACAATTTCACATTGTTCGGCACCTTATTAAGTACTTCTTAAGATAGCTGTCCAGCTCATGACAGTCTCCTTTCTGTAAGAACAATTCCACTAAAAACATAGTTTCTTAACAGCTATGCTTACAGCACACGCCTCCCGGAGAAGCCTTGACGCAAACTGGATGTGTAAGTGTTTCTTGACAGAATTTGGAATTGGGATCCAAAGATATTAGTCTGAATCTCGGGTTGAGAGTGGAAACATGGAGGTGTGAATATGAGAGGTCCGAGGAAGATCTCAGGCAGGAGTGGTGGGAGATGCTGTTCTAGCAAAGATACAGTCTTGGAGAGAGATAATAGCATGTGGAGCCCCCGAAGAAGTCAGAGAGAGGCTGCCCCGCCTTCATTTCCCTATGACCGGCCCTCATAGCACCTAGTGGCATGCCTGCATTTGCATCTTTGTGTCGCCCCTGAGATCTAAGGATAATATCTCCTTTCGGGCAGAAGTCAGTTCCACATAACTTTCCAAACGTAACTAGGAGAATGCTGCAGACATGGCTAAACTAGCAGCCCATCTAAGTCAACCGGATTCCAAAAATTTTGTTACCTGCTGGACATTCTGTCCCTTGGTGACGTACTCGTTCCCAACCTTCACTCTTGGACAGCACAGGCCTTTCAGCATCTCCGCAGAATTCAGTCCCATCAGGTATCCGGCTTTGTCAGCCACTAACAAAGAAGAGACAGGGTATTGTACAAAGTAGAAGCCACTGGCCTCTTCAGTTAGCCCAGGCTCCTTCTAGCAACATGTCTCTTGATCAAGCCAATATGGTTACATAGTACAATTCTACACTAGCCAGGGTTACATAGTGAGATCCTGTCTCAAAATAACAACAACAAAATTGCATCTTTGCTGGGCACCTTAGTACCGCTGTTTATGTTGTAGCAGATGCTAAAGTCGTCTAGAGATGATGTGCAGTGCATTGGAGGGTGTATGTCAGTTCATCAACACTAGCACAGTTTATACAGGGGAGTTCACCAGCAGACGGCTTTAGTAGGTGCCGGTGAGTTCCTGTTAGCATGAAGATTTGGTCACCATTTTTTGCATCAGGATTAAGTTCAATAGATGTCAAGGTAGGAGTAATAGGAGGAAGAAAACGTGAGTCTCTTTTTATCAGTTTTCTCATTGTAAACCCAAATTATCAGGACAGTATCTGGGACATTAATATTAGTATGCATAGAGAGGAAGTGATGTTCACATAGGACTAGCCCTCCGTTCAAGTCCACCTTAAAAATCAGGCAAACTTTGATGATGAGAGTAGATGCCTATTTGACACTATAAGTGAGTGGACTTGTTTGGACATGAACAACAAGCCTCGCACAACTCAAATTCAGAGTGTATAATTTTGGAAGAACAGCAAAGTTTATCTCACATAGCATAGGCTCGGGCCACACGTGAACACAGATGTGGAACCAAATCCCGCCCCCTCCTCAGATGCAATTACCTTCGGTGCCATCTGGCTCTGCCTGTTCCTCTCTCTGCTTCTGCTTGAACTTCATGTTCCCATAATGCATCACGGCCCCCGTCAGCTTGTAGATCCCAACTTTCTCCTCTGGGCTGAAGCCCAGGATGTCAATGGCATTCTAGAAGGAAGAAAAGGGACTCGGAAGCCTTGTCGTGTGTCATTATGAAACAGCATTTGCTCACACAAGTGTTACTTTTTGATGAACTTCTTGGGGGGATAAAATCCCCCAAAGACATTCTTCTCTTAGGCTGTTAACTGCCACCCAAGAGAAATGTCACCAGTAGGGGGAGCAGTAGGAGAGCTAAGGTGTAGACATCTTTGGTGTGATGGGCCCTTGTCTGTGGATTGAGTCACCAACAACCGAAAATATTTGAGGGCAAATTCACTGTACTGAGCATATAATACAGGCGTTCCCATTTTCCAGGTGTGTTGATGCTGGATGTGGCTTTGTAGATTTACAAAGCTCATGCCTGAGAACTAGATAATCTTTTTAAATGGCACAATATCCTGATACTTTTAAGGATAAGTTTGTGATTTTGTGTTGGGTCACATCCACAGCCGCCTTTGGCCACATGCATGACCTACATGCATGCCTATATAACACAGATGTCTACCATTCACACTGTCTTAGGCAATGCAGTCTAGAGAGTGCTTAAAGTACACAGGCGAACAAGTGCAGAGACTGTGGCACTCTATAGAAAGCACATGAGTGTCAGAGTGTCAAGGTACAAGGATTTCCAGGAAACCAATTTGCCACAGACACTGAAGGACAGGCTCAGGAGAGCCTTTCTCTGGGGCTGAAGCACCCCAAACTGAAGACTAAGGAAACCATTACCTTTGGTTTATTTGATTGTGAAATTTTTTCTACTTGCTCTAGACAATGAATTTTACCTGGAAACACCACAGAATAAAGGTAAGGATGATGGGTAATTGAGGTGGCCTGACGAAGGACAACACTCATTTCCATAGCTTTTGAAGCTTCTGTGAGGGTGAAGCCAGCAAGAACAGAGACTTCAACCCCACTCCTAGCTGGGCATACTTGGGGTTAGACATGTTTACATCTACAGACAGACATTGTATTTTCCTTTAAGATTCTAAGAGTCAGATTTCCGACCCATAAAACAGAGGAATAGTGGTACCCGTGTCAAAGATGCTTTTAAGACTTAAGTGAATGATGAAAGTAAAGTTAGTTGTCTCTGTGGTGTGTCCATGCTCAACACATTTGGTTGTTACTACTACGATGATTTAGATCTGCAGAGAATCCCACAAAGATAAAGGTTACACGTGTGCCTGGTGTGCTGAGGAGGCGCCTGGCCCGAGTCTAGGGTGAAGATAGGAGGGAAACGGAAGAGGACACTGCTGGGTGGAGGGTCTTTGTTTTTTCTGCTTCGTACTTTTCTGCAATCAGAAAATGTCCAACTAATCTTAACAAACATCATAAATGTAAAAAGAGAGAGAGAGAGAGAGAGAGAGAGAGAGAGAGAGAGAGAGATTTGTATCAAAATGCAGAAAACAGAAGTGGTAGCCTGCTTTGTAGAACTTTATGGAGTCCCATTTCAAAGTATTGGACTGTACTTGGGAATTATTGGGATGAGGTATTTAAAGTGTTGGGTCGGGGAAATCTGTAAGTCTAATCAGCCAGTGTCTCTGGCTCCCCATTTTCCCATGAGCTCAGTAAGATGCCTCTCAGCTCATTAACCCAGTCATGCTCTATGCAAACAAGTAAAATCACACGCTTACATCAGTTGCCAACAGTTCCTCGCTGTCATCGATGCTCGCTACCGTGACCTCTCCTTGGCTCACGAAGGGGAAGTCGAAGGGGTTGGTTGAAATCAGAAGCAAGTCTGTGAAGGAGGGAGACCCTTTGACCCCTCAGGCAGCACTCAGCCTGGGTACTGTCCCCACAACTGTTCAGGAAGCTAAGACCAGCACCTCTGAAGCTTACCAATTAGTTCTGGCTTCTTGTTTGACATGATTTGGTAAAAAATGTGATAGCTTCTTTCACTGGATAACTGGAATGTCACTCTGGATTTTTCCAGGAGATCTAAAGTAACAACAACAACAACCGTGTGATTGCAGATTCCTAAGAGGTACCTTTAGTTAAGCCTCATGTTTATTCATTGTATAGACTCACAGGTTTCAATGTCCGCTGATGCTAGCTTCCCTGTGGCTCCAAAGTGGATCCGAATGAACTTCCCCTGTCCAACAGCAGATTGACAGACAAGTTATTTTATTTATGCTGCCTCTGATTCCTGGAGAGATGCTACCACCAATGAGTAGAAAGTAGGTAGAGGGGTATGGCTGGGAGTGATGCCAGAAACACAAACGCTTCCTTCCTCCCTGTTTGCCTGACACCCATTTGCTTACCCAGACTGGGTCATCCAAGGCTATAAGAAATCTACCCAGATGCTGATCCTGTTTCTGCATCTCTGGGGAAGGCCCACTGGCTCACTTTCTGACTTCTCTGCTTGGGACCACATCTGTATTGGTTGCCTCCTTGATCTCATCTCTGGGCTATCACACTCTTCCTAGTACCTTAGAATTCATAGCTGTCTGTCTGGTTTCTGTTCGGCCTCTGGAGGACACTTCTAAGATTTCTCACCTCAGTTTTTCGTGATATTACCTAACGGCAAATCCATCTTCCAGGCTCAGCCCCAGGCCAGTCTCCCTGACTCCCAAATGAACAGCACAGAGTCTGTGTTCTCTCTCTCTCTCTCTCTCTCTCTCTCTCTCTCTCTCTCTCTCTCTCTCTCTCTCTCTCTCTCTCACACACACACACACACACACATGTGTATAAGATACTATATACCAAATCTGAGATAAAAATACTTGTGTGTCATTTATATAACATAGTTATGCAATTATATCGATGTATAATTTACAATGATAGTATGTGCACACAATGTATGTATTCTTTTCTTACATTGTACACTTAACTGGCCCTCTACCATACTGTGTGTGAATTTGAGAGCAAGTCTTGCCAGATCTGTTTCCTTATACAGTCTGGAATGTGTTCAGTCCTCAACAGTTTCATGAGTAGTCTATGAAAAGTTAGAGAAGTCTTCAGTCTTCAGTAGCTTAATGGAGGACAGTGAAAGCCACCCTTAGTGTGCAAATGTCTGTAGGGTGGAGTAGATGGGTTTGATTGTGACTCTAAATCAGGACAAAGTGAAGTGGCCTAATGAATAAGAGGTACATATGCATTGGGTGTGCCAATGCAGAGTTCCCAAAGACATTGCTTCCACTTAAGCTCAACAGAATAACCAAGCTGAGCTGGGTGTGTATAACACACACACACATACACACACACACACACACACACACACACACACACACACACACACACACACCAAACACCTGCATCCCCCACCAAAGGGTGAGGCTTAGCTGTACCCAGGAAGACAAGTGTGCATGGGGCAGTGAGTTGAGTTCAAGGACTATAACCAAGGAAGGAAAGTAAGGGCTCATAGCCACAGTATCTAAGAGATGCATCATCCTTCTAATTAGTACCCATTTGGTCTTTCTGGGGGAGAGGGAGATTATGGGATGCCAGCTTGAGGTTACCCAGCTAGTGAAGTGTGTGAGAGCTCATGCACTTTCACAACTGGGAGCCTTCAGTGGGGCTCCCAGTGAAGTTGGTCAAGATCATTCGTCTGTTGCTGACAGTGCTGGCTGTGGGGAGAACTCTGAGCCCTTGATCTCCTGGCCAAGGAAGTTAAATAGAGAAATGAACATGCATTAATTTCCAAGCATGGAAGTAAGTGCCACTTTAGTTGAGTTAATCTTAATGAAATTCTGGAGGATGGAATGTACCTTTCTGCATTGCCAAGACCAAGCTTTCTAATCTCATTTCTTGCCTTCATTAGTTGCCATCTCCTCCTAGAGCCTCCTGACTTAGAGGAGGTCAAGTTGGCTAATTTAGGTCATACTAAGGTTTCTGTGGCTAACACAATCAACTTTTGCACTTAACAGTGTTTCTAAGCACTAGGCATGACTCCAATTAGCTAATAACCCAGCACTGTGGGACTGAGACAAGCTAAATGGCTAAGTAGAAAGCTTCTAAAAGAGAGAAAGCGATCGAGGAAGACAATATTCTGCTGTAGCCTCCTCAGACGTGCATATGGATGCACACAGAGAAGTTTGAAAAACGCATGCTTCCACCTACAGAGGCCAATTTAGCATAAACGATTTCTCCTTACTTGTGGATCCTGAGTCCCTGTGATTTCTGGTTGTGTTTTCTGGTTAAGGACAGACCACTTCATCTTCCCTTTGTCAGGAATAAGCTAACACCTTCCCAGTTCCACCTAAATCAATTGATCTAATCGTGTTAGGGTAGAGTATGCTCAAATTTTCCTATCTTGAGTTAGGGGATGGGCACAGTTTGGTGGGGAGTTGAAACTCAATCTGAGTCTTACAAATCTGGAGGAGTTGTCATTCCTCACTGTCTTGGCGTTTCCAAAGGCCTCCAGCAGGGGGTTGGCTTGGATGATCTGGTCCTCCAGTGTTCCCTAGTAACAAGGAAAGAGAGGGAAGAAGTTGGTCTGTCTTCTGGGGTGGGTGCTTAGCGAATGGAAACTGTGGTTGCTCTGGGCAGAGTCCTAGGAGAGATGTCACACCCTAGTGCCGAAAGCTGATGTGTGGACAGCCCTCCTGGGGAGCGTCAGGGCCCCAACCTGGAGAGACTGTTATTATGGTAGCATTGAGATGACTTCTGGCTATGACAGATTCCAGCCTGGAACATGGTCTCTTCCTCTTCAAGATGCTTTCTTTTCTACTGATGCTTCATTATAAGTCATGCGCTTCTTCAACAGGCACTTTGACAAAACAGAGTCGACCCTAGAGTCTAAGCCTAGAGCCTCACAGGCCTTGTTAAGAAATCCTCTTGGGCCAAGTGTGATGGAGCACACCTGTAATCCCAGAACTCAGGGAGGCAGAGGCAGGTGGATCTCTGTGAGTTTGAGTCCAGCCTGGTCTACAAAATGAGTCTAGGACAGCCAAGGCTACACAGAGAAACCCTGTCTTGAATCTCCCCCCCCCAAAAAAAAAGGAAAAAAGAAAGAAAGAAAGAAAGAAAGAAAGAAAGAAAGAAAGAAAGAAGAACATCCTCTTGGTGATTCTGAAGTGTGTTCCCCTTTGAAAACCCATGGTGTTCCCTATCTTTCTCCAAAGGGAGGTGTGAAGTTGGTCAAGATCACTTGTCTGTTGCTGGCAGTACTGGTTATAGGGAGATCTCAGGTTCACACAGACAGTACCAATCCCAGCTGTGTTTCATGTGTGACTATAATTTAGACAAAGATATATTCTTTGGCCTCACCTAGTTTCCTGGTGCAAACCTTCTAAAACTCTTGGGGTTTCTGAAGTGATGTGTGGTATGGTATGATGTGGTGTGGTGTATGTGGTGTATAGTGTGATGTGATGTGATGTGATGTGTGGTGTTGTGGGTGTGTGGTGTGGTATGATGTGTGATATAGTGTGATGTGATGTGATGTATTGTGTTGTGGGTGGTGTGATGTGTGGTGTGGTGTGGTATGGTGTATGTGGTGTGGTGTGATGAGGTGTGGTGTGGTGTGATGTGGTGTGGTGTGGTGTGATGAGGTGTGGTGTGGTGTATGTGGTGTGGTGTGATGAGGTGTGGTGTGGTGTGATGTGGTGTGGTGTGATGAGGTGTGGTATGGTGTATGTGGTGTGGTGTGATGAGGTGTGGTGTGGTGTGATGAGGTATGGTGTGGTGTGATGAGGTATGGTGTGGTGTGATGAGGTGTGGTGTGGTGTGATGAGGTGTGGTGTGGTGTGATGAGGTATGGTGTGGTGTGATGAGGTGTGGTGTGGTGTGATGAGGTGTGGTGTGGTGTGATGTGTGGTGTGGTGTGATGAGGTGTGGTGTGGTGTGATGAGGTGTGGTGTGGTGTGATGAGGTGTGGTGTGGTGTGATGAGGTGTGGTGTGGTGTGATGTGTGGTGTGGTGTGATGAGGTGTGGTGTGGTGTGATGAGGTGTGGTGTGGTGTGATGAGGTGTGGTGTGGTGTGATGAGGTGTGGTGTGGTGTGATGAGGTGTGGTGTGGTGTGATGAGGTATGGTGTGGTGTGATGAGGTATGGTGTGGTGTGATGAGGTGTGGTGTGTGTGTGGTGTGGTATGTGTAGTGTGTTATGTGTGGTGTGTTATGTGTGGTGTCTGGGAGCTGAAGCCTCAGTGCAAGCAAGGGCTTCACATGATTAGAGGGTTGGGGAGTTAAGGGGAAAGTGCAGACTGAGCTGGTCACTGGTGGCTGGGTAATGGGACCTCTGGGAGGGTCCTTAAAGCAAAGGTACTTGGAGAGCTTCTAGACTGGTGAAGCCAGGGCAGTGCTGGCAGGTGGCATTCCCAGAAAGGGCATGGAAAATCCAGACCCCTCTTTAATCCAGTGAGCTGTACTTCTTTTCCCTCAGGATGTTCCTGAGTTTTATCCATTATAATAACTCAATAGATTTAATGGATTTACCTCCTGACTTCTGCGAGCCTATCCAGCAGCAGAGGAGGTTGCAGGAACGTTTGACTTCGTTGACTTTAGTTAGAGGGTCAGGTGGTATGACGTGGGGCCTGAGCCCTTAGCCTGTGGGCTGTGATGCTATGTCCCTGAGTTAGTGTCAGAGTTAAACTGAGTTGTAGAATCCTGCTTGGCATTTTCAGAGAAGTGGAGGATATTTCAGTTATAGAAAAATGCCTACACATTGCCATGAAAATTCTTCTATATAAAAATACCAAGGAACACTGCAAGCAGTGGCGCATGCCTGTAATTGCAGCACTCGAAAAAAAAAAAAAGAAAAAAAATACAAAGGAACAACAACAACAGCAACAACGACGACAACAACACAGTCCCATTGGGCTATCCCTGCTGAGTCTGCACCCCTCTTACCCTTGGCATTCCCCTAATACTTCAGGTGTAACATTGATTCCACTGAGCCTTTGGTGCTTAGCACCCCTCACCTGCATTTTGCCTGGCTGCTGCTCTTTCTTCTTGTCCCCAGTGACTGCAATTGTTGCAAAGTACTGGATGACACGCTTCGTGTTCACAGTCTTCCCGGCCCCGGATTCTCCGCTGTCAATTAAAAGTAAATGGGATAAAGGAGTGGAAGAGGAGGTGCTGGTTTTGAAGCCATTGTGGTGTGAACAGGGGCTACTCACGTGATCAGGATGGACTGGTTGTCTCGATCTAGAAACACAGAAACAAACAAAACCAATATCATAAGTAACATGGGGGATTTAAAAACAAGCAACCCTGCAAGGACTCCCAGAACACAAGCTTTGGCTTGGCCGTCTGCTAGGGGCGTGGTGTGGACGTGTCTAATCATAGTGGAAGGGTGTGTGCAGAGTTCCTGAAAGTGGGATGCTTGGCATGAACGGCCTGGGAAATGAGCAGCGAGCCCTACAGTGTAAAAGCTACCTCTGTCTGTGGATCTGAACTCCCTGCTGGAATGTTCTCATATTTCTTTTCCCAAGGAAAGCAAGCCGTGGGTCTTGAGCTGTTGAGAGGCTATAACTTTTAGCTGATTGGATATCACCTCAATTCCTTTGGTCTTGGTTTTGTATTTGCATGAAGTAAGACTGATTTTCCATTTATGAAAGCATGTGAGCCAAATTGTGGCACTCTGAAATTCATATATTGAAGTTCTAAGCCTCAGCAACCCAGAATGTCAGCTCATTGTGAAATGAAATGTAAATGAGACTGGGATGTTGTTAGAGATGAGGTCAGACTGGCACAGGCTGATCCACATCACTGTGTCCCTGTGGTGTGAGAACAAATGGAGACTTGCGCGTGTAGAGAGAACACCAGGGGAAGATGAAGGCAGAGAGGGCTCGCCTCCAAACCACAAAGGCCGGGTGAGCACCTCAAATAAATTTCCCCTCATAAAGAATCAACCCAGATATAGCCAATGGTCAGAACACTCTCCACAATAGAGTGGAGAGTGGGATATTACTTTCTCATGTACTCTGGTGCCTCACATTTGACCATGTCCCCTGGAGGGGGAGATCTGGTGACACTCAGAGGAAGGACAGCAGGTTACCAAGAAGAGACTTGATACCCTATGAGCATATACAGGGGGAGGTAATCCCCCTCAGGAACAGTCATAGGGGAGGGGAATAAGGAGGAAATGGGAGGGAGGGAGGAGTGGGAGGATACAAGGGATGGGATAACTATTGAGATGTAACAAGAATAAATTAATAAGAAAATAATAAATAAATAAATAAATAAATAAATAAAAGAAAAAAAAGAATCAACCCAGGTGACATCTTTGATCTCAGACCAGTTGCCTCTAGAACAGTGAGGCAAATACATTTCTCACTAAGATGCCCAGCCTGTGGCATTCTGTCACAGTGGCTGTAGCAAGCCATTACAGACAGTGATGAGAATCTGCCCTTTAAACATGTAAATTCAGTTCATGTAGAAGAAAGAAAGTGGAGAAATGCCGGGGATTGTAGAGGTGACGTCTGATTTTTTAGGGGTCCTCTGACCGTAACTGCTCACTTCCTTGTGGCAAGTCAAGTCAGGTGAAAGTTGTGCGGACAAGTGACAGTAGCCATAGTGGTGTGGCAGTGTCCCCATGTATCTATTTCTTAGGAAGGATCCTGCTGTACCCATCTCTCCAATGTTGCTTTCCATAACTGGTTAGTTTCTTTTTTAAGTGTACCCATAGTGGGGTGAGTTAGAGGTACGAAAGAGCAGTGTCCTTCTCTTCCACGACCCCTCAAAGTAAGCCCAACTTTAGAGTGTTTTAGCGAGGACCTCTGGCTTCACCCTGAACCATGACTACTGTAATGAAAGATGCTGTGGCCTTGGTTGTTCGCCTCAGGTCTTCTGAGGCTCCCAAGTTCACTCTGCCCACTGCGTTGTTGAGATGGGCGAGGTGTGTAAAGGGCCCAAGTACTTTGTCAAGAATGACTTACTGTTATATGAATCAAAGGGCTCACTCACCCGTCAGCATGAACTGGTAGGCGTTGTCAGAGATGGAGAAGATGTGGGGCGGGGCCTCCTGGCGCTTTTTGCCTCGGTAGGCCGCCACCACCTCGGGGTTGTACACCGGCAGCCACTTGTAGGGGTTGACGGTGACACAGAAGAGGCCTGAGTAGGTCTGTGGGAAATTCAAAAGATTATGGATCTTGGTTTTTTTTTTTTTCTTTCTGAGAGATAAGTGAAATAGAAGAGGTTGAAAGGGTCACTCACGTAGATCATCCAGGCTGCGTAACGCTCTTTGAGGTTGTACAGCACAGCGGGCTCGTGCAGATGCGTCATCATGGCCATGTCCTCGATCTTGTCAAACTTGGGGGGGTTCATGGGGAACACCTGGTCGCTTTTCAGAGTGAGCTCCTGGGTTTAACAAGGGAAAGCAAGTGACGGATACAGAGCCACTGACCTAGACTCTGCTCTCCCGGGGCAGGTGGCATAGTGAGGTACTGCAGCGTGTAGCTAGGGCACTGCCACCACAGCTTAATGCATGATTTCCATGCCGGGAGATGACCAGCAATAACTTTAACCTGATTTTGGTTCAGTGCCCTGCCCCCCCCCCCCGCAGCCTGGCATTGTATGTGCCAGAAAAGGGCATCAGGTGAGTAGAGGTAAAGAACAGTTTGGCCTCCGGCGTTGCTGGATGGGGCTTAGGATAGTCAAAGTCAAGGTAAATTGCCTCGACTCATTGCTCTGAGTATTGCAGTGAGACTGCAAGCCTGGCAAGAACTTTTCCCATGTGCCCAGTGATTTCCTGCCTCAACACCCTGCTTATATAGCCGTCTTTGGAATATCTTCATTAAAGTTGTCTCTAGAAAGGAACCCCAGAGCTCCGCTCAGGTGCTCAATCTCATGCCCCATTTCCTTTCTGCCGTGTCTTCAAAGCTCCAATAATTGCTTGTATCGCTACTGTCATCCTTAAACATTTGGACAGGTATGATGGTTTGCGGCTGAAAAGTATTTGGAGACAATTATTGAATTTCACCTCTCGGCGTTGCTCCCACCTTTTCCTTCCTACTCAAGCATATAATTGGCTCTGCCCTTCATTCTCGGGAGATTCAGAAAGTAGGACAGAAGAGAGGGCCAGGAAGGGCTTCTGGCTTGTGTTCTCCTAAAACTGAAGTCCTTAGGAGAGTTTTGAGGTTAATGGAAGGAGGCTTGCTGGTGTGGGTTAAAGTTCACGAGGAAGGAAGGCCCTTCTATCCCAGTACCTGAGCCTACAGAGAGACACCTAAGATAGCCCACAGTGGGGGAGAGAAGCCTCGGTATCCCAACAGTTTAAGGATGGACACTCGTTTCTTAGTAGATCCACCAGAAGGCAGTGTGTCCAGGGTGACTCCCTGTAAGGTTGTGAAAATGGGGCACAGCTCTGAAGCTGGGGGGAGCCCAAGAATGACCGAAGATGAGGGTTAGTTTTTTGTTGTTGTTGTTGTTGTTGTTTTTTTGTCTCTAGTTCAGTGAAAAGCGGCTAAAATCAGAGGTTAAATTCAACAGCAAAACACAGAAACGATATCTGCTTGCTGTGCCTGCGTTTGAACCGGCACTCACTCCTAACACACGTCTCTTATACTAGACAGTAAACTTTGGGGAAAGAAGGTGCTGCTGCGATTGACGCAGACTTGCAAAGTGACCGACACCACAGCAGAGATCTGGTGGCTTTCCAGTAAGGACTGAACTGAAGAGCGCTCTGCATATATCCACTCCCCGGAGAGAGCTTGCTCTTTAAGACTCCTACCGAACCAGAGCTTGTATTGTGTTGGCCCAGCAGGCAGCAACCAGAACCAGAACCACTTTCTTCCTTAAGTAGACCTATGTCTTTTACTGTTACCTTCCCTAGTCCACTGAAGCAAACACCACAACGCCCTCACAACCAAAATCCTCAAGGGGAAGAGGCAGAAGGGAAAGTGTGGTAGTGGCAGCCTTCTCTTGCTTGTCCACCACAGAAGGGCAAAACCTAAGCTTTGTTCTGCCTAGCATGCAAGCTCCAGCAGTCCACACCAAAGGAAATCAAGGATGCCCACATTATGAAAGATCAGCACTTACCCGGTCGTCTAGGGTCTTGACAATGACTTTGTCATTTTCCCTGCTCTGGATCATGCCTTTCACATACATTTCTTTGTCGTCCACAGCAAAGCAGGCCTTCTTAGAGTCGAATGGGCGGTTCTGAGCCTCGATCCTTTCCTTCTCAGGTTTCCGGAGGTAGGGAGCAGCTTCTCCAAAAATGGCCATCTCTGCATCCGAACTCATGACTGCAGGGGAATAGCGGGGACTGAGAAGACAGGGGCTGGTGAAGCTTGGGCTTGGGTAATTACTTTATCTACAAACCCTTCACCCCCCCTCCTGCCCCACGCCCCAGATTATTGTTTTTACTGTGGGGCTGGATTCAGAGGCTCTTGGAACAAACCTACCTATAGCCAGGCCTAGGGGAGCACCAACTGGCCAACACAAGGCAGGCATGCATTCGGTAAAGAAGGCAAAGCACCTCATAAGTGGCTCATCCTGCTTGAGCCCTGTGACCTCAGTGCCACACCAAACTCTTATGTAAATTTGGGAATAGTTTTGAGTGCCAGGAATGCCCGCTAGAAAACTCAGCTCAGTACTAAAACATTGATATGAACATAATCATTGCACTTTTTAGATAACGAGGTAATTAACAGAAGGCATGACGGCCCAGAGCAAGCGATCCAAACTTCAATACGTGTCAGATCCTTCCAGGGACCAGTTAAAGGAGATAGCTGGGCCCAGGCTAGCCACTTCAGGATTTAGTGAGATGAAAAGTGTCAGTCCTAGCAAGTTCCTAAGTGATGCAGTTGCTGTTAGTCCAGACACCCTCTCTGATAGACGGGTCACTTTCTCTTCTTGGTTTAAGTGTTACCTTCAAGCTAGCACACCAGGGGTTTGTCAGAAAATAGACTCTCAGACCCGATGAGACATCTGAGACAGAACCTGCATTACATGAGGATTCTCCGGGGAGTTCTGTGCTTACAGAGAGAATAATACTGGGCCTAGAACATCTTGAGAATAGTAGTATCAGACTGGGACTGACACTTGTCTTAGGACCTACTGTGTAATGTAGGGGCACACATGAGCTCCCCTGCCATCCCCTGTGGCATGCTTGCCAATAGACATCTCATTTCTTTGGTCTCTCTCTATGTCTGTATTTTCTCTGCTTACAAGCTAGAAAACTTACTCACCCTAAAGTCCCAGCAGTGGTGGCCCTGTTTAAGCCACGTCTCTGGGCTCCTGCCTCATCCTATTTGAAACGAAGAAGCAACTCCTGCCTACCACATTCAAGTAGCTCAGAGACCAGTGACTCCCTCTCCTCAGGGCTGCCCCACTCCCTCTATGCATCTTCCCCGCCCCGTCTTTCCTGTGCTTTCCCCACACATCAACCTTCCTCTCCTCTCTCTCCTCCCTTCCTTCCCACTCATTCTCCTGCCACTGAAATGAAATAAAATAAAAATAAAATGGGATTAATTTTCATCTACACAGCACCCGTACTCATCTTCACGCATTTCTCTTAAATGGCTGATGTTTTACCATCTTTTGAACTGTATGTTAAAAAGCGGTGCAAGCCCATTCTGGCTTTCCTTCCCCGCCTGGCCTTGGGAACTGCTCTCCGCTAGTCCCCGGTGAAATGTCTTTACGAGGTGTGGCAGATGCCACCTTCTACGGGGGAGAAGGATTGCTTAGCTCTGGGCCTTATTCTGATGAAGTTTCACTTTAGTTTATATTTTGGCCAGTGGTTCCTTTAATCAAGCTGTGGCTCGTGGTTAAGATTTACTGTGAAGAAACAAAACAGAACAAAACAACCCTGGGATTTAGTATAATATCCACAAAGAGGGCTGCCAGCCACCGTGCTGCTTCAGAACGCCTTGGCTACTTCCTGGAGAATAAAAAGAATTATCATTTTTTCCTTTCACTTCCCTGAAGGTCACCTCCACTGTTGTGGCTTAAGTGGGTTGCGTTACGGCAGCCATTCCCCCAGCGTAGTGAGCTTAGGACTCCTACATACTCTTAAAATGAAAAATGCAAGGAGGTGGCATTTCCAGTGTGTCCCAGATGAGAAATTAGAAGCGAGAAAAAAGTATGAATTCTTTAAAGGGTACTATCAAATTTCATATAAATAACATATTTTAGAAAATGGTATTTTTCAGAACCAAGAAGTTACAGAGAACAGCTTCCTGTTTCATATTTGCAATCTCTTCGATGTCTGCTAAATTGTCTTGTCTGTTTTCAGGTTGGTTAAAATAAATATAATTTTTTAAGATTAGCTCTTTACACAGTAGTATAATTTAGAGAAGGGAAGGAACAACAGGGTTTGGGCTTGGCAAACTGTCTTTTAATTATCTTTTCAAACAAGGTAGCTACTACTCTTAGATACTTACTGTTTTAAAGTTGACGAGTGGTAGAGTCTCGAAGGCTACTTGCAATGTGGAACCTAAAAACATCAATATTGTTATTTGAACACATTTATAATACATTAGTCTAGCTTGCATTTAAATTTAATTTTACTTCAGTTTGAAACAGAGTAGCCCAGGCTAGCCTCATGCCTGTGTGGCAAGCACTTTACCAAACCAAGCAATCTCTCCGGCCCTCAAATTTTTATTTAATAGATTTTACACATTTCCTATTTCTGTTGCCTAGGTGGTGAAACACAGATGGAGCCTGAAGGTGTGAAAACTTGACAATACCTGACGGTTGACTTCCATTTAGTCTTTCTAGAGAAATTACACTTTCCCTTTAGACCTCAAAATCATTACTAGTTTTCAGATAAAGATTCTTTCCCCTGCTGTTTACCTGCTGTAGTCTAACCCGGCTCGAGCCCAGTGTCTACTCATTGTATTACCTGGGTGAAATGACTTGTCTCAGCAAAATTCTTTTTTTTTACAGATGTTATTTAACTTAGTAGTGCACCTCCACATACAGCTTTTCCCATTTCTGACGGGCCTGAAAGACCCGAGGTACTTGTTGCGTTAACCTGAAGTTCGTCTATGACTTTTAGATGACCGGTCACTGTCCCAGCTCTTGATAAAGGAAACAAATCCAGCTCCTTCTGTAAGAATGCTCTGCCCCGGCCCTGGCTGCTCTGTGGTCTTCGCAGCTTTATCTTCTCTTCGCCATTGCTACTTTACCATTAAGTAGCCCCAGTTGGATCTTCGTCTGCTTCTTCCACAGTGCACTCTTCTGTCTCCCTTACTGTCCCAGTCACTGTACCCAAGTGCAGACCTGCTAATCTTATCAAGTGTGATGTCCAAACCACATGGCCCCCTCCTCCCCCTCCCCCTCCTCCTCCTCCTGAGTGTCCTCACCTCTCTTGACCTGGGTGTAATGGCTGAGGTTGTGACTCTGCTGACTCACCATTTGCTGTCCAGCAAAGCCCCCCCAATTCTCTCCAGGCATGCGGTTGCTAGGTCAAATCTTCTCCCCGTATTTATGCAACTGAGGGCTGAGCCCCAAGTGGAAAACCATTCTTTCTTGGCCCGTGAACTTCGTCCCCTTAGATCCAACCAGATTCTCTTGGCCCTGGAGCTTTCCCCTCAAAGGGTCCCTTAATTGTCCTCTTTCTGTCCTGCCAGCGTGGCCAGCAGCTCCCACACTGTGTATCTGTGCCCTTTCAGCCACCGGCTCTGTTTTGGTCTCCAAGGACAGTCTGTCTAATTGAGATGTTTGTCCTCCCACCCAATCCGCATCTCCACCCCCGAGTGTTCCTCTGTTTGCCCTGCCACTGCCCTTAACCTCTCCCTCCCCTAGAAATTTCTCAGCCAGTTTCTTGTCATCCACAGAGTGGTCACAACTCAGTGACCCTTGGCTTTTTTCTTTTTTCTTTTTCTTTTTTTGTTCCTAGTGCATCTAAACTTATTACTAATAAACACAAAGTTTGGAGTTAGAGGGTTTTGTTTTGTTACCACTTTTGAGTAGGTTTGAATGATCTCTTCTTGTCCTTTCCTTATTGCTTGTGACAGAAGCATGGCTGTGTGGATTCCAGGCTTCAGGCTGTGCCCACGGGTCAGCCAGTGGCCCAGGCATGTAGAGTGAGTCTCAGTTACTGTGTTCTGGGCAGATGAAGTACATGTATGCAGAACTTGTACACGGAAGCTCCGTTCAGTTCACTGCAGTTCTGAGCAGAGGGCCAATATGGGAAGTTCTTCTTCCTTCAGTCAAAATGGGGCTTTTGGAATGTCGCTTTTAAGCCTATTCCCGTGACCAGCCTCAGCTCACTGGTTTCAGCTTCTTATACATGTTGAAAAACGTGTAAAATGGTGTTTGCTAAATTCAATGCCTGCCATTGTGACCAGAACGAAAGTAAACCTTACCTTCTCGGTTCTCAGAGTGGCTCTCAGTGTCCTTCGGGAGTGGGATGTCCCTTGGGGCTGAATTGATAGATCAAAAACAAACAAAACAATATGACTACAAGGTTTTCTTAAAAACATAGAAAACATGTTTATTCTGATTTGTACTAATGTATATGGACACACAGCGGGGAGTATAGGATGAAAAGACATTTTATACTTTGTAAATTTTTGCTTGAGTAACCCATAATTCCCCATAATTGTTCAAGCACAGTATATTTTTTTTTCTTTAGAGAAAGAGGCTTGTGGACATGGCATGCCAGTTCCTTAGGAGGTTTAATGAAGAAAGAATATCTCTGACATGTGAGAGATCAAAATTTAATGAGAGTCAAGAAAATGCTCAAATGAATCTTGAATGGGGAGAAGAAGAGGCAATTCCGTGAGTCTAGAGAAACTGTCCCGGCAACTTGCATCTGGTTAGGGGGCTGAGCCATCAGGGGAATGGTCAAGTGTGTAAATTGAATAGCCGAAGCCATCTCAGCCGTCTCCTGCAGAAGACAGAGGTGGGACATTTCAAATGTCACCTCAGACCAGAGGATCCTGACTCTGGGAGTTTATGAAGCACCTTACCATCCTAAGGGGTTCTCTGCAAAAAGCTAAACATCAAACTTGCTTTCGAAAAACTTCCCAGTCACCACACACTGCTTTAATGATGCCAGGGAAGATGCCATGAAGTTCCGCATAGCGGGAGCCGTCAGGTTTTGATGCGCCAGTCGCTTCCTTTACTTTCAAGCCTTTAATAAGCCTCAGCTTTATCATGAAGTTCACAGCGATTTCTCCAAAGCATTAACTCTTATGCTGGGTCCTTAGCTCAATAGCAGGTAAGACTTGGAGGCAAATCTGGTTCTGTAAAGTAGCTACTGAAAATTCTTTGGATTTGCACTCCTTTCTATAAAATGATACAGACGTACAAGAAAGGCCTCACGCTTCCCTTCAGCTCTGAGGCCAAGATAGAACATTCTCAGGTGATGATGACAGCCTGGAATCAGGGTATCATGAGGCTCCAAAATCTGGAGTCGCCATGACGGCTGCTACTGTCCTGTCGGACTAGACGCAGTGCAAATCCACACGGCTCCCCATGCAAGACCAATCTACAAACCCAGTCAGTAACACCCAGGTTAAGATGCATTTCAATTATGAATTAAAAGTCAACAGTACTATGGAAATTTCCCCCTGCAATCATCATAAATCATCATAAAAATCATCATAAAACCCTTCAAATTGTTTAAGGCCATCACCAAAGAGTTACCACACAATGGCACGTTGTTAGTCTATTAATTGAACTTGGTGGCATCTACCTAGAAAACCAGTCCTATTTTGCAGATGAATTTTCTTTTTTGCTCCCTAATTGTATATAGTTTTGTTTCTTTTTCACCTTGTAAAATCTTCTTGAAGTGCAAGGACTCTGGCCATGTCACCCGATCTTATCAGTGAGGGTGACCGCATTGTCCTTGACTAGTAGCCCAAAACAAGTGAATCATCACTCTGTGGGAGAAACAGTGGGCACTGATGAGTGCTTACCTTAGATGCTGCGGTCAGAGCGATTTTAGGAGTGTGGCCCCCAGCTCTCTTTATACTTCCAAATCTGCTAGCCCAGCACTCTAACTTGGCTCTATTTGGGGGATCACCATTTACTCATTAGATGTAAATGCGTCGTAGTCCTGATCTCTCACTCTTGTTGAATTACTTGGATAAATGACCAGCAGAGGCTTCATAATGCCAAGTCAGCTGCATAGGGATTTTGACGTTGGTCACAGATCTTTGAGACTTAGAGAGTCGTAGGGGCTGAGTGGAACTGGGGCAGAGTGTGCTAAGAAGGTCAAGGAAGGGCAGAAAGCTTCTCTGGGGCCTTTGTTACGCAGCAGATGATCAATAGCATGGGCTACCGCCTTGCCTCATTTAGCTAGCGTGATATGGGGTGACCTTCATGACCAGCCTCTCACGTGTAGTTTTAAGTTTGCTTTTTTGTTTTTTAATATTTATTTGTTTTGCTCTTTAAAAATCTGCTACAGAGTGAGAAATAGTTTGCTAAACTGGCATCAAGTTCAAACCGGAATGGATGGGTTTTGAATGGTTTAGGGTCTAATGAAAACTTATGGTCCCTCTGATTTTTTTTTTGAGGGTGAGACACGCAATGTGGTTACAAGCAATGTTTACTGAATGCATGGAAGATTTAGTGTCAGCACCTCCAGATGCTTAGGTAAGCCACTTCCAAAGGACAGGGTCCAGGGTAGGCTACATTCTGAAACACGTTTGTGAGTGGAGGAGGAGGAGGAGGAGGGGGGAGGGGGAGGAGGAGGAGGAGGAGGAGTAGGAACAGTACCATCACACAACATTTTCTGGAGCAGACCTGACAGAATGAGATAAAGGGAAATGAATCAACCCATGGGAAAATGACTTATGAGATTGCAGCAAAATACTCACTCCTGTCAGAGAGTCACACATGCTAGTCTGTAAAGAATCCTAGGAGTCTTTTAGTAAAGAAATATGAACACCTTTGAGTTTTGTTTTGGTTTCCTGTGTCCAGAGCCCAGGGCCTGTCTATAGTAGGCAAATACTCTACTGCTAAACTTAGAGACCAGCCCTAAGTAACTTTCTGAGGGACCTGACATTTCTTACACTGACTTATGTTTGGGCAGCATCTTATTTGTTCCCTGTTTTAGGAAACAAGGGTGCAAGCATGTTGAGGGACTCAACCCGTACAGAGATACCAGCCCAGCAGCAAGCAGTAGAGAATTAACCGACATTCACAGCTTCTTTTACTCTAGCTACCATGTTCTGAAGGTAGATATGCAGTGAACAAAGCAAGGTGGTTGATAAGAGAGTCTAGGCTGGAAGAGACCCGAGGCGACAAGGCAGAAGAAGAAAGGGATCAGGTGGGCTTCATTAGTTAACAGGAACTAAGGACTTAGAGCATTCCGGGCGCTGTCCACACGGGCTCTTTGGAACTCCATAGCTATGTGCTTCTATCGCTCCCATTTTAGAGAGAAGGAAGCTGTCAGTCTCTGGGGTCTGAAGTAGCTCCTCTGGGGCCACAGGACCAGGGAACAACAGGAACGGTATCTGCATCTGCTCTGAATCTAGAGCCTGTGCTTCTAAACTCTCGATGTGTCAAGCAAGACACTGCTAAGTGCACATGAGACACAAGGAGGGCTCTGTGCTGGGATGGGAAAGAGGGATGTGAGGTAAGGTCACTGCTCTAAAGAACTTGACAGTGGAAATGGGAAGAGGATACATGGGTGTAGACGGGATAAGCCATTCTTCAAAGATTAAGTACCCAATGAGCCGGAGTGGATCACATTTATTTGTAAGCACCTGAAAGCCATGAAATATCACACACACACACACACACACACACACACACACACACACACACACGAATATATTTCTTATTGATGGGGCTGGAGAAGTGAGTCAGTTAGTAAAGTGCTTGGCATGCAAACATATAAAAAAAGGGGGGCAAGACTACACAGAGAAACCTTATCTCTAAAAACCAAAAAAGGGGGGCCTGGAGAGATGGCTCAGTTGTTAAGAGAGCCACCTGCTCTTCCAAAGGTTCTGAATGCAATTCCCCGCAACCACATGGTGGCTCACAACCATCTGAAAACCAAAAAAAAAAAAAAAAAAAAAAAAAAAAAAAAGGTGTGGGAGGGGTGGCTGGGCACAGTGGCTCACACCTGTTATCCTAGTGCTGGGGAGGCAGCTACAAAAGGATCTCAGGAGCTCGCCAGCTCAATAGCCTGGCTAAGTCAGCTAGCATCGGGCATCGGGTTCAGTGAGAGACCCTGGCTCAAACAACAGAAACCACCACAACAACACAATGCAGAGGGCAATTGACCAAGATCCCTGATACCAACCCATGACGCATGCGTGCACACACACACACACACACACACACACACACACACACACAGACACACACACACACTACGTGGTTATTATTAGAAGGGAATAGTGACTGTGGATAGATAATGACCTTTTTTTAATTCACATGAAACGTTGCCTGTCTTGTTATGTTTCGCTATCATGTGAGAGTTATACTGTTTATATTCTTATTAACTTCTTTGTTCAAATGGGGAAAATGAAGCCTAAGGGGGTGTGAAATTGTTCATAGACAGTGGCAATCCAGAGTTTCTAATCCCAAAGTGACACTTTTATTCTGTCCTCTACCTTACCCTCCAAAGGAGGTGAACTTTACTACCCTCTCAGCCTCCTGCATTCTGGGCTGGTGCTCTATCATTAAGCCACACCTGAGTCCACAGGAAGTAGATTTTTATACAGGTTAGGCGAATGAGATGAAGTTAGGCTCTGAGACCTGAAGAATCACAGCAAGACCCAGCGATTCCACTCCTTGGAATTAAGCTTTCCAGGATGCATTTTAGTGGGTCAACCAGGTGAGGCTGGTTGAGTGCAGGATAAGGTGGACACGGTTAACATGCAGGTGAAGGCTGGAGACAAAGGCTGGGCTGGTTTACAATGGGCTTGTTATGCTCAGCAGTGGAGCCATGGCATTGTCATGGGATCACAGGGGAGCATTTTTGAGCACTGTGTGTGTGTGTGTGTGTGTGTGTGTGTGTGTGTGTGTGTGTGTGTGTTTATGTGTATATATGTATATATGCAGTAGACGTTATATATCTTTTTTTCAAGATGAACCTAACTGATGGTAGAATATAATGGTTAAAAAAAAAAGAACCTTTGGGGTGCTAGATTCCCCAAGGAGCTCAGATATGTCTTAAACATTTCCTGATCAATAGTGTGGAGTTCATAGTCACTGTGCCCTTAGTGGCTCTGAGTCCAGCTGCAGATTCAAAGAGAAGAGCATTGTGTGTCATCATAGGTTGTGGTTGCCATGGCATTCCACTTAGATAAAAAAGAGAGAGAGAGAGAGAGAGAGAGAGAGAGAGAACTAATTCCCAACAGGCAGTCAAGCAGTGAAAGAAGTATGTTTAGGAATAATTAAAATCGCCATGAGCTTTAGGCTTATGTTTTGAAGTTGTACCTTCACTATGTCAATATATTAAAATCTGAGTCATATATATTAGTTGCACCAAATACAAAAATAATGGTGTAAAATGAAGAGGGCCTCGATTAAAGCGATTTAAAAGGAAAGAGACAACCAGAGTGCTACTCCCGAAGATGGGAGTCACAGGGCTTTAATGACTGCAGAGTTGGAAGCAGGAGGAAGATGCAAAGAATGTCACTTTTCACCCAGCCCTCATTTCTACTTAGTAATCTAGGTCCTCGAAGCGAGCCTAGAGCAGAAACTGTAGGCAGGAACATGAGCTTATATTTAAAACATAGCGGACTGGGATCGTGCATTTCAACAAGGCTGAAGACGCAGAGTCCATGTCAGGCAGTCTCACTAACGTGGAGGTGATAGCTGGAGCTATTACGGAAGATGTGCACTCATAGGAAGACTGTGTTGAGGATGTAGTAAGAAAACGTAAAGCAAAACAGGGGAGAAAATGAAACACAAATACAGATCGTTCTACAAGGAAGCAAACACCAAAATGAAAAGTAGCAATCCTTTGTGGGAGTCAGAAGACCCAAGTGGGTCTTCATCTGCTACAGTTTATGCCTCCAAGGCTCACGTGTTGGAGGCATGGTCCCCAGTGTAACCGTGCTGAAAGGTGGTGGGGTCTCTAAGAGGTGAGCCTACTGGGTCATGGGCACCTTTGTGACGGGATTCATATTGGTCTATCAAAATGAGCTGGGGCTCACAGGAGTGGGTTAGCTCCCAGGGCTATTCCCTCCCATGCTTGTCCTTCTTACTCCATCCCTCCTTCCCTCCCTCCTTTCTTTCCTTTCATAGTTGTATTGGGATTTCACCAACGTATAAAAGCCTACAGAGACTCAATGTCTACAACCAGATGAGTTAGGCCTAGAGATGCAGCTACTATCCTATTGCACAATGTGGGTAATAAGAAAAAAATCCATCGCCTTCAAGAGTCTCACTGGGTCGGGGTCTTATCTTTATCCTACCCTTGTGCTCTGTAGCTTCCACGTCGTGCCATTCTTTTTCTCTTTCAAATCTGAGAGGAGCTCTGGGAACGAAGATTTTTTTTTCTCTAGTCTCCTTACAAAATCTTTTCTCGCTCTGTGGTACCATGGTGCAGGTGACTTTACTGTTGGAGCTGACACAGAAGTCAAAGGCAGTAACATAGCCGAGAGGGGGTATATGGAAAGGACTGTTCAAGGAAGCCGAGAAAAGAAAGATATGGCGTTGTGTTGGTGAGGAGGGTGACCTGACAGTGACATCAGCAGGATGCTCGGGGGTGGCAGCTTAGATTAGGGATTATGGAGTAAACAGGTGTGGAGGAGGAAGAAAGCATTTCCCCCTGATTTTCCTAGGACAGCCTGCGCACCAGGCAGAGTGGAAGATGCATTAGGAGGAAGCTGTAGGTTCAGATAGTGCAGTGGGAAGGCCAGATGGAAAGGACTAAGGAAAAAAAAAAAACCCACCATGGTCAAGGTCATCCCTTACAAGGATACTGGAGAAGAAAGGGCAATTAGTTGTGCTGTTGGTGGATCATGCCTCACTCGTCACAGCTTGGGCTATTGAAGAGCCTGTGTGACAGATGGAATTTCAAAGAGCAGCAAGGAGTTTCCCAAACAGGAGCAGAAGTTTCTAGAAAAAAAAAAATGTCCTAGGACAGGCACCTTAGTGAACAAGGCTAATTCATATTTGAATTGCCCAACTAAAGAATGGAATGACAGTATTGGATAGTAAAGGGAGTCTGGCATATTTCCTGGTCTATCTCTCATAGACTTTCTCTCACAGAGTCAGTAGTTGAGGTATTGTATAGGTCAAGTAATATATGCTAAAGATACAAACTCACCCCTCCTCATCCTACTGAAATCCAAGAACACAAAGGTCACAACTTTCAACCTCAACACAAACCTCCCTCACGGCAACCATGCAGCCAGTTACTTACTGATATTTTGCAAGACAGAAAAATGTGGCTTTCTTCTCTTTTCTTTTCTCTCCTCCCTACCCTCTCCTTTCTCTGAGCCAAGATGTCACATTGCAGTCCATATTGGTCTGGAACCTACTGTGTAGCCCAGTTTGGCTCTAGACCCATGGTGATTGATAATGCTGCTCCATCTCCCAAATGCTGAGAGCAGAGCCATGGACCACCAGCCCAGCTGGGTACATTTTTTGCATGTGGGAAACAGGCTTGGTGAGGCTAGGTGTCACTCATTGGTAGTAAGTGGCAGAGGGAGAACTCAAACTACCACCCTTTCATTCCAAGTTTGTTTTGCCTTTTTTTTTTTTAATGCAAAGCAACTGCTCCCAGCTTTGCAAGATCCTTTAAGACACTAATGCTCCAGACTTATACACACTTTTCAGAATCAAGTGCAAAGCAGGTAAACTCCGAAAGCAGCACAGGGAGGTTGTGTGGCTTGAAACATCCTGTCCAGAGACGAAATCTATGCAGCCTCGTGTGTTTTGTAGCCTGGAGACTTTCTGGCATGGCTTCAAGCCTGTGACATATACCTGTGAGTATTAGGGTCTGCTTCCATTCGCCTTTGCTTTGCCGATCAGCCATGATCTGGTACTTTGGCTGTGTAAAGCCTTATCAGAACTGAGGTAAACATAACAAGGTGATCTCAATAACCGCTACTGGGTTGTAATGAGTCCTTTTTAAAAAGCTATGCATTTGGTGAACCCTGTCACATGATGGAGTTACATCATTTAAATCTACATGATTATGTAGCAACCAAATCTTAAGAGGTAGAATTCAAATCCATCAAATTCTTACCATTTGGTATGGGGATTAGTAACTTAACCTTTCTAGTCTTAGTTGACTCCTCATTGAAATGGGGGAGTGCAGCAACCCCTAATTAATGGAGTTCTTAAAGCAATTAAGTGAATTAGTGTGCACACAGTAGGGAGTCTTGGGAGTAATGCGACAGTTTAGGAAAGGGAGAGGGATTGGGGTCATGTCAGCAGAAGATCCTGAGGTTGGGGAACGGTGAGCTTCTCCTGGACAGTGCACTGACTACTGCCAGGGGCAGCTCTGAACACCAAGTCGGCATTATCTGTGTGCTTGCGTGCCTTTCATGCTGCTGTCTAGTGAGGTCAACCAGATGACCCCAGCCTATCCACAGTACATCAATCCTTCAGTCCCACCCACTGCATGGAGCTAATTATCCTGGTCCTGCAGCCCTGGACACCATCCCCTCTGCTACACAGCTCTATGTGACCATAAAGCAGAGGGGAGACAGGGAATTGGTGCTGGGGGTAGGGTGACTTCCCATCCTGGTTTGGCTGAGATTGAGGGAGTTCTCGAGACTCTCAGTTTAAGGATGCTCAGGGCCAGGGAGATGGCTCAGTGGTTAAGAACACTTGCTTCTCTTCTAGACGGCCTGAGCTCTGTTTCTCACACTCATGTCAGATGTCTCACAAGCACCTGCAATTCCAGCTCCAAGGGATCTGACTCCCTCTTCTGGCCTCCTCAGACTCCCACATACAGCAAACACACTCACATATACACACGGAGAGACACACTCACATACACACACACAGAGACACACAGAGACATAAACACACACACATAGACCACAGAGACACAGACACACACACACACATAGACACACATACACATAGAAACACACACATACACACACAGAGTTTTAAAATCATTTAAAATTGAGTATTCGTGAGTAGATGAGGCTGAACTGAGCACTTACTAAAAGATAGTTTAATAGAAAAGCCTTCGAGCTTGACCTCAAAGATGGAGCTCTAATGGGTCAGCTTAAGATAGTCCCTCCAGCCCAACTAGGATAATTTTTAAAAATTGCGTTTGAAACTGCTGGTGCCAACACTTTAATAATGTAGAAACTTCAAAGCTGTTTACGTTGCTCTGTGGAGCGTGTAAAACACAGCGAGCGCATACACTCACTCCACCGTTACTCCTGCAACATTTTTTGAGTACCTATTACATGACAGGGCATGTTTATGCACAGGGCTCTGTCCTCAAGTAAATGACAGCAGCAAATGCACAGGAGGGGGAGGCATGCAAACTGACACGTGACATCACCTAGTGACAAGTACTCTTGGGAGGAAGAAGAGAGGTGAAGAAACAGTGGATTGAAGAGGTAATATTTGAGCAGACACCTAGAGACATGGCTGTTAAGATGGGGGTGGGATGGGGTAGGTATTCCAGGCAGGAGAAACAAGAGCAAAGGTTGGAGGAGGCGGGACACCTGCGCAGGAACAGAACAAAGGCCTCTGGGACAGAGAGAACCAGCCAGCCGTGCTGATGAGGGACAGGGGACAAATGGCCTACAGCCTTGTAAATGAAGACGAGAACTTTGAACAAAGTAATTAATCACTTAATTAACTTTTCGTGGTGCTAGGGACCAAGCTAGGGCCCTGCACGTGCTAGGCACACATTCCGCTACTAAGTGAGACCCACTAGCTGCAGGACTTGCTTTTAAATGGCAGTTATTACTATAAGGTGAATTTTATTCTTCTTGAGGACTTCATTCTAGTACATGCTTTCCAGTTATTTATCTATCTCATTGAGCCCCTAGAGTCGTACAAATTTATGGAGTATAGCTTGATGTTTTGATCCATGTATACATCGGATATTAGAGAAATCCGGGCAGTCAGCATATTCATCACCGCAAACATTTATTATTTATTTATGATGAGGCCATTTATAATCTTCCAGCTATTTGAAATACGCACTGTCTTACAGTTAACAGTCTGTTGTGAAATAAAACATCAGGATTTATTTCTTCTTTTATAATTCTGCACCTGTTGGCTCTCTCACACTTCCCCTCCTCTCCCATCTCCCTCTTTTTATCTCTCGCTCTTTTCTCTCATCCCCTTCTTTTTCATCACCTCCCCTCAAGTTCTGGTAACCATTAGTCTCTCCGACTTGAAAAGACTGCTCATCTCTTTACTTCTGTGAGCATAACACTTTTTAGCGTGTGTGTGTGCGCACCATATGTGTGTTTGCGGGCACGCATACGCGCACAGTGTGAGCCAATCAATTTTTGCGCATGCTAGGCAAGGGCTGAGCCACGCCCAGGCCTTAAAAATGCTATCCAGGACTATGGTTTTGTGGTTATATTTATTTTGTGCTTAATGTTGCTTCATTTTCGTACAAAAAGACTGTACTGAATGTTCCTGTTCTACTCAGCAAATGAATAAAAACACTGTTCTGGAGGCGTGGGTACCAAAAGTTATACTTTGAAAACCTGATGATTTAATTGGCCAGTGTCAGGTCAACTGCCTAGAAGTTTGGGAAAGGGGCTTGAAGGAGCCACGCAATGCCTCCAGAGAGAAAGCATATCTCAGTGGCCCAAAGCTTGTGGGAGTCACTTCCTTTGCATCCTAGAATATCCAGGAAGGGGTCAGACTGACCAAAGAAAGGGCCGGAAGTGACATCTATAGCTCTGGGACCAGCCTGGGCAGCGTGTGCGATCACTTAAGTACGCACCAGGGCGGACCTCATCCACTGCACTGAGCCGCTTCAGCCTGAGTGAGTATGTGTGGTGGGGAGTGTGTGGAATTTACCGTGGACAGAGAATTTAAGAACAGGGCAGGTGAGCTGACTGACCAGAAGGAATATTTTGGAAATTCTGGTTTTGTGTTTTGCTTTCAGATGAGTTTTCACTGTGTTGCCTAGGCTTTGCTCAAGCCACCCTCTTGCCTCAGCCTCCCACATTCAGGGATTACAGCGATACCATTCAAAGGGCCTTGGAAATTGTTGCCAGACACCACACATCCCTGCCCCCATTTGTAGTTTTTCAGGCACCTTGCGTTGCCCACTTACACAAAGATCTCTATTTAATGTCATAGTGAATTAAAGCTGGGTACTGAAATCTGTGAGTTATTTGCATTGGTAAAAGAGTGGTGGTGGGGAACCCCCACTGCTTGCTCGGAGTGTAGTAATCGTCTTCACCCCCACTGTGAGCAGAATTTCTCATCTTTTGAACCACCCCGCTGCTCCACAGTCTCGCTTTCCCCAAGAGTGCCCCAAGGCACGAGCCACAGCTTCTGCGACAGCCCTGAGAACATTAGTCTGCCCTCTCTGCTCTGCGTGTGAAGGGCAGCCTGGGGGAATCTAAGAAAAGCCCTGTTTTGGGTGCGATCCCTAAGGCGGGATGTTTTTCTCTTTCATCACGCAGCAGAGGTGTTCATTTTTCCTTGTGGCCTCAGGAAGCTGCATCTTGGGGACACTGGCAGCCAGGAGGGAGGAATCAAGCTGGCAAATTCCACCCTTAAGCAGGGCTTAAGGCTCTGCCTACGGCTGATTCTTCAGCTTCCCCGCTTAGGAAAAAGTGACTGGTGAGTCTGTAGTGAGGGGTGGCTGGGGACACTGATACTGGTAACATGTGCCCAAACCTCTCCCTCAGCCAGGAGTTCAGAATGTGAGTTCTACCCAACAGCTGCTGGGTCTTAGCTCGGGAATGTTAATCCCCGCTGAAAAGCTTGCTTGAAAGGCAACAGCTTTTAGCAGCTGTGCTAATGGTCTCTCATCCATCACAGCCCCTCCCTCAGTCTTTCTGTTGTCAGCTGTGCCCCTTTCTTTGATGAGAAGTGGATATAAAATCTTAAGGGGCGGGTTACTTTTTATTTATTTTAATAATATGAGCCTTGAAAAAAAATACCAAAGTAATACACGCTTGGAAAAGTAGGATCAAGCATGCTGAAGGAAAATGTTATTAAAAAAGAATCTTATTGGGTTGGGAGACAGCTCAGTAAAGTGCTTGCTGGGCTGACAGGAGGACCGGAGTTCTGTTGTCCCCAGAACCCACATGAAAAAGCTTGGTGCAGTGGCACCTACGTTCAATTCCAGTTCTGGGGATGTAGAAAAAAACAGGAGCCCCTCCTTGGGCATCCTGTGTAGCCAGCCAGTGAGCTTCAAGCTGGTGAGAGATGCTGTCTCCAAAAATAAGACGGATGTCTCCCACATTCACCTCCACCACACAAAAAATGTATTAATTTAAAAAAAATAAAATTTTAATTTAAAAATCATCAAAAGAGTATGTTTATCAAGAATAACATATTTTGGAGTTGTATGCATATGTATTTATGCATGCGTGTTGCTTTTAATTAGGGTTACTGTCATTGTGATGAAACAGCATGACCCAGAGCGATGGAGAGAGGAAAGGGTTCATGTGGCATCCGTATTGGAGTCACAGTCCATTGAGGGAAGCCACGGCAGGAACTCAAACTGGCAGGAACCCAAAGGCAGAAGCTGATGCTGAGGCCATGGAGGGAGGAGTGCTCCTTACCAGCTTGCTCCACATGGCTTGCTCAGCCTTCTGTTTTCTAGCACTCAAGATAACCAGCCTAGGGATGGCACTGCCCACAGTGGGCTGGGTCCTCCCACGTTAATCATTAGTTAAGAAAATGCCTGACTGACTTGCCTACAGCCAGATCTTAAGGAGGCGTTTTCTTAGTTGAGACTCCCACTTCTCTGATGACTCTAGCCTATGTCAAGGTGACGTAAAAGCCAGCCAGCACACGCACACACATATATATGGACATGTATAGACATGTGTATACGCATATGTATTCATAATTGTGTTTGTGTATATATGTAAGTGCACATTTATGCATATGTGAACATGTATGTACATGTATACATAAATACATATATTAGTATTTAAACCTAGCTAATTAATAAGGGCAACAACTTTCATAGTTATTTTGTGATAAGAGAACTTGATATCTACTCAGCATTTTTCAAGAATACTAGATATTATCATTAGCTATACTTACTATGTTGTGTGCTCTATTTTGCTGTCTGTTGCTGTCATAAACATCATGACCGAGAGCAACTTGGCCAGGAAGAGAGCTTATTTGCTGTACACGTCCGTATTACAGTCCAACACCTAGGGAAGCCAAGACAGGAACTCAAGCAGGGCGTGAACCTGGCGGCAGGAACAGAGGCAGGGACCCACAGGACTACTGCTTCCTGGCGGCTTGCTCTCCACGCTTAGCTCAGCTTGCTTTTTCATACAACACCGAGCCACCTGCCCAGGGGTGGCACCTCCTGCAGTGGGATGTGCCTTCCCACACCAGTCACTAATCCAGAAAACAGCCCACAGACTTGCCTGCAGGCCAGTTTATGGAGGTGTTTCTCAGCTGAGATTGATCTTCCCGATGCTTGTGTCTAGGCTACAAAAATCTAACCTTCACACTCTATGTTAAGTTAATTGGGTTTATTTCTCCTGTTTAGCTCTAGGCTTGTATCCTTTGACCAAAAATAGCCCAGTAATACCCTACAATTTTAGTGTAGCGTCTTAGCCTAGAGTCCAAGTCTGTTAGGCTTCCCGTGCCCCCCCCCATGTTTGCATGCACCCTAAACACGTGAAATCAGGATATAGATCAGTAAGTGTGGTTGTACATTTTGATTTTAGGTGTGCTTTGAAACTTTCTCATGGTAGCAATCCCAGATGTCTCACAGACATGTGATAGTCATACTTTTGAAAATCAGTGTAGAAGCAGTGTGTATACAGTTTTAAATAACATTGAAATTTGGTCTTTTCCTAGACTGCTGTGTGGTATGTTGCTCACTCATGACCCCCAGAGAGCCCAGAAATCTCGATGGGAAATAACCAGTAGTCTGAGGTCCTCCGTTAGGTACGGTTTCACTTCAACAATATTTTCAGCCAATGAGAGGGTTTCCTGACACGTAGTCTAATTGTAAGCTGAGGGAAATCTACAAAGAATCATTTACAGTTGCTGAGGGGTGTGCACGGACATGAAGGAGATGTGCATATTAAGAACTATAGGCTGCTAATGAGGAAGTCGAAGTTCTAAGCAGATGGAGACACAAGCAGTGGTCACCGATTGGAAGATGGAACACAGCTGATAGGTTTATTGCAGTCCCTATAAAATTCTCTTGCTTTGACATTAAGTATACATTATTCTGCTATGAATTTTCCTAAAGTGGTATAATGGTAGCCTCTCCCCAACGAAGGGTTTCATTGTCATAAACTGCCAATAAAAAAATATCACGCAGCTAGATTTAATAGAGTTACCCCAACAAACACTTGCCTGGTCTCTCTAATGCCTACATCTCAGTGAGTGTCTGTATACTTCCCAATTGTCATTCTGGGGACACAGAGTGGGGGCTGGACACCTTCACTATCAGCTATAATTTTGTGGTCTTATCACACACACACACACACACACACACACACACACACACACACACACAAATTACAATACCATTGAAAGCACAAAACGAATTAGCATTATATTTTGTTTCAGGACTCATGTGTGAAATACCAAATAAATATGATTGCCACACAGTAGATATTAGATGGAGAAGTTTATTACATGAGCATTGGGGAGAGAAGGGGGGGAGGGGAAGGGTATCCCAGAGAGGGAGGTGGGGGAGGGGTAAGAGGAGGTAAGAGGGGTGAGAGTCATGAGGGGGGCAAGGGGGTGTTGTCCTTTCATAATCTTGGGTAGGGCCACACCCAGTAGGAGGTAGGCAGTGACATCACAGATGGGCAGACTGGGGCAGAATCCTAACAATGTATCTTTTTGCATCTTATTCTTTCTTCCTCATCACCTAATCTTACCCTTTCTAGGGGGTAATTGGTTTTATTTTTAATTTGCCGCACATGCTTGCCAGGACATGAGTCTGGCGCTCAGAACACAGCATGCAGGAACTGTTCTCCTCTTTTATCATGTGGATCCTGGGAATTGAACTTAGGTCCTCAGGTTTAGCCACAAGTACCCCGACTCCGTGGCACTATCTTGCTGGTCCCCAAGCCTTGCACTTTTCCATGTAGTTGTAACTTCTGCTACTGAAACCATCATCTCCATCAAGATAATGAGCATGTTTAGGAATCCCCAAGTTCCCCTTCTGCTCTTTTGTAGTCTGCGTGTCTGTGCACTCCGTAAGCCCTCCCTGTGCATCATGGGTAACCACTGGTCTCCATTGCTGTGGTTTTCATTGTCTGGGGTACTTCATATATTTATTATGTGAACATACGCACACGGATGAAATCGTGCTTTGGGTGACGTCACTTCTCTTCCCTCGGTCAGCGTATGTGTGTTGAGATTCCTCATCTTGCATTTTCACTTTATCCTTTACTGTGGGATGGATACGGTTCACTGTGTGGATAATGCCACAGTTTGTTTGCCCGTTTGCCTGGTGATGGACATCTGGGTCCTCACCTGCTCTGAGCTTTCGCTACTCACGCTGTGAGCATATCTACGCAGGTCTTCATGCGGCTGGTACTTTCATCTTTCTGGACAAAGCACCCAGCAGCATGCACTCCGGGGCTATTTCCTCACTTAGGAACAGAAGAAGCTACCCAGCTGCTGCGCCATTTTCCACAGAATGCCCAGTATGACTTTCAGTCATTCACCAGCTGCGTGGTGAGGCTTCGGTGTGTTTTGTTCCTTCCCTAGGGCCCATCTTTCCAGCACCTAGTTGAATGTCTATGTAAACACTGTCGCATTCTCTTCAGCAGTGGCTTTCAAAGACTGGAGGCATTGCATTTTGAAGTTCAGTTTCTATTTTTTTTCCTCCTTTATGGTTCATGCTTCTGATTTGTAGCTCAGAAATCTTCTTCTAAGCCTAGACCCAACTATTTCCTTTCATGTTTGCTCTCTTTTTATGATTATGATTTTTATTTTCTCTTTGATCTAAACTTGGACTTGAGAAAATGTTTGATAATTATTATTATTTTTTCTTTTTCTTTTAAGCCTTCGTGGTTACTGTAGACATATGTGACACTGTGGCCCATACTTTTTGTATTGTAAAAAATTGAGGCTGAGGGGATGAGGTTAGGGGAAAGAAGATGCTAGAAGGTGCAAAGAAGGTTGTGTGAGAGGCAAGCTTTGTCTGGATGGCATTTTTTTTTTTTTGCACTACTGTCTCCACACTGCCTTGAAGCCAAACTCACACTGCAGCCTTTCCCCTTTGTCATTCTTCGTGGTTCTTTCTGTTGCTCTTTTTTCACTTTCCTCCCGACTTCCTTCCTCCTTCCCCTCCACCTCTCTTCTTCCCTCCTTCGCTCCCTTCTTCCCTCCTTCCCTCCCTCCTTCCTTCTCTCATCGAGCTCATCTGAAAGTCCCCTGTGCTTCCTTTGATAAATATAGAATCGACTTTGTAATTATCTCCCAACGTTCTTTCTCTGCTTTAATCCATTGGCATTTGAAAATCTTAGTTTCACGGCTGCTCCTCACTGGCCTCAGGTTGCTGCCTGTGTTCCTTCCATGTTTTTTTTTTTCTTTTTTTTACACAAAAGACAAGTAGATTCCTTTAAAATGCATGTTAATATCACATCACTGCTTAAACCCTCTCAGGCTTTGCCACTGGGCTTTGAGTGAAGGCAAGTGAGTAAGGCTGGGCCATGGACCCATCAGCCTGGCTTGAAGGGGTGTCTGCAGTTGGTTCTGGGTTGTTTAAGAGCCTGAGGGTGGTCCTGGGGTGTTTAAGAAAGCCAAGGCTCTTCCGTTTTCTCTTCAGTTCTTGCATCACTCCCTTGAGTTGTTGCCCTGGCTTTCTTCACTAATGGACTGTAACCTATAAAGCCAAACAAACCCATTCCTCCCCAGGTTGTTTTTTGGTCAGGGTTTTGTCATGACAACAGGAAGTGGGCTAAGATAGCTCCACATATATCCCTCTATGATAATAAAAAACAAAACAAAACAAAACAAAACCAAGAGCTAAGTGAGACCTGGCTTTGCCAGCAAACAATTTTGCAAATGAAAAAGAAAGTCTGGTTTAATTTCCAAATAGACTGTGGCTTTTATTCAGTCAACAGTAGGAGAAAAACAAACCGGAGCAAAGCAAGCGACCCAAAGCAGCACATTCTGTGCTTGCCTTCAGCCGCTGGCAGCCTCGGCAGGACTTGCTCACTCTTCGCTTATGACTTTGGTGTGGACCTCCCGGCTCTTCACCCGCAGCTTGTTGACCTGGGACTCGGCGATGTCCGCCCGCTCCTCGGCTTCCTCCAACTCATGCTGGAGCTTGCGGAACTTGGCCAGGTTGACGTTGGATTGTTCCTCCTGAGAACAAAAAATGCATTCTGGCGGTTAGAGGCTGTAGTTCTATTTGCCACTAGGCCAGATTATTCTACAGTTGTATTTCCTTCTCAAGTGCCTTTGGGCACGTCTAACCTCCAACCTCAGGCCAATTTGTAACTAGTGACAATTTCAACTTGGAGGAAGGAAAGGAAAAGTTTCCACGTGGAAGAGAACAGCCTTTGGCCAAACCTTCTCACCACCTCCCTGCCTTTTAAAGATATGTTTTATTTTTATTTTATGTGTGTAACTGTTTAATGGCCTGCATATATGGCTGTGCAACAAATGCACGCAGTGTAGGAAAGGAGGCCGGAAAAGGACTTTGCATCCCCTGGGAATGTAGTCGCATATGGCTGTGAGCCACCAAGTGGGTGCTGGGAACCGAACCTGTATTCTCTGGAAGATCAGCCAGTGCTTTTAACCACGGAGCCATCTCTTCATTTCCTGTCTTACCCTCTTTTGTGTGTGTCTCTTGTGTGGAAAGAAAGAGGTGCCCTCAGAGACCTCAGTAAGCAAATGTTTACATTCAAATAGCTTGGAAATCCCACTAAATATTTGTTCCCCGTGTATTTTAAGATGAATACAGAAGATAGGAAACGTGGGGCTAAGAGAGAAGTTGCCTGTTTTGTGTGACTGTTCCTATTCCTTCTTTCTTTTTTTTCCTTCCTACCACATATTATCTACAAGAGTGGGGAGGAGGTGGGGGGACAACCAGGAAAGTGCAGTTGGGGAGCTCAGGGCTTCACACACCACTATATGGAGTTCCACTCTTTCCAGCATGTTCCAGTTGCTGCAACACACACAGGGAGGTGGGGGTGGGGTGGGGAGACATCAGTATTTGACTTTGAGGAGCACATGACTTTGTGTATTTGAGGGACAGGAACTGTTCATCCTGGCGTTAGTGTTTCTGTTGTGTGTTTGCTGCTATCACTTAAGGCTGGGTATTTGGAGCCTTCTCTTTCCCTGGCCCCTTCTGCCTCATAGTAAATAGCCCGTCTCGACCTATGATTAGCGTGGGGGTGCATGTATTTCTACTTGTATGATCCCAGTCCCTGTAAAACATGTGAATGGTTGATTGTTACCGTGCACCCTTCTCCCTCCCCCATACATAATTTTTAAAGCACATTTTCTCCTTCAATAGAATTCTGCTTCTAGCTACAAAACCTCAGAGATACTCACAGCCTCCTCAGCTTGTCTCTTGTAGGATTTCACCTTCGCCTGGAGCTTGTCCACCAAGTCCTGCAGCCTGAGCACATTCTTGCGGTCCTCCTCGGTCTGAAAGTTTGATTTTTAAGAAATGCATTCAATCCAAACAAATGTCTACCACTGGTGCTAAAAATAAGTTGCCCATGTGCCAGAAGGAAGACCCTGGGGGTAAACTTGACTAAACCTTGGTATGAACAGCGGTCGTGTTTCTTAGATGTGTACTCTGTCTAGCCTCTGTGTTAAAGAACCCTGTACATCTTTTCTATGCCTTAGCGCCTCTTCTGGGAGAGGCCACACTGGGACTAACACCTCGTTTGTTTTGCTTTAGTGCTTATATTCTTTTCTCTCTTGTGCCACTTGTCCTCCTTCCCTCCTTTTTTCCTTTCCCTCCTCTCTTCTCTTCCACCTTCCTTCCTACCAGTGGGGATCAAGTTCATGTGGAATATGCACTCTGCCACTGGCCTGCATGCCCCAATCTCTGTCATTTTGTTAAGGCTTCCTTAATCACCCCAGCTTGGTATATGCCTGGGACCAGAAACTTTGTTTTTTTTAATCCTTTACACATGGGGGATTAACATGCACGTCTACAAGGGCCACCTAAGGGATTGTGAGGGTTTTCTTTTCCCTTTGGGCAAGATGCCTGTACATTCTAGAAAGCTATCCCTCTTACCTGGTAGGTAAGTTCCTTTACTCTTCTCTCGTGCTTCCTTAACCCTTTAACAGCCTCAGCATTACGTTTCTGCTCATTTTCAACCTCTCCTTCGAGTTCACGTACCTGTATCCAAGAAAGAAAGAAAGAGAGATCTCCAGGAGGTATCCAGGGGTTTAGCCTAGGGTCAGCTGCAGGTGCGGACAGAGTGTTCCTGACCCCACGGCAAGAAGGCTGTGCTCCCTTGACTTTTCAAGATTTGGGGCTGAAGACCCACCCTGGCCTCCAGTTTCTGGATCTGCTTCTTGCCGCCCTTCAGCGCCAGCTGCTCGGCCTCGTCCAGACGCAGCTGCAGGTCCTTCACCGTCTGCTCCATGTTCTTCTTCATCCGCTCCAGGTGGGCGCTGGTGTCCTGCTCCTTCCTCAGCTCCTCCGCCATCATGGCAGCCTGGGAGGCAAAGCACACCAAGAAAATGAAGAGGCCTGGGGGTGGCAGGAGGCCCAGGGGTGAGGAGGATGACGTGTGTGGCGCTCACGTCGGTGATGGCTTTCTTGGCCTTTTCTTCTGCATTGCGGGATTCCTGAATCACTTCTTCCACTTCACTCTGGAGCTGCGAAACATCATTTTCCAACTTCTTTTTGGTGTTGATGAGGCTCGTGTTCTGTTTAAAAAAAAAAAAAGGTGGAAATTTAAAAGATGTTCAGGTTTCCCAGCTGGGATATACAAATGTTCTATTTTTGTTTAGCTCAGGAGACAACGTTTACTAATGTGAAGTATTCTGTTTGGTGCACACTCGTAATCATTTGCATGGTTGGAACCTCCTTCTTCGTACTCAGCCCTTTACTGCCCATGTGACTTATATATGAGAACCTCTGAAATGAACAGGGCCTGTATTGACAGGGAATGGGGGTGCATGCTTGTAATCCCAGCAGTCAGAGGCTAAGGCAGTTGGAGCATGAATGTAGGGCCATCTTGTGCTTCATAGGAAGACCCTGTCGCAAGACAGCAATGCATGCCCATTATTAGCAGTCACCTTTCGTCTTGCTTTATTTATAGTATTCTTTGCTTAAAAGGTTGAGAATAACAGCTTTTCTGTGTGTGTGTGTGTGAGTGCACGACATAGGAAGTGTCTCAAAAAAATTGTGTGTGCACATGGGGTGGGGTGAGGGTGGGAGAGAGATGGGGGAGAGGGAGAAAGAGAGAGATGGGGGACGGGGGGGGGACTTGTCCTTTGGAGGGATTCTGAAATTGCATTATGAAAACATTTCCTTAACATTTCAACAGTGTTCTCGAAGGGAAAGAAAAGTATCTTGGTATATACTTGGACGTGCTGGCTTGTGATTATTTTGGTGTCACATAGGTCCCACAAGGGACCGATACTACAACTACATATAATGCCAGGGCAAAGGGAATGCTAAATGCTCTGGGAGGCACAAAACAGAGAGCACGGTGCAATTGAACTCCGATGGGCCCCTGATGTGCGCTGCATGAAATGTGTTTCAGTTTGGAGTCAAAGGCATGTTTACTTTTGGGGGTTCATGAAGTAACCCCAAAAATCTACCCTTATTTCTAAATCTACAAACCCTGTTTGGTAGAAAAATCTACAAAATACAAATAGGAATGCACAGCAAGGTCACCCATAGCTCCGTCAGAACTCCGTGGTGGCTGCTGCATAGCCCCACCCTTGGCTATAGGTACATACTGACCCTTTAGGCTCCTCACTCGGCGGGGCACCAGCATGTGGCTCACCTGGGTGTGGAGGAGCTGCACGCGCTCACTGGCATCCAGCAGCTCCTGCTCCGCCATCTTCCTGCTCCTCTCCGTCTGCTCCAGCGTGGCCCGCAGCTCCTCGATCTCAGCCTGCAGCAGGTTGGCTCTGCGCTCCACCATGGCCAGCTGCTCCTTCAGGTCCTCCTGGCCCCGGAGAGCGTCATCCAGGTGCAGCTGGGTGTCCTGTGGGTTAAAAAAAAAAAAAAAAAAAAAAAAAATATATATATATATATATATATATATATATATATATATATATATATATATATCTTGACTCATCGGAAGAGGACATGAGCACATCGGAGACAAGTTAGAGGAGTGCATTGGTGCTAGGAGCAGGGGGTGAAGTGCCTGTCGTTTGTATGAGCTTCAGAAAGATGGTGGCATTTGCTTAGGGTATGAGGAAAGCATGCAGATATGCAGTCATGCTATGTCAAATAACTTGCTACCTGCCACATGCAAGTCACTACACTTTATCACTTATAGAGCATTTTCCACATACTCTACATAATACTTGGCATCTGCTGTCTTATTTGCCTCTCACAGCCATCCTTGGGCTGGGAAACTCATTTCTATTATGTAGAAGAAGAAACAGGCCCTAAGAGGTTAAATAACTTCCTTGAAGTCAGAGGTGATAAAACGAAGATTCAACCTCGGGCTTGTCTTGTGTATGTCCCGCGTATTCTTGTAAAGCCAGTCATTTCTTGATCTTTCAGCTTCTGTCTGTTCCTCTATATATGATTTCAGCAAGCTAGCATGTTTTACGCACACTTACTTGGTTACCTTGATGCATCCAACTGTGTAATTTGGTGAGAGGGAGATGGCTATCGTAGTGTTATTTGTCAACAGAATCTAGAATTACCTGGAAAATGGGACAATGGGGCACCTCTGAGGGATTATCATGACTGTGCTAATGGGTATAGGAAGACCCATTGTGATTGTGGTCAGGACCAGTCCCTGGGCAGGGATGGCGGTCTGTGTAAACTGGAGGTGGCCAGCTAAGCGCTACCCTTGAGTTCCTTTCCGTCTGATCCTGATGTGGGTACCATGTGACCAGCTGCTTCACACTCTTGCTGGGTGTAGGACTTCCCTGTCATGACGGACTATACTGATGAACTGTAAGTTAGGATGAGCACTTGCTCCTTTAAGTTGCTTTTGCCAGGGAGTTTTATCACAGCAGTGAGGGAAAGTAGCTAGTACAGACTGCTTAACAAGTAATTGTGGGAACAACAGACAGGTATGTTCTGCGCCGCCTCTGAGAGGCGTGTCTACCTTGAGGATGCCTTGTGTGTTCCTGTAGTTCCTCAAGCTCTCGGCAGCCAAGCGGTTGGCATGGTTCAGCTGGATCTCCATCTCGTTGAGGTCACCTTCCATCTTCTTCTTGACTCTCAGAGCATCGTTCCTGCTGCGGATCTCGGCATCCAGCGTGCTCTGCATGGACTCCACGACTCTAATGTGGTTTCTCTTCAGCTGGTCGATCTCCTCATCCTTCTCTGCAATCTTCCTGTCGATCTCGGACTTGACTTGGTTCAGCTCCAGCTGGATGCGCAGGATCTTTCCCTCCTCATGCTCCAGAGACGCCTTAAGGACGGCAAGAAGTGACGTCAGCCCTGAGCGGAAGAGAACTCCAGCGGATGGGGTCCACTGTGAGTTTGTGAGGCAAACTCTTTTGCTTAGTTTTGACTTGATTTTTCAAGACAGGGTTTCTCTCTGTGTAGCCTTGGCTGTCCTGGACTTGCTTGTTGACCAGGCTGGCCTGGAACTCACAGAGATCTGCCTGCCTCTGCCTCCCAGAGTGCTGGGATTACTGGTGTGTGCCACCTCGCCTGGCTTATGAGGCAAACCCTTATTGATATCATCTTGTTTAACTTTGAGATTAATAAAATTGTCCTAAGAACCTATGAGGTGAGCTTTTTCTTGTTTATCCTGTCATAGATTATATGGGACAGTTCTGTAGTGAAGGTACTGTGCACTATCTGAAGAGTCATGACAGTACTAAAGGAATTATCTGGTTAATTTTTTATGTATTATATGTATACTACAGATACATATGTATAATCTTTCATAAACTACAGTCTTCATGTATGATATGTTAATCTTGCATAGAAACTATGAGTTTTGCCGGGCGTGGTGGCGCACGCCTTTAATCCCAGCACTCAGGAGGCAGAGGCAGGCGGATCGCTGTGAGTTCGAGGCCAGCCTGGTCTACAAAAGTGAGTCTAGGACAGCCTAGGATACATAGAGAAACCCTGTCTCGGAAAAAAAAACCAAAAAACCAAAAAAACAAAAACAAAAACAAAAACCTATGAGTTTTAACATAGTTTTCCTCCCCTGATTATATAGTGTATACTCAATGTACAATGTGGGGACAATGTATAAAAACTGTTTCCCATTGCCCCTCACTGAGAGACTACTGTTTAATGTGGTACTTTTCCCCTACCATCTTTTAAGGCAGGGTGTCTTGCTGTGTGGTCCAGGCTGGCCTGGGGCTCCTTCCTTGTCCACTCCCCTATTTCTATCCATCTTTTCCATCTAATTTTATCTAATCAAAGTTGTATATGCAAATATCTTTCTTTTTTTTTTTTTCAAAAGCAAACATTTGTGTCTGTCATAAAGCTTTCCCCACTTTAATCATACTCTTTGGTAACTTTCATGTATTTGTTTGATAAATAGTTGATGGGAGGACACGAAGGTCAGGGAAAGTCTACGGGAGTTGCTTCTTTCCTTCTGCCACGTGGGTTCTGAAGACTGATCGGAGGGTATAAGGCTTGGTGTATAGGGAATCATTCTGCTGGGCCCCTTTTGGACTTTTAAGGGGAGATTCTGGTGTAGAGCTCTGGCTGGCCTAGCTCTTACTACGCTGCCTCTACCTGCAAGTGCTAGGATTTTAGGGATCTGTAACCTCTCCTGGTCTAATAACCACACTTGTCATTTGGAAGTCTGCTATTCTACAGTTTGCTTACTGGACGTCTTTGTCTTAAAGTTTTGCCTCTTTTAAAGATTATTCTCTTGTGACAAATTCTAAGGAACAACCGATGGGTTAGAGCATTGACATTTTTCTCAGACCTGATTTTGTTTTATTTATGTGCACACGGGTTTGTGTAGATGTATGTCGTGTGGCTCCTGGAGGCCAGAAGAAGGTATCTGACCCCCTGGAGTTGGAGTTACAGGTGGTTGTGAGCCCTACACGTGGGTACCAGGAGCTGCATTCAGGTCCTCTGGGAGAGCAGGAAGAGCTCTTAACAGCGGAGACATCTCTCCAGTCCCAGAACTGACAGTATTAAGGCTTTTGATAGATTCACCTAATTATCCTGTATATAAAGGTCCCATGTTTAAACTGTTTCTGCTCCGTGATAATGTATTCAATTCTTGGCGCCATATCTCAGCTTGGTAGTTTTGCTGATGTTTGTCTTTTACTTGCCCCGCCCCCCGCCCCGCCCCGCCCCGCCCCGCCACCACACACACCTCTGCTTCCTCTAAGGCAGCCTGGATCTCACATTTCTCTTGTTCCACTTGCTTCTTGATCTTCTCCAACTCATGGATGTGCTTCCCTCCCTCTGCAATCTGCTCTGTCAGGTCAGAGATCTCCTCTGCGGAAGAACAGATGAAAGGAAGTGGTTGGAGCCATGGCAGCACGGGAGAGTCCCGCCAGGACCGCGCAGGCTTGGCAAGGGCACGCGGGACTCACGCTGCAGGTTCTTGTTTTCTCTCTTGAGCGTCTCGAGTTGATCCAGAGACTCCTCATAGGCGTTCTTCACTTTGAACAGCTCCGTGCTGAGAGAACGGGACTCCTTCTGGGAGGACTCAAGCTCGGCCTGCGTTTCCTCGTACTTCTGTCTCCACTCTGACAGGACCTGAAAGGCCATAGATTGTCAGCTGGGACGCGGAGAAGGAAGACCTGATGGAAGTTTTCCTAAGGGTCAAGCAAGCTGGAAGCACACCTTGTCGAAGTTCCTCTGCTTCTTGTCCAGGGCGGCGCAGGCTGCGTTGGTCCTCTCCACGTCGAGCATGAGGTCCTCCACCTCGTTCTGCAGCCTCTGCTTCGTCTTCTCCAGGGACGCACACTTGGCGTTCACGGCCTCTACGTGCTCCTCAGCTGCCTGCAGACGCTGAGCCAGCTTCTTCCTGAGAAGTTAGCCAGACAGTCAAGAGCCAGCCAAAGCCAGGAACAAAGTGAAAACTGCTGTGATTTCTTCTCGCCGTCCTGTCTTGTGTTGGCCTTTCAGCCATCTGCCTTTCAGCAGTGATCACCACACTTGCATTCTAGAGTAACAAACTAGAAGGTTCCAAAATGGCCGATAGCTGGACTCAGTGAAGCCCTTGGAGTGTTACTGGATTCCTATAGGATGCTGTCAGTGCCACGTGCCTTAATGCATCGATGACTCTGGACTTATAGGACTTGTGATTATCGTTAGCTGGGACAGCATCATTGATTGGTTTATATATATCCTTCCTAAGCCAAAATGAAGCTGAAGCTAACTAGATATTTTTAATCAGGCAAAAATATACTGATCATGTTTGTTTTCTCAGACTCTCCGATTTCTTTTATAACCCCCTCTCCACCCTGACCTCCCCCCCCTTTATCCCCACTGCCCACAGAGCACAGCTAATTTGTTTAAATCCTGTATATTTGGTCAGCCTAACTAGAGAACACACTTGATGGATAGATCCGGACAGTCTGTGCAGCAGAAGCAAAGGCAAGTCTGATTTTCATTTGAACGCGTTATGTTCTTGCTTCACTCCCACTGGTGTGCCAAGGCCTCATCCTTAAGAGGCAGAAAACCTCTTTCAACTTGACACCCAGGAAGGCTTATCTTATTCAGGCCAGTCCTAGGGACATTCTGTACAGTTTAGGGAACTGGGCTGTGAGTTTCAAGAGGGATGTTTGTCCACTTGGACTTAAGGAGATGCTCTCTGGAGTGAAAACATCTGGATCCAGCACCAGCTGTTCCTCTAAATAAGTCTGTGCCCTCAGGCCAGTACGTTAACTTCTTGAAACCTCAGTTCTCTCATCTACAAAAGGAGAAAAGCTGTAATAGTGACTTAGCATTGCTACAAAGCTAAAAGAGCAAACGGATGTGTGGATGTGTAGCGCCTGACACAGGGATGTGGAGGACTAGGAAAGGCAAAACTCGCCTTCCCTCCAGGTCCTGAATTGACATATGGGAAGAAACCGCACTCAATAAATGTTAGCTGTTGGCGTTTCCATGTTATCTTCAGCAAGACCATAGCTTCTTGTGGGAGCTGCTGCATTAAGCACTATGGAGACTGTATCTCTCACGTTCACGTCACGTACTTGGCCTCCTCCAGCTCCTCCGTGCGCTGGATGGCGTCCGTCTCGTATTTGGTCCTCCACTGGGCCACCTCGCTGTTGGCCTTGGACATGGCCCTCTGCAGCTCAGCCTTGGCTTCCTGCTCCTCCTCATATTGTTCCCGCAGCAGGTCACAGTCGTGGCGGGAGGACTGCAGGGCGTGGGCCAGCGCGTTCTTGGCCTGCAGACGTGACAGTCACATGGTTTCAATTCATATATGCTATACTACTTAAGCACTTCAAGCAGATTATAAGTGGGCGGCGTTCTCAGGTTTGCTTTGCCAAGATCTCTGGTTAAAAACTCACCTTGGTCTCTTCCTCAAGCTGTCGCTTCAGCTCCTCAATCTGCTGGGTAGACGCCTGCTTGCTCCGTGACAACTGAGACACTAAAGCATCTTTCTCATCTAACTGTCGGGAGTATTCGCCTAAGAGCAGTATAAGTGGGAGAACCCATGGTATAGCGATGAGCCACGTGCGCATGTGTATATTTACACTAATTTCTAAGCACTTATAGATATGGGCATTAACAAAAAATTAAAAGTAAAAAGTGTAGGTTGGCAAGCAGGGATGCTGCAAAAAACTTGTCTACGTGTGTTTGCTTCCTTATGCTTTGAAAAATTCTGATAGCTTGTTGATTTCCCTCTAAAATGAGAGTATTGCAGCATAGCAAAACAAAACAAAACAAAACAACAAAAACAAACAAACAAACAAACAAAAACCCTTTAGTGCAGTGCTGGATGTGGGGAGCCAGAGAAGGCAGCTCTACCTGCTTCTGTCTGCAGACGCCCCCTCTGCGCTGTCAGCTCGTTGATGAGGCGCTGCTGTTCCTCCTCCTTGGTCTTCAGCTCACTGACCTGGTCCTCCAGGGTGCGGCACATCTTCTCCAGGTTCCCCTAAGGATCATGAGACAAGGAAAAATCAAACACTGAATATAGTCATAAAACCAAAGCAAAGCAAAGCAAAACAAAACAAAACAAAAAAACCCCAATTCTTAAAGTATTTAAGATGTTTTAATATTAAAAGGTTAAAATAAATATATTTTAAGAACGTGTGAGACATGAGTAGAAGGCTGTGTCACTGGCACTTTAGCATAGGCCAGAATTCAATTACATACATATTATATTCATTGTTGGGAAACAGCCACATGTCTCAGTGATGGTGACACTCGAGTGGATTTTGAAGTCATCTTAGTGGGTTATAGTAATTTTTAAAACTGAGAGTAAGTCAGGCCTGGTGACGCACGCCTTTAATCCTAGCACTCGGAGGCAACGGCTGGAGAATCACTGTGAGTTCGAGGCCAGCCTGGTCTACAAAGCACGACCAGGACAGCCGAGGCTACACTGAGAAACCACGTCTCAAAAACAAACAAACAAACAAAAAATTCAGAAAAACAAATTGTGGAACTATGTTAGGATGGAAAATATTTAAATAATGCTATAAAATGCCGCCGAGCCAGGTTTGATTGCAAGAACAATGGAGGCTGTTTTTCTGGCCCATTGCCCACAATGCTGGGCACCTTGGCTTTGGCGATGGCCTCTGCGTTACTGCTAAGGTCGTCAATCTCCATCTTCAGCTCGCTCTTCTCCTTCTCCAGCTTCTGCTTGACGCGCTGCAGGTTGTCAATCTGCTCGCCCAGCTCCGCCACGCTGTCCGCGTGCTTCTTCCTCAGGGTGGCGGCCGTGGCCTCGTGCTGCAGGGTGGCCTCCTCCAGGTCCCTGCGCATTTTCTGGAACTCGGCCTCTCGCTTCTTGTTCATCTCGATCTGGGCTGAAGTGGCCCCACCGGCTTCTTCCAGCCTCTCGCTGATCTCCTCCAGTTCCCTGGAGAGGTCAGAGCGCTGCTTCTCTGCTTTGGCCCTGGAGGCCCGCTCTGCCTCGATTTCCTCCTCCAGCTCCTCGATGCGGGCCTGGAAGTCAAACAAGTACACTGATACATTTCAAATCCATCTCAATTTTACTGTGTTTTTTGTTTGTGTGTGTGTGTGTGTGTGCGTGCGTGCTTTCTGATGTGTTGAAAAACAGAAAGATGAGGGGCTAGGTGTAGTAGTCCGTGCTTTCTATCCCAGAACTCAGGGTTCTGAGGCAGGAGGAGTGTGAGTTTGAGGTCAACCTGGACCATAGAGTGTGGCCCTGTCACAAAACACCAACAAACAAACAAACAAATAGAGTAAGAAAATTCACCTGCAACTCTTTGATCTTCTTTTGCAGCTGGATTTCCACGGCTTGCTCGTCTTCAATTTTGCTTATCAAATTGCTGATTTCAAACTCCTTCCTTTAGACAGAACAGCAGACATATTAACATATATGTTGTTTTTATTTTAGTTATTTTAAATATATATCATTAATTTATTCATATTACATCTCAATTGTTATTCCATCCCTTGTATCCTCCCATTCCTCCCTCCCTCCCATTTTCCCCTTACTCCCCTCCCTTATGACTGTGACTGAGGGGGACCTCCTCCCCCTGTATGTGCTCATAGGGTATCAAGTCTCTTCTTGGTAGCCTGCTTTCCTTCCTCTGAGTGCCACCAGGCCTCTCCATCCAGGGGACGTGGTCAATATGGGGCAGCAGAGGTCGTACATTATTTGAAGGACGGCACCACATAGAATTCTCTCTAGAGCCCCTACTTTTTAAGCTTCTCGTCAAGTTGCTGTTTGTCGTTTTCTGTGTCCATTGTGGATTCTTGGGCCAACTTTAGGTCCCCCTCCAGCTTCCGCTTGGCTCTTTCTAGGTCCATCCTGAGCTTCTTTTCCTGTTCCAGTGACCCTTCAAGCTGATGGGGAAGAGAAATCTGTTAAAATCGAAGCACAATTAAAGAAATGTTTCAGAAGGACATTTGAAATGTGTTTACATCGTCCACTTGCTGCTCCAGCTTGGTTTTGGCTTTGGTCAGCGTGTTGACCTTGTCCTCCTCAGCCTGCAGGTCATCCAGGGTCTGCTGGTGAGCCTCCTGGAGGGCTTTCTTCTCCTTGGTCAGCTTGGCGATGGTTTCGTCCAGGCCGGCCATCTCTTCCGTGAGGTTTTTCACCTGCAGAAGTTAGAACACGTGGTCTCAATAAGAAAGCGGCCCAGCTGCGAGGGGCAGAACCTCCATGTGGCGTAGGCGGAGCATGCGCGTGCCTTGTTCTCCGTGGCGTGCTTCTCCTTCTCGACCTTGGCCAGGGTCAGCTCAAGGTCATCGATGTCTTTCTTCAGCTCTGAGCATTCGTCCTCCAGCTTCCTCTTCTTGGCCGTCAGCTCGGCGTTGATCTCCTCCTCGTCCTCTGCTCGCTCGGTCACCTCCTTGATCTTGGCCTCCAGCTGGATTTTGGTTTTGATCAGCTGTTCACACCTTTCCTCAGCATCAGCCAAGCTGTCTGCTTCCTGTGGATTCATTAAGACACTTAGACAGTCTGTTGCTTGTTTTGAAACCTAATTTTTTTTTTTTTGCGCAATGTATTCATTGTTCATCTGAATTCTGTTGCATTTCTCAGCATGAATATAAGTTCACCTTTCATTGAATATTATATCTGACTTAGAGACATCCAACTAACCAGGAAATGAGGATGGGAGTTTAGAAGCAAAGGAATCTTCATCATGATTGGGAGAAGGTGGAGAAGGTGGTGGCTGTGGAATTGTGTGTAGAAAAGGCAGTAAGAAGCCTTGTCTCCAGACATCCATAGGTATTGCCCAGGGCAAGTTGCTCCCCGCCCACCCCATTCTCAGTGTTAGATATGAAAATAAGGAGGTTGTAATTATTTCTAAGAGCTGTTATAGTCAAAGATGTTGATTTAGTAATGTTGGTTAGTTTTGATTTCAATCAAATTACTAGTTGTCAAATAGAATTTAAAAAAACTAAAAGCGTAAACGGAATGCATTTCCACGCAGCATCTTTAATTCATCTAAATGTTTGCGATGGTCCATAGCAACACAATATTTGCTTGAAGTTTCCATTTCTATTTAGAGAACGGCCTATTATCCTCAAAATGAATTTCGGAATGTATAAGGACAAGTAATTCTGACAAATTATGCAGCTACATAAAATTTTTATAAGTAACTAATTAAAGGACTCAAAAATTCAGTCACTGACTTACTAAATTCCTCTGCCCTGGGGATTTTTCTAACTTCTCGATGTTTATTTTATCTTCAGTGTTTAAAGTGGATGAGGCTGGGGACTTCTTGGCTACTTACTTGTTTTTATCTTTAATAGTGATACACTGGGTGCTTATTGACCGTGACAGATCAACCATGAGAAGAGACAGATCTAGTCTTAGGCATTTGGAAAACTATCCTTCCCACAATCCCTCTCTAATGTCCCTGGACTTGTTGAGCACAGAAATGGGCGGTTATGTCTGACTGAGGTGCTGTTCCTAGACTCACTCCCCACCTTCACTACAGCCTCTTCCTGGACATCAGCAGTAGCCACATGTTTTTTTATTTTTTGTTTTGCTTTCTTGGATTGTCCTGAGGACTAAACCCAGAACTTTGAGCAGATGTGAAAGTGCTATATCAGTGGGCTGTATCTCTAGTACCCCCTTTCTTTCCTTCTTTTTTTCTTTCTTTTTATTTTGAAACAAAGATCTCACTCCATTGCTAAGACTGGCTTTGAACTTATTTCATAGTCTAGACGGGCACTGAACTTGGGATCCTCCTGGCTTGGCCTCTGGAGTAGCTGGCAGTAAAGGCATGCACAAGTAGGCTTAGCTCAGAACTATATTTTCAAGGTGGGAGACAATGCAGTCAAGTAAAAGAGGTAAAACATTGGAGTAAGGTTTGGGAATGTAGCTTTAAACCACTTGCTTCAAGGTTGTTTAGTTTTCTGATGTTATTCAATCTTCACCCTGTGTAATACAAATGTAATTATAGCTTTCCTCCCTAAGACACTATAAAAAATGTGAGTAAACTCTAACAAAATAAAGCCCCCGCAAACTCAAAAGATTTTTTTTTCTCAAGAAAAGCCCCATGTTGTAAGGGATGGCCTCTGGAAGTCCAGGAAGAGTCCCCAAGGCATGGAGATGTGATACGTTCAGGACAGAGCACTCACAGATTGAACCTGGAGTTGCAGGTCATTTTTCTCTTTGAGGAGAGTGACCAGCTTCTCCTCCAGCTCCTTCCTCTTGGCCTCCGACTTGGCGAGCTCGTCTTTGGTTTTCTGGAACTCCTCCTTCATGGTGGCCATCTCCTTCTCGGTCTCCGCACTCTTCAGCAACGGCTTGATCTTGAAGAAGAGCTTCATCCAGGGCCAGTGCTTGACGTTCATGAAGGCACGGATGTTGTACTGGATGCAGAAGATGGACTCCCTGGAATGTGGGACAGGATGATGTACTTGTGTACTTGTGCCATGGGCAGCATTTATTACAGACAATAGGCTTTTCCTGTACCGACACATGTTCATCCTGACAATCGGACTTAGAGTTTATAGCCCTCAGGACCACTATTTTGCTAATATGAATGCTATTCATACGGAGCAATTGTGTGTTCTAAGTCCCTGGCAAGCTGGCAAAGATAGACTGAGCCTGGACTGTCTGAGTGACCCCTGCCATAGAAAGAGCAGGCATATATGGGAGGAGTGGCCGGGAGAGCTTGGCCTTTGTAATTGGACTGTGCTGTCCTGCTGTTGCCACATAGCTGTGAGCTGCGAGGTGAGGAGCCATAGGTTGAATGACTTGTCTCAGCTCGGCTCGGCTACCTCTGTCCTTCAAACCTTTCCTGTTTTGATCACCACTGAATTAGGCGCTCTTCTCTTGTTAGCGTCTTCAGATACTATACTAGCTTTTCTAAATTCTTTGAATGGACGGCTTAGTCCTGTCAGCTCGTTAGCACTTGGAGGCGCTTTTAGCAACAGGTAAGCTCCAAAGTTGTTTTATTTAAATAAAAAATTGAAATGGTAATATTGGTACAGCTCTTCAAATGGCAGCATCGGGCTGGCAAGGTTTGGCTGGCTATGGCAACATGTAGGCATCTTTAAGTTTATTACATGCGGGTTTTATTACCATTGGTTCAGTTGCTAGGAATTCCAACTCTGAGAAGGAAGATACCATGACACACACTATGACACAGATGGATGGGGGAGAAAAAATAAAAACTCTTATTATGCCAACCTAAAAAATCCAGATGAACAAAATGAGTTAAATGTAGGCATGGCTGGAGCAATGTGTAAAAAAATATTGTGTAGATAAGTTGCATGAAGTTAATTTGTGAAAGAAGAGAAGGGACTTGTCGCTAGGTAGATATGGGTGAGGGTCTGTACAGACGTGAGAATAATGTTTTCCATGCAAATTGTTTTCCATGTCTGGGAAAAGCGGGGTGGTTAGACGTGAACTGTGTGGTGGGGAGTAGAACCTAGTTAGCTAAGCAAAGCAACTTGGATTTGACAAGGAATACCACAGGGAGCTGGGAACAGAGATGGGGGGGGTGATAAAACCCGCCTGCTGCAGACTGTGTGTGAGATGGATGGGGGCGTGGCCAGGAGAGAAGTCCTGGGAAGTCTAGCCTGAAGGGTGGCCCTAAGGTTGACCGTGTTGTAGAGGTGAAAGCTCATGCAAATTGCAGAATGAGAGGATCAGTGAGTGGGGAAGGGTGATGGAGAGTCCCTGGGGTTCCTTGTGACCCCCGTGGTCTGCACAGCTGTTACCTCCTCTGCAGCATCTTCTGGTACTCTACTCTCATCAGGTATCCCCTACAGACCGCTTGCGTTCTTGTTATAATCTGGGCCAGCTTTTCATCTCTCATTTCTTCCAGGAGACCCAGGAGGCCAGCTTTGAAGAAGACCTGAGGGAACAGAGAGTCACACGTCATCCTCACATTTCAGCCAGACGCAGAAATGGCTGAGCGCCCGGGGGTCAGGTGTACAGGAGTCGCAGCCATACCTTGGTGTGTCCGAATTTATACTGGGTGTGATCAATATCAATAGAGCCCAGAAGCTTCTCAGAGGCCTTCTTGCTGTCGATGAACTGTCCCTCTGGGATAGCACTTGCATTTAAAACTTTGTACCTGTCCAGTTAAGCATATAAGGGATGGTCAGAAAGGTGTAACCACTTGTCCAACTGCCACCAAACAGAGGTGCCTGTTTAGCTCCCAGAACAAAATTTAAAGTAGAGACCTAATGGTTCTTTCAGACCAGATTGTGACCTAGCCTCTTATTCTACCCTCTACCACAAGATGGATTTATTTGATTTCTTATTTGTATACTTACGCAGAGTAGGGGACACGAAATATAAGGGGCAAAGGACAACAATTAGGATGATAAATATTCGAGCAGTCAATGTCATACAGCGAAGAGGACTGACCTCTGTTTAAAATCCCCATACAAGATCCTGCTGGGGAACCCCTTCCTACAGATGCGGATGCCTTCCAGCACCCCGTTACACCTCAGCTGGTGCAGGACCAGTTCGTGCTCCATGGCCCCTGCAAACAGAGAGAAGGAGTTAAGTCCCAGGGGCTGAATTTACAGATGGGGCCCTAGTTTGCCACTAATGGTTTGTGTCTTACCAGGAGTTTTAGTCTCGTTGGGAATGATGCACCGTACAAAGTGAGGGTGTGTGCTTCTTAGGTTGGTCATCAGCTTATTTAAGTTTTCCTAGAAAGGGAGGCAGAAAGGTCTTGAGAAAGTTACGTTTTGAGTTTCTTTTTCTTTTTAGTAAAAATTATCCATCACGCTTTTTTTTCCCAGACAGGGTTTCTCTGTGTGGCCCTGGCTGTCCTGGAGCTCATTCTGTAGTCCAGGCTGGCCTTGAACTCAGAGATCCGCCTGCCTCTGCCTCCCCAGTGCTGGAATTAAAGGTGTGCGACATCACCCAGCTGTGCATACAGTACACTCTGAGCTACTGGGCATAAGCACATGATGCGTTAACTGCTATGCATTTTGAAGGCTTCTGTATTTAACCTCATTAAAGACCCAGAAGGCTAGAGTGCTGGGAAGAAATGCAGATCACCAGGGTATCCATTGGAACACCTAGGGCCAGACAGCACTGCCGGTGGCCTCCAGCACAGGCTGTGTTCTCAGCCAGCATCAGAAGACAAAGACCACACACAGGCTGCCTCTGCCGCAGTATGTCACTGTATGCCATCCTGTGTCTCCCTGGGCCTATCTGAAGACAGCTCCCTGTGGCCTCTCAGATCTTCAGCACTAATAACGTTCATAGTAGCTGGTGATTTCCAGTGAAAATGTGGCTTTGCAATTGTTCCAAACTTTTCCAATATTCCCCCTTTTTTAAAAAAAAAAAAATCATTCCCAGGACCTTCTAATCTCTTGTTTTGTTTTTTAAAGAGGGTAAAAGTGTGAGATGATATAATCTTAGGTGCTTGAAAACATTTTTCATCTTAAGTATGATTATGACAAAGAATGTTTTGCTCAGCCATTGAGAACGCACTTGCAAACATCTTTCACATATGCTTTTTTCCACATCTCAGCCACCAGGAAATCAAAACAAATAACATGAATATCTAAGCCTGAAAATACCTTTACAGAGAAGTGTACAAAGCAACCATCCATCTGTTTTGCTGGATAATGTAAATTATAGTGATATGGGAAAAGAATAAGAACAGATTTTTATGGCTAGGTCAAAGGTCATAGGCCACATCCTAATTTTAGTTTTGAAAGCAATGAGGCATAAAAATCCTCTCAAGCCGTCCTCAGACTAGACGTGCTCCTTTCAGGACGAGCCATGCTGTGGAAGAATTATGGTTGCATCATGGAAATGTGCAATTCTATAATGAAAAGGCTGCACTATTTTGTAAATAGAAGTATTATTGTTTTGTTCTGTAACCATCCATTTTGATCACTAGGCTCCATCTTAGGTTACTTTCACCTGTTCAATTCATCTCAGGGGGAGAATGTGCTTTGGTGGGAGAGTGTTCTGAAGAATGCATTCACCATCATTTTCAAACTTAAATCCTGGCAAGGTGACTCATGCCTGGAATCTAGCACCCAGGAGCCTGAGGTTCTACTAAGTTCACAAGTTCAAGGTCAGTCTGGCCTACATGGGAAGATCCTGTCCCAAAGAGAACAAAGGAAAACTCAAGACTGTTCTCAAACGGTATGGATAACACTGAGGTTCACAAGTACTTCCTTAAAAACCATCCTTATTATTGGCATTTAATACAGATGGGTGCGTGCGTGCGTGCGTGTGTGTGTGTGTGTGTGTGTGTGTGTGTGTGTGTGTTTTGTAACTATGAGGCTTCTAAGAGTACAGCGGCATTTCTAAATGCATCATGTATATTTTGTAACCAAGAGGCTTCTAAGAGTACAGTGGCATTTCTAAATGCATCATGTAATCATAATAAAAAACAGAGAATAAAGCATCCACCCCTACTCAAGTATTGCCTTAGATCTATCCTGATGAGTGAATATTTAAAGCAATTCATATCACCATCCCATTCCCTAATTTACTCTAAATCCTAATAATCCATAGAATCTGAATATATTTTTTCCGATTAAAATTTATACTTTACCCTGAAAAGGGCTGACACAGTTTGGAAAGAAGAGCCCTTCTTCTTAGCCCCTTTCTTTGCACCGCCATCTGCAATAAAAAGAAAACCATCAACAGAGTAGACTCCCAGGGGCCGGAGTGCTATAGGGACATGGTGAGGGATCAGCTTGGTTTAGATGAAGGGCACAGAAGTACCTGCTTCAGCACTGGCGTACGTGGAGAAGAGGCTGGCCAGAGTCTTCATGGCTGACTTCTGGTACAGCCCCACCACGGTGTCATTCAGAGGGTCCTTGTTCTTGTCCAGCCAGCCGGTGATGTTGTAGTCCACGGTGCCCGCATAGTGAATGAGGGAGAAGTGGGCCTCAGCCTTGCCTTTGGTGGGTTTGGGCTTCTGGAAGTTGTTGGACTTTCCAAGATGCTGGTCGTACAGCTTGTTCTTGAAGGAGGTGTCTGTCGCCTTGGGGAACATGCACTCCTCTTCCAGGATGGAGAAGATGCCCAGTGGCTGAGTTGAAAAAAGTAGACCTGTGTCAACTTCATCTTTCTCTTGGATGCAGACACAATGGCCACCATTTGAATTGTGAGCATTCCCAGTTAAATATAAGCCCAGAGTAAGTCAGGCTTCATGCTCAGACGGCCCCTTTGTTCTCTCTAGAATGACCTCACCACCATTTCATCTCTCGTGGAATCTGTAGCATTAGGTTCAGTTAAAGAATAGCTGAACACTAATCCCAAGGAGTCTGTAGGTAATTTGTTAAATATCTTTATTATCATACTTTATTCTATTACGTGAATTAATATGTTGTCAAGGTTTTATTTTACTTCAAAAAGGATGTGCTGGAACTGGGAAACTGGCTCAGTGGGCAAGAGTGTTTGCTGCGCAAGAACCCACATAACTGCAAGACACATGGTCACCTGCATGCCTGTGGCCCCATTGCTGTGGGGCAGGTAGCAGGTCACCAGCCTAGCGAGAGATCCTATCTCAAGAGAATAAAGCAAAGTGTGATAGAGTAGGACACCTTGCATCTTTCTCTGTCATCCACATATGCACAGGTGATGTACCCCATGCACAGTAATGTGTGTGTGTGTGTGTGTGTGTCCCAAACACTACTTAAGATATTTTAGATGTTTAGTCTCTTTAAATATAGATTATTAAGTAGTACAAGCAATTTGACTTTTTTGTTTCTGATACACTGGCTGTATCCTCTGTGCGTCAGTTTTTATCTAGGAAAACATTTATTTTCATTTCTAACATTCTGCACTGTAATGGGGGCAGGTTAGAACTAACAAGAATGGCTTTAGCGAAGCTGACTGCCACAGAGGGCGTGTACACAGCTGCCTTTAAACTGGATACAAGTCAGTATTAAAATGAGGAGGAACTAAATGAAGCCAACGCCTCCCAAACCCTTCTCACGCAAAAGTTGTAGGGAGGATGTGACTCCTAGAGAGTGCTCTTCCAATATGCTCAGATCGCAAGCGGTGGAAGGACAGTGATGCTTTCTATGCCTGAGAGTCGTCCTCATAGCCAGACTCTTGCAGGAAAGTCATACAAACCTTCTCGATGAGCTCGATGCAGGCGGCCAGGTCCATCCCGAAGTCGATGAATGTCCACTCAATGCCTTCCTTCTTGTACTCCTCCTGCTCCAGCACGAACATGTGGTGGTTGAAGAACTGCTGCAGCTTCTCGTTGGTGAAGTTGATGCACAGCTGCTCCAGGCTGTTGAACTACACAGAGCAGAAGAGATTTCCCAGGTTAAGTGGCTTTTTATAGGAGGAAAAATCTGCTAATGGAAGTATTCTTTACGGAAAATAATCTGAATAGAGTGATGATGTTAAAGGACGTGTTTAATCTAATTTCTGTTTGCTCAATATTCCCAAGGATAAACAAATGCCTTTCTCACGAATTCTGTGCATTCTTTACACTACAGCTTTTCTTCCTTCCATCCTTTTCGTTCTTCCCTCTTTCTCTCCTTCCTTTCCTCTCCTTTTCTCTTTCCTTTCTTTTTTGAGACAGAGTCTCACGAGGTAACTCTGGCTCTCCTTCCAGTCACTATATAAGCCAGGCCGACCTTGAACCCACAGAGATCTGTCAGTTTCTGCCTCATGAGTGCCAGGAATACAGGTGTGCACAACCAGACTCGAAAATCCACATTTTATTCTCCTCCTGTCCATCTATCCATCTTCTGTCTGTCTGTCTGTCTGTCTGTCTGTCTGTCTATCTATCTATCTATCTATCTATCTATCTATCTACACTACAGTTCTAACAGAATCTACTCTCCTTTCACCTGAAGCATGCAGAGACAAGAATGGATACCAAGGTGCCCCTGGGCCCTGTGCTTTCTGTCTCTGATGCAGGATAGAAGGGGAAAGTGGCTCATTAGAAAAGCTTAGTAATAGGAATAGTGGTCTCTACTCTCTAATTCTAGGAGAGTTCACACTCTTACATTTGTCTGGCATGTTTTTAAGGAAAATGTACACCAAGACATTTAATTGATGTATAAAATGAAATGGACAGGTTAGTTTCTCTTCTGTTGACATCAAATCCCCCCTGCCCCACCCCCATCTATGAAAGCAGAGATCTGGTACAGTATAGCAATTGAAGATCTGAAAGTCTTTGTAATCACTTATTCTCGCACTTTACCCAGGATAAAGCTGAACCCTGGCAGTGAAATAGTTTATATAAGGTAAACTTGGAAGAGGAGAGGCCGATACCAATGGCTGGGCTCCTACCTTTGGGCTTTCTTCCTTCCCCGCCCAGGTCAATGCAAGATGCCTTGTATTTGTACCAAATGTTGCAGATAGATTCTATCTTGCCTTTATGTTATGTGCCCATGGAATTTTTAGCATGCATTTGATTTTCCTTGCATATCAATTTCTGCTATAATAACAATGGTAACATTAACTTCTCTTTCTTGAAGGTTAAACAAAGTAATGTTTTGATGTCCTTAGAATAGTATCAAAACTGTACTGAATTCTCCAGAAATTTAGCTGTTATTGTTATTGTTTCCATGATCGCAAAGATATTTTAGGGCTAACTCTTTTACTAGGTTCAGTGTTGGAGCAAGTAATATGTACAGTATAAATGATTGTCACTTAGTTCACCGAAGTTCAAAATCGTATCCCTCTCTTTGCATTAGTGTGAAGATAACTCACATCAAAGATCTCAAAGCCAGCGATGTCCAAGACGCCGATGAAGTACTGCCTGGGCTGCTTGGTGTCCAGCTGCTGGTTGATGCGGGTGACCATCCACAGGAACATCTTCTCGTAGACGGCCTTGGCCAGGGCGCCCACTGCATTGTACACCTTTGCAGACGTAGTGATGTTTGTTAGTGTTGTTAAGCCGTGCCATGCAGGCCTCGGTGTGTGTGCTTCATGGAGGACATGCACTTACCTGCTGCACCGTCTGGCCCTTGGTGACATACTCATTGCCGACCTTGACCCTGGGGTAGCACAGGGCTTTGAGCAGGTCAGCAGAGTTCAGATTCTGGAGATAGGCGGCCTTGTCAGCAACTGCGGTGACACACGTGAAGGAATGCTTACCGATGGGTGTTCTTCTTATCCGTATTCCTTTGTCTTTACCCTAATTACTCCATTATTTAGGCTAAAAGGCTTAAATACCTTCACAGAAAGTTAAATGAGGTTCTTTGTACGTATATTAAAGTACCTGGTAGTCACTAAATGGTTCATCATTTACAGTGGCTTTTAGTGGCTGGTTGCACGTAGGATTTGGGAACACTTTTATTAACAATAATATGTAAACAGTGTTTATTGTGACATTCTGTTCAAGGCTTAAGACGTAGTCTCTCCCTTTAAAACTGCAGGCATTGCTGGAATGGTAAGATAAACGTGTGGCAACACTCACCATGGGGGGGGGGGTAAAAAGGCAGACTCTTTCACTGGCTTTGCCTTTCTAGATTTAACCTTTCTGTCTCCAGCCCTCTGGCCCTAGGTTGAGCTTATACGTGGCTGTTGGGGTTTGGTATACCTTATTTGGATTGGGTGTGATGATGGAGCGATGGAGAAGTGAGAAAGGAGGGCAGGGAGGAAGGCATACATGGATACAAATGTTCTGGTCTTCAGGAATGCAGTCACATGGAGACGTGAGTGTGGGATTTAAAGTGTTTCAATTCGAAAATTCTCTGATTCAAACCCAGATAGAGGGTAGTTTCGGTACCTTCGGTGCCATCTGGCTCAGCTTGCTCCTCACGCTGCTTCTGCTTGAACTTCATGTTCCCATAATGCATCACAGCCCCTGTCAGCTTATAAATGGACACTTTCTCTTCAGGTGAAAAGCCCAGGATATCAATGGCACTCTATCAAGAAAGAGGAAAGGGCAGAGGTTAGGGTAGAAGATGCTATTTATGAGAGTTTATAACATGCACCAAGGTGACCACACCTCTGTGTGGTTTGCTGTTGTCATTTCCATACACAAATGGGCTTTTAAAAATGTGTGTGTATGTGTTATGACTTACATCCGTGGCCATCAGCTCCTCTTGGTCATCAATGCTGGGCACTGTGATCTCCCCCTGACTGACAAAGGCGAAGTCGTACGGGTTGGTAGTGATGAGGAGCATTTCTAGGCACATAAGATTCAGGGTATGTGTTTGACAGGAGAAGTTGTTAGTGTCTGTTTTAACTTCCACCCACAACTTTCAGTTCTTTCTTACCAATTAGTTCTGGCTTCTTATTGGAAGTGATCTGGTAGAAAATGTGGTAGCTTCTTTCAGCTTTTAGCTGGAAAGTGACTCTAGACTTCTCTAGAAGATCTGGAGGGAAGGAGATTGAACTAGAAAAACAATCCATTCTTTTGACCTATTGGAAACTTTAGTGTCTTTGACCAACACTGGGAACAGTACATCTGGCTCCACTGAGATTCTGGTGTGATGCTCACCCTGTGGCTGCATATTAAAACTGAAGTGCACATGATAGTTGCCGTGCACCTTTCCATGTAGGTGCAGCCACTGACATGCATCCCTGGAATAAGTTTCAGGTGGGGAATGCATGACCTCTGTGTGACAGCTGATTTTTAGTGTCCTTGGCTCACCTCACATTATCTGTGGTGAAAGTCTACCTTGGAGACATTTACCAAATCAGAGCTAACCCATAGGTTAATCCTAAGGGTGGAAATCAGAGTTGCTTCTGAGGCAAGGAAGTCCTCTGCAGTGTGAGACAGGACCATCAGCCTGAGATTGAGAAATGGGGTCCAGATAGTGAACTATAGGCAAGTCTGGAATTAGCTCACAGGCAATTCTAAGGCAGCCGGCAGTGTCTGCAGGCTCCTTGCATAGACAGTGGCTCAGAGGACTTGGAAGAGTGGGCCCTGCACCTTCACTGGGAAGCACAGCGGACATAGCTCTGGAGGTGTGGGTGTGGGCAAGCCAGTGCCTGAGGGCATAAGAGCAGGAGAACTGACCCTGCCTCCTGCCGTAGGTTGCATTGGGTGGCCTAGCGGGAGGAGTGCTGGAGAGCTTGCCCTGGTGGTGTGGATAAAGGAGAGCCAGCAGGCTGACCAGCTCTACCACCCAGGCCCAGGTCCAGGGCTCTGAGTTGGCCCACCCCAAAATCTATATTATCTACAAACGGTTGGGATGCACGAAAGGACCAGTCCTGCAGATCTAAAGCTGCAGGATCTCCACGACACAGGGCAACAACGGAATACCCGGGAAGAGTCCCAATGAGGATCCAATATTGATGGTGCCACAGAAGCCAGAGGCTCTCGAACCAGACCAATGACGCATTGCCATGAACATTTGCAAGTGAAGAAGTGTGGGCAGGGGCATATGCTGTGGGGACACATTGTGGCGCACTACAGCTTCCGTGATGAGCTGCCTTTTAAGCTTTGGGTTATTTTGGTTTTGTTTTTTGTTTGTTTTGTTTTAGGTTGTTAGTATTTTTGCTGTGTGTGTGTGTGTGTGTGTGTGTGTGTGTGTGTGTGTGTGTGTGTGTTTATTTGGGGAGATATGAGGGGATGGGAAGATGAACAGGATTGGGGTGCATGATATGGACCTCACAAAGAATCAATAAAAAGTTTTTTTTTTCTAAAAAAAGAGAAAGTGTTGCAGGATGACCCTGTAACCCAGCTGGCTGGTCTCCTCGCTTAGCTTTCCAACGGTCCAGTTACTTACATGTTTCAATATCAGCTGAAGCCAGTTTCCCTGTGGTACCAAAGTGGATCCTAATGAACTTGCCCTGAAAAGATAAAGATGTGTTCACTACTAAACACTGAAGTGCATAGAGATAAAACACCTGAAATAACAATTTAAATATGATGATCCCAGCAAGTAAGGACAAAAGGGGACAAAAAGAGACTCACAAAGCGGGAGGAGTTGTCATTCCTCACGGTCTTGGCGTTGCCGAAGGCCTCCAGCAGGGGGTTGGCGCTGATGATCTGATCCTCCAGGGTCCCCTGTGAGGCAAAGAGCAGTCCTTGCAACTGGAGCTCCAGACTTCTGGGCATCACAGCACAGTGTGGATCCTCATCCTGGCTACCTCACCCACCTGCATTTTGCCAGACTCCTCCTTCTTCTTCTCCCCAGTGACTGCAATTGTTGCAAAGTACTGGATGACGCGCTTCGTGTTCACAGTCTTCCCGGCCCCGGATTCTCCGCTGTCAAACACAAGGGGATGGAGATCAGAACTGTGCGATATGCCAGCAACGGCTGATACAGTCACCGCCAACCACAAAGAAGAAGAGAGTCACGTACGTGATCAGGATGGACTGGTTCTCACGGTCTGTGAAAAGGAATAAAGGCCACCTGTCAAAACTATGCATATTCGAAGGGAAGTAAGGAAGTCAGGTGACCCAGCCTCATCGACTCTTAGAGGAAAATTTGTGAAAACGTGAGGCAAGGAGTCACCTGTTTTCTTTTTTATTATATTTTATTTCAGCAAATACACATAACATGAAATCTATGACCTTTTAATGTCTCCATGTGCCTCTGTGGTGTGTACGTGTGTGTTAGCTCGTGGGCACTCCTGGGAGTCTTCCTTCATCACTCTGAGCCTTATTCACTGATGCAGGGTCTCTCAGTTAAGCCTAAAGCCCACAGGTACAGCTGGTGTAGCTACCCAGCTTGTTTAGGGGGAGCCCAAACCACCCAGCACTGTGAGGACAGCAGGCCCAGGCCCCGGCTGCATCTGCTTGGCTTCCAGGGCTTCATATTCTGTGCCTCATGCTTATGTGGGGGCGCTGTATTCATGGAGCTGCATCCGGGTTAGGTTGACACCATTCTAAGTGTATAGTGCCGCAGCACTGTGTTCCCTGGTGTTGCTCAGCCACTGGTACCTCCTGCTTTTAGACATCTCTTCATCTCGTAAAACCGGCCCTCTGCACCCATCACCTAGTGGCTCGCTTGCTTGTGCCATTCCTCCGGACCTGGCCACCTCTCCGCAGCCTGACTACTGTCAAGCAAGCCCTCATGTGAAGAGACTCACACAGTATTCGCCTTTGTGACTTTCCTACTGGGCATGTCCTAAAGGCTCGCCTGTGTTGCGGCGCTGTCAGAATGAACTCTTTTAACTATCCATCTGCTGGTGAGTGTGTGGGTTGCTTGCATATTTTTGCTGTTTTAAATGATGCTGCCACCAACAACGAGCTCTTCAAATGACTGCTTCTGTTCTTTTGGCTAGCTTCCCAAAAGTAGGGACCATGGATCAGACCCTAACAATATTCCAATTGCTTGAGAACCACTTTACTGCTTTCTGTAGCAATTGTGTCGGTTTACACTGCCACCAACAGTGTACAGCCTCCTCGTTTCTCCTCATACTTTCCTATTTTCTCTCTTTTAAAAAAAAATCATAGCCATCCAAACGTAAGGGGTATATTTTATCATTTTAAAAAATTACATTATTAGAAAATTTAATCACACATAAGACTGGAGACGATGATAATGAGATTCTGGGTGCCCATCTTAGAGGAATAGTCATTAGTATTTGGCCAATTTCATGTCATCACTAAGCTATTCCAACCGAGCTGTGTTATTTTGAAGAAAGCCTCAGGCATCAGGTAATTTTAGTTGTAAGGAATTAACAGTCACAGGATTGTGAGGTCATTGTGACACCTATGTCACTTAGGTGACGTCTCCACATAGCAGACAGTGAAGCTGAGACTTAGAGGAAACGGCTTCTCTAGCATGAGTAACAGCGCTAGATAAGGCTGAAGACAATCAGATCTTTTGGCTTCCACTTCACCTATTTTCAACTTTGTTCTCTGTCCAGCTTTTGATGTCACTAACGTGGCTGCTGATGATGCCAAATCAGAAAGTTGTACATGCTTTTTTTTTTAACTGCTTTTTGTTTTCCTTTTAATATAAATATTTCCCTACATATAAACAATACATTTGTATTAGTTTTCTAGTTTATTAACTCTGCAAGTCTGTGTTGATAGATGGTGGACTTTTGAGAATTCTGAGTTTAAAAGTATCCAGAGAAAAATCAATACAAGGCTACATGTGATTTATAAACTTAGACTTTAGAAATCCTTTGGCTTCTGGTCAAGGAAATGGGTAGAGAATTTGGATTATAAGGTTGCTTTTTTTAAAAATAGTCTGAATAAAATCATGGACAACCATATTGCATCTAGTAGAACAGACAAGAGAACAATGTCCTAGTCTTTCAGGCAACACTAAAATAACACCAAGCAGGTCAGTGCTACGGTTCTGCATCGTTTTGTATGAAAATCATGTTTGGGAGCCTACATGACCTTAAAGTTAGGGTAGCCTCAAAGGCTAGAGAGTCATTTGGGGATGGTGGTGTACATTGCAGTCTCTGGGTATTGAAACCTCTGGCAGGAGGCAGCACCTGGCTAACTTTGAAGGAGGTGAGCACAGAATTCTTGTGAAAGTCCAGGCCAGTTTGCCATAGAGGGTTCCTGTTGTGTCACTTTTCCCTCTATCCCTCTTCAAATGACAATTTACAAGCAAGTGCAGCGAAATGAACAAAAAAAGAGAAATGTCCCCCAAGGCACCTAAACTCCATAGAACAGGGACCATGGGACTTGGTCCAGAGGCAGCACACTGGTGTGTGAAAATAAAAGGTTTCAGGGCGATACTGGGACCCATCGCGAGTACGCTTTGATAAGATGGGACTAACAGACTTTAGTAGGAAGACTTGTCAAAGTCTGTAGGAGAAAATTTATTGGTCTCTATTTACCTATATTCTACCTTTGGTTTGCTCATGTTCAGTCCCTAAGGCTGGCAACATCAGCCGTGTCATTTGAAGGTCCACATAAGAATTCAGAATTATGTGGATACGGCTGAGACCTCTTTCCTTGGACTTTTGAGGAGGTAAAAATATTTTTAAAAGTTCTAGTTGAACTTTTGTATCCAAATCAGAAAAAGAAAAAAAGAAAAAAGGAGGTAACTAATTTGTTTTCAGAAACCTGCTCCTTGCTTCATCTGTGCTTGCATTTGCTAGCCCCATTGGCTTGGGCAGGCCAGTGAATTCCAGAGTGTCACTGTTCACATCCTAAAGTGGAGATGACTGCTGGAGAGAATAAATGTCATGGCTGTGTTTGTTCTTTGGAAATGGCAAGTCCCCTGAGGCACGGACGTCTTATAATAAGACCGGGGTGAGCTCTGTTTGTCCATCCCAATTGTGTGGGCACATTCCTACGAACAGATGCCACACTCACCCGTCAGCATGAACTGGTAGGCGTTGTCAGAGATGGAGAAGATGTGGGGCGGGGCCTCCTGGCGCTTTTTGCCTCGGTAGGCGGCCACCACCTCGGGGTTGTACACCGGCAGCCACTTGTAGGGGTTGACGGTGACACAGAAGAGGCCTGAGTAGGTCTGGGAAAGAAATCAGAAAAGTCAATCAAGTGTGTCTCTTGTTCCATTTTAAGAGAAATAAATGGTCTCTAAAAAGGCTCTCACGTAGATCATCCAGGCTGCGTAACGCTCTTTGAGGTTGTACAGCACTCCAGGCTCGTGCAGATGCGTCATCATGGCCATGTCCTCGATCTTGTCATACTTGGGAGGGTTCATGGGGAAGACTTGATCTTCCTTGACGGTGAGAGTCTGGAAGGAAACAGAGAAGTTTGAGACAGGGTTTGTGTCTGCCTGTTTATTTCGGTTATGGAACTACAATTGAATACACTTTCCCTCATATAGTTATTCAAGGCCTCTTAAAGGCCTGAGCATGTTCAGGTCTGGTGCTAAGAAAACCTGTTTCCTGTGATAACATAGAGATTACTGCTTTTTTTGTGGACACGTTTCAATTGTACAAAGCCGAGAGGTTTCTCGTGATTGTTTTTCAGACACTTGCGCACTATGAGCTGACTGAACGCACTCACACCTCCATGAACCAGCGACTACCACTTCTCTGGTTGTATAGCCAGAGGAAATGAAACAAGCACACAGAGGACAGACCCAACGACCTCTGCTTATGGCAGCACCGCTCATGTTTTTAATAAGATTTCCCCCTTTCCTTTTGTTCTCATTTTTGCTAGGCCAAGTATTTTTATTTTTATTTTTTTCATCCCACCCATTACAAAAAAAACCAGAAACAACAACAACAAAAACCACCCAAAAAAAACCAAAAAAAAATTCTTTAAATATATCAATACTTTATGGAACTATGTAAGTAACCTAGGAATTTTTGTGACAGAAGTAGATAGTTTTCGCCCCCTCAGGCTTGGAGATTTAGACCTGGAAGCGGGGAACTGAAGGGAGAAGGCAGACGCCAATATTAGTGGGCTGAATCCTGAGGGGAGTTGGGAAGGAGAGATACTGTAGCCTCCTCAACTCCTCTAGCCCTGAAGTCTTGGGCCTGCACACTAGGAGGAGGATGCTTGTTCGTGTAGCTGTAGGCTCAGGCATCCCTAGCAAGGGCGATCTTGACTCTGGATTGAGCCGGAGAAATGATCTCAGAGCGGGCTTTTCACTTACTGCTCCACTTTCTGTCTTCACGGTCACTTTCCCGCCATCCTTGCTTTGTATGACGCTCTTCACGTAGGACTCCTTGGGCTCCGCCACAAAGACAGACGTTTTTGCGTCAAATGGCTTGTTTTGGGCCTCAATCCGCTCCCTCTCCGATTTTCGAAGGTAAGGGGCAGCTTCGCCAAAAATAGCCATCTCCGCATCCGAACCCGTACTCATGGCTGCTGTGTGTTTAGCCGAGGTGTCAGCCTTGGGGGGCGGGGGATGAGGGCGGAATGGGAGAGCGAGAAGCAGAAAGCAGAAGTCAGACGTGTGGGTGAGGCTTCGAAGTGCAGTGTTCAGCCCAGGCTGAGACCCTCCCGCACTCTGACATCTTGGCAATCATTCTAACAACAAGATGGGATGGTAAATGTAACCAGAGGACCCAGTTTTCGGCAAGTGTCCTTCCCAGGATCTTGATTCCCAGCAGTCAATGGAAGACCCACATCTTCCATTACAATGAAAACCTTTCCACCCTGCTGTCCCCCTCTGAACTATAGTGATCTCTGCAGTCAAAGCTGTTGACGGATTGTTTTACAGCAACTGTCATTACTTAATCCTCTTGTCTCCTGCAGAATGTCTGCCATCTGCCACACGCTAGGACTGTCACCTAGTTAGGAAGGAACTGTTGCTTTGTGCAAAGGAAGGTTGGTATTGTCAAAGCTACCAGAGACATTTTCTGATCTTTTAGCTAGATGACCACTGTTGCTCAGAACCTAATGGCTGTTTTCATTTTGCTGGTATTTGGTGTTGAGCCCCTCTGTGGGGCTGGTGGAACTTCCTAACCACTTCCTAATTCTTGGTTCTGGATTTTCATCCTTTGGCTTGGGAGCAGGAGACTTAGCACTGCTGTCTCCCAAATCTCTTTTGACATGAGAGATTTCAACTCTCGGTTTAACTGATTTAATCACAGAGAAATGAGTACTTTTCTATGGAGGCTCTTCTTCCCACAAAAATCCCACGGGGTCCTTATCTTTCCACTAAGAAAAAGAAAAGCATTAAGAGTCCATCATATGTGTGAAAGTTATTGACTTAAGATCGGTCAGCAAGCCTGTGATGTGGAGGCATGTTAAATGGGTGGACTTTCTGCTTTCTTCTCAGGTAGTAACTCCCTTAGGGCACAGTAGAATTGCTCCTTAATTATGCATGCTATCTAGCACCCTGTGGCTGGAATACTTGCTGCTTTAAAAAAGAAAAACAGTATTTTTTAACTCACAAAAATTAAGTGAAAATATGGCTATACCAAGATGTGTATGTTTCCAATTTTAAGCAAGACTTTCCCTGGAGTGTTAAAACACTGTCTGTAAAGTGTGTGTGTGTGTGTGTGTGTGTTCGTGTTCAATGCTTTGCAGTAGAAGGCTTGGCACATAATAGTTTTAGTGCCACTGGGCAGTTCCAGCTGATAACTCACTGTCAAAATTCATCCTGCCCCAAATGTCCCTTTAATCCCGGGCTTCAGTGAGGGTAAGTAGTCTCTGAGAATAAAGGCATTCTGGAAAAATGACTTCCAGCATGAACAAGCAGTCACTCAAAAACACTTCCTGCTCTAAAAACATGGACATGGTGGATAATTAAGAACTATTCACAGTTTCCTTAGGCTAAAATCCCCTCTGTCTCCAAGAAATCAAGAAACCAAGTCTTACCTCTGAGGTTCTGGATGAAAATGTAGGGTCACAGCTGTCCTGCTCTGTAAAACATGAAGTTTCCCGTTAGTGATGCTCAGCAATCCTAGCCACACAGTATAGAATTCAAAAATCCCCTGCCCTAAACTGTAAGGCTTAAGAGGGATTGGTCCATGCTCAGAGATAGCCACAAGGCTCTTGCTGCTTGCCGCCAGGGTCCTAAGGGTCCCGGCACCCATCACTCACCTCTGGGCTCTTGGCGGAGATAGGGTATGAGGGGCAGACCCGCTTATATAGGAAATGAAGTGCTGATGCTGCAGCTACCTCCCATTTGGCAACGGGGACCTCGGCGAAGTTTGTAGTGACATTTGGCATGTTCGGATATAATTAGAAGTATTCATATCATTCAGAGTATGTGAACCAATCTCCTATAAATAATTTGACAAGGGCCATTCTGCCCTCTGAGAATGCTTTCTAGTGTGCTGGGAAGGGAATCTTTGACAGTGCCTGGTGGGCCCTCTCACAAGTTACTTCTTAGGAGCTATATTCAAGTTGGCAAACTGTCGTGCACGGCTGTCCTGCGCTGCCAAACGATCAGATGCCCAGCAACACACTTTCCTTATTTGTTCCCACAGGAGCCCCCACACCGCATTCCCTTGGGTCCTCGCCAGGGCTCATCCTTGGAGTCTGACTTGGACAGCAGATCCAAATCAAGAGGAGCTTTTATGCTGAGTCTCCACGATTGGGCCAGTGCCCACCCAGCCAGCATGCGAAAGAATTACTATTAGAAGTTAATGCAGTCATTGTAGGGGAAGTATAGGAAGCAAAAGAGAAGACGCACCTTGACTACAGTCTGCAGAGACGAGGTGGGGGATGTGAGGTCATACCTCATATATACTTACGTCTTACTGCCTGCCTTAACGTCGAGGTAGCAGAATCATGTTCTTATTCCTTACAGAAATTATTTTATGGCTATGATTTTGAAATTGAGATCTCTCTTTTTGAAGTCATTTATTTTGAGATGTAAATTATATACGGTGTGACTTACCCATTTTAGGTGAGACTTGGGTTTTTTTTTTAACCTTACAATAGAGTTCACTGCCTCTGCAGAGTTTACGCATGTGCATATTCACCTAACAACCATGAAGGCCAGGATGAGGCACAGCTAAAGTTCCAAGAGCTTTTTTTCTTTTTCTTTTCTTTTCTTTCTTTTTTTTTTTAAAGATTTATTTACTTTATCTATATGAGTGCTCTATCTTCATGTACACCTGCATACCTGAAAAGGGCATCAGATCTCATTATAGATGGTTGTGAGCCACCACGGGGCTGCTGGGAATTGAACTCAGAACCTCTGGAAAAGCAGCCAGTGCTCCTAACTGCTGAGCCATCCAAGAGCTTTGGCAGCTGTGCGTACTTTTGTAGCCTTGTGCGTCTTAATGACATAAAATCAACACCTTATAGACTAGGCTAAATTTCCCCCTTTGATAATCTCCTCTCAATTCTAGTTTGGTTTGTAGTAGCCCAGACTTTTTGGGGTGCATTTTCTTACGTATTTCCTGGGAAAAAATAAATTAGTAAAAGTGGTGTAAAAGTAAGGCTCATAGAAAACGGGTGCTATAAATGTGCTTTAGGACAACATCATAGTTTATATAGTTGCCAAGTTCCTTTTCCTGCTCTTGGCTTATTTCTCTCACTAGTACCTGAACAATATGGAAAATTGTCACGATATACAAAATAGACTAGTGTAATGAGCCCAGCATATTTCTGATGGGCAGCTCATGGTCCACTTATTTCATTTGTAGCATCATCCATCGCCGGATTCCTAGATTATTCTGAAGTTACTATAGCACCTGGGCAGGATCTCATGGGCTTGAGATGCGCTTTGCTTCTCCAAGTTGTGAACAGTTTCCTGTGGTCTAACAGTGTTCTGCTGTAGCACTTCCAACTTCTAGAACTTAGATCTAAGTTCTTGAAGACCTAAATTTTTAGGCAAAGCCATGAAAGATTTCCTTTATGTCTTTGCTCCTCTGTGTGTCCTGCAAAGGGATTTCTAAAATCTGGGGACTTGGGGTTATATATATATGTGTGTGTGTGTGTGTGTGTGTGTGTATGTGTGTGTATGTGTGTGTGTGTATGTAATTTTATATTTTCAAATTAATGATTTTTAAGAAAATCTTAATTTTATAGCATTGTGTGTGTGTATGTGTGTATGGCTCCTGGATATCATAATTCCACATTTTCATGCGAATAGCACAGTTTTTAATGTCTACTGAGGCAATATTTTCTTACTATTTAATTTATTCATTTCAATGTCATTCTGATGACATTTTAAGTCAATATATGCACTTTAGACTTGGATTTCCAGATGTGAAAAAATCCTGTTGGATTTTGATTTGGATTAAGTTTATTTAGTAGGTTTGCTAGACAAGAATTGGTAGTGCTGTGAGCTGTTCCTTCCCTGGGTGTCGGGTATTTTCTGCTTATCCCAGTCTTTACACTTCTCCTCTAGTTCTTTTCCAGGTCATATGTGTGTGTGTGTGTGTGTGTGTGTGTGTGTGTGTGTGTGTGTGCGTGCGTGCGCGTGTGTGTGTGCGTGCACGCGTGCACGCATGCACCTGTGTATAATATGTATATGTACTATATGTATATAATATGTACATATATATTTTAATTGTTAGATGGGTATATTTTTCCTACTACACCTTTTTTCTCATTGATTGCTGACATGTATCCGACACTTTGGATACTCAAAATTATAGCCTATTTTTTGAGCAGTTTGCCCAACTAAAGTATGTGTTTCAGAGTCATTTGCACACAGGATAGGTAGATAACACTGTTTGGAGTAACAAGGTGGCAGCAGAAGTTGCTGTGTGGGGCTTCTGGAATGGATTTTTAAAATATAATTATTTTATTTTATTTTATTTTATTTTATTTTATTTTATTTTATTTTATTTTATGTACATTGGGGTTTTGCCTGCCTGCACGTCTGTATGAGGGTGTTGGGTCCCTGGAACAGGAGTTACCAACAGTTTTGAACTGCCGTGTGGGTGCTGGGAATTGAACCCAGGTCCTTTGGAAGAGCAGTCAGTGCTCTTAATCATTAAGCCATCTCTCAGCCCCCAGAATGGCATTTTTTATAAAAAGAGGGCAGACTCTGTGTAGCACCTTTGCCTTTCTCATTTTCTCGTTTACTGATCAGAACACAAGTGAATATTTCAAGGAAATAGCCTTGAAAGAAGCCTCAAGAGAATTTCAGAGAATTTAGCCTTGACGTTCCTGACGTGAACTTTTCCAGAGAGCCATTCATTTCTTGTTACGATTTCACATCTTTTATGTCCCCTGCTGAATTCCCTTATTGTTTCTTTATTTGTTATTTGGTTTTATGGCAGGGTCTCTTGTAGATCATGCTGTCCTTAGACTTGCTTGCAACCAAGGCTGGCCTTGAACTTCTAATCCTCCTGCCTCCACCTCCTGAGTGCTGGGATTATAGACGCATGCCTGGCTTTGCTCCTTAATCACTTCTAACATTTTTTTCTTTTGGATTTTCATTGCATTCTGTACTAATAATCACAATTTTGTGTTTTCTTCCTCACTTAATTTATATGTTATTTCTCCCCTTATTAAACTGTCTGTGGCATTAAAAATTTTTGTATGATTAATCTATATTATTGTAGTTATATGGTATTTTACTCTCCACACTTTAAACTTGTGGCATATACTGTTTAAGAGTATATTTAGCTTGCACTGGTCTTTAATTTTATAAAATATTTAATTTACAAGTTTTTTGTTTGGTTGGTTGGTTTGTTTTTGGTTTTTTGAGACAGGGTTTCTCTGCATAGCCTTGGCTGTCCTGGACTTGCTTTGTAGACCAGGCTGCCTTCAAACTTATAGAGATCTGATTGCCTCTGTCTCCTCAAGTGCTGGGATTTTGGGTGTGTGCAACCACGCCTAGCACAAGTTTTATTTTTGATGGACATAATAATAGTTGTAAAATTACACTGGAGATAATATGATATCTTTGGTACATTTATATTTATTTTATGTATTGTATCTGAGGTCTTATCCAGTATAACATTTTCTATATATTTTATATTTACTTTGCTAACAGCTTTGATAACAAAATGAATAAAATAATTCAATGTCTAGGTATTTACTTAATAAAATTGAATGCATGTTTTTTAAAAATTATTTTATTTTAAATTACATTTGTGTGGATGTGTCTATATGTGTGTGTGTGTGTGTGTGTGTGTGTGGTACGAAACTCAAAGAAACCAGAAAAGGATGTTGGCTCCCCTGGGCCAGGAATTAAAGGCAGTTACGGATTGCCCAGTGTTGTTTCTGAGAGCCAGACTTAGATTATCTTCAAGAAAAGTACATGAGTTAACTGCTGAAACATCTCCCCAACCCTTGAATACAAGTTTATATAAAAGTTTGCGTGTGGAGTTCACAAAAACACTACTAATCATGGCCGAAAGTGGAAACGATCAAATGTCCATCACCTACTAGGTGCGTAAGCAAGCTCTGGAATGTGTGTTCAACGGAGCGTTAGTTCTGTACCAAGGGACGACGCGCTGGTAGGCGCTGCAGCGCAGATGAGCCGCATGGCTCTCTGCTAAGTGAACAGAGGGGGACGCAAAGGTCCCACATATAACGGTCCTGTTTACATAAAATGTGACATATTCTTATACTTTTTAGAAAACGTTTTTATTTATGTGCACCAATGTGTGTGTGTGATTACGCACCCCGTGAGTGCAATGTCTGTGGAAAGTAGAGGGTGTTGATCCCCTGGAGTCAGAGTTACAGGCAGTGGTGAGCTTGCCAGTGTGAGTTCTAGGAAGTGAACCCCAGTCCTCTGGAAAGGTCTGAAATGCGCTTACCTGCCGAAGTGATCACATCAGCACCTTTTTTACTGTTTTGCCTCAACTTATTATTGTAAGATGTTTCCATAAACTTAAATGTAACTATATTTTGCTTCCACTGCTCTACAGTATTATATGATCAATGTGTTTTCTTTATTTCATTCAACTGTAGATGAATCTTTTGGCTGCTTCTTTTTGTTAGAACTTCAATTTTATTTAATTTATTTGCATTTATTTTATATGGCAAATAATGACTGCCATTTGTGCAATCTTTAGGATTAGCTGAGATCTACCCCCTTAATATCCTCAGTGGGCTTTTGCATGCATTGAAAAAATGATTCATTTGTAAGGATACCCTGAGTTTAGTAGAGCTGCACAACTCTATCCCTGTTTCTAAAATGGTCTTAGCGCCTGTCCTTTAGATGCTCCTAACGATAATTTGAGATCATCAATCCTTGATCAACCTTTTGTCTGTGCAGTTTGGCCTTTTCTGGAAATCCCACATAGATGGAATCCTGTGATGGAGTCATTGTGTCTGGCTGTCCTGTCCATGCTCTCCCGTGAACCCACAGTGCATCTCTTAGTGGGTGGATAGTGGGCCACTATAGAGGAGACACACCTTGCCCTGTGTGGCTTCTTCCCACCACTGGGCAGATGTATGTTTTCATTTCTCTTGGGTAGCTATCCAAGAGCTGGTTTTCTGTGTGTTTAGCTTTTTGGGAAACTGATAGGCTCTTTGCCACAGAGCCTGCATATTTGTCGTTTCTACCAGCAGTAAATAACGGTTCTGATCTCATTGGTACTTGTACTTGTGCTATGCCTCCTTTGATTGTGTCCGACCTAGAGGGTATAAAGTGGTCTCTCACTGTGGCTCGGATCTGCATTTCCTTAATGCACAATGATTGGAATCTTTCTTTTCTACCCATTTACTATTTACACATATGTATGCATTTGCAATCTCCAAATCTTTAACCTATTTAAAACAGTTTTTGTCATTTTCTTTGTATTTTATCAGTTGCCAGTTCTTTATGTGTGTTTTCTCTATGCGTCATTAATCAGAAAGAGGATTAATAGATATTCTCTTCCTGTGGAAAGGATTTCCTGTGGAAATCTTTTAAGTTCTAAATTAATCAATGTAGTTCAGTTTGTCACTATTTTCTTTTATGTACCATACTTTTGGAGTCAGATCTTACAAATTTTTGTAATACAGAGTCATAAAGGTTTTTCTTTTATGTTTTTTTCTTCTAGCTATTTTATACTTAAAGTTCTTTCATTTGTGTCTGGATCCTCTTTGAAGTTAACTTCTGCTGGTTTTAATATTTTAATTTCTGGCATGTTGATATGTAACGGTTGGTGCTGTTTGTTGGAGTGCCTGCACCCCTACTGCCCACCCCCCCAACACACCCACTGATGTGCCGTGCCTGGGAAGTGCTGAAGTGTCTGAAGTATGTTTTCTTACTTCAAGATGGAAACCACCTGCTTCATTAATTTTTTAAAGATTTGTTTATTTAATTATTTCTTTTTTGTTTGGTTGGTTCTTGCTTTTGTTTTTTGGAAACAGGGTTTCTTTGTATAGTCTTAGATGTCCTGTACTTGCTTTGTAGACCAGGCTGGCCTTGAACTCACAGAGATGCCCCTGCCTCTGCCTCTCTGAGTGCTGGGATTAAAGGCGTGCACCAGAGCACCTGGCTAGATTTATTTATTTTATTTTATGCATTTCAGTGTTTTGCCTGCATGTGTGTCTGTGCACTGTGCATGTGCCTGGTACCAAAGAGGATAGAAGAGAAGGGCATTCGGTCCCTGGTCCCTTGGAACTGGAGTTTCAGCTGATTCTCAGCCACCATGTGGGTGCTGTGGGTTGAGCAGGGTCCTCTGCCAGGACAGTCAGTGCTCTCAAGCATTGAGCCAACCTGCCAGCCCCAATGATTGGCTCTGTGTGTGTGTGTGTGTGTGTGTGTGTGTGTGTGTGTGTGTGTGTGTGTGTCACAGTGGACACTAACCTTGTTCCTTCCAGGTAGGTACCCAGTCCTTAGAAGCACAGATCGGTGTCAGATTTTGTGTCTTTCATAAAGTGTAGTAAGTAAATAAACGATACACATATTCTCTCATTCCTGAATATGAATAATTTTGGTGAGTGCTTTAGAGTGATACTTTCATTTTTTTCATTAGTATCTACTGAGGAGGAAAAAACTTAATTAACAAAAAATAATTAAAATATAATTAACTTTAATTAAGTTTAATTTCTGTCTACAAAAAGAAATTAAATACTAGGGATTAAGATTTAATTATATTAATTTAAATTTAAATTATCTTCATAGAGAGAACTTAAATGCTAACTAATAAAATTTTCCAGGTAGCTGAGCTTTTGGAGCAGGGCAGACCACCTACTGTTATAATATCTGAGATTTTTTTTTTCTTTCAGAGACTAATTCTCACATCCTTTCATGGGGCAGGTATCATTCCCAGTAAAAACTATGTTTATAAGGTATATGGGAAGCATTTAATTTCACTTATTAGTGCTATAAAGCTTTATAGTTACTTTTTTTAAAAGACTTGTTTAACTTATGAATACGTGTGAGAGTGCCTGCTCCCAAGCCAGCTGCCCAACATGAGTTCTGGGGATTTGAACTCTAGTCCTCGGAAAAGCAATGAGTAAGCTTAACAGCTGAGCTACCTCCCGAAGCCTCCACATTTACTTTTGTAATTGTTACTTGTTTACTGAAATCATCTGTGTCTTAAATTGGGGGAGCCTGGTCTATTATTCTTTAGTGGTTATAAGTTTAAAATCCTCCGTATGTTGTTGGCAGCTGTGTTAGATTGGTTTGTTTACCTCAAAGATATTTGCTAATCATGTAGAAATTTCTGCTTCTTATATCTTCATGGTAGATTGCTTTTTTTAAACATCAGGTATGGACTGCACATGTTTTGCACTGGTTTCCCTTGAATTCTATTTCTTCTGATGCCAGTAGTGCTGTCTTTGCCTTTATATTTTGGTAGCACACATACAAACTGTTTTCTCTCCTACCTGTATTTTCAACCTTCCTCCCTAAGTGATTTTATCTTGCATCTAACTTTTAAGACTCCAACTAGCTAGTATGGCTGGATCAACTTTATATAGTTAATATATGCTAATGAAATAAAAACTACTAAGTATGGTGAAGCTTGCCTTTACTACCAGCACTTGGGAGTTCGAGGCCAGCCTGATCTATATGGAGAGTTGCAAGTCACCTAGGACTATACAGTGAGAACCTATCTCAAAAACAAGTAAATAACATAACCAGCAAGTGATTTGGAAAATCCATTATGAGTTGCTGGCAGTAGGTAAGTTTTAGACATCAAGCTGGTTCACGCACGTGTGATGACATGTCCAATGGTTGGCTAAAATATCAATGTAGCTGGGCATGGTGCGGCACACCTTTAATCCTAGCACTCAGGGAGGCAGAAGCAGGAGGATCGCTGTGAGTTCAAGACCAGCCTGGTCTACAGAGTGAGTCCAGGACAGCCAGGGCTACACAGAGAAATCCTGTCTCTTAAAAAACAAACAAAAATTATATATCAATGCAGCTAGACAGGTGCATCTTCTACGATCTTTTTCAGGCCACCTGAGCTTGCTTATCTTTAAAGAAGGGGTTGTTTAGCTTTCCCACCCCCTTCAATATTAATTTATTTAGTAACATGTGTGTTGAGTGTACTTACTAAGTAGTTGTTTAGACTTGTGTAAAGGAGGGGTTGCATTCTGTGAGAGGTGGATGGTCCCTGCCATGTTTTAAATATGGAACTGACCTTAAGATTTGTTTTAACACAATCATGCTAACAGCATGGAAGACGGATCAAAGGACTGGACCAGAGATGAAGGACCTACTTAAGCAGCTGTGCTATTTCAGGGAAAGACTTGAGGGCCCAAACTGAGGCATCAGATTTGGAGTAAGAAGAGAGGGGTGCAATCTTTAAGTTGTACACTTGACTGACCTCACTAATGGAGAAACAAAAACAGTTCTAGATGTTCAGACACCATTTGAATTGGTTCTGCTTGAAGATGGGTGGAAATAAATGGGATTTCCTTGGATTGAAAGAAATACTTCCCATGGAAAAAGACCAGACCTGAAAGTAACAGACAAAAAGTAGAGATTTTTTTTTTCTGGATGGAAAATTGCTATAGTGAGCTTCCCCTAAAAGAAAGCAAGATTTCAGGAATTAAATTTTGCTGTGCCGTAATAGATTTTTTTTAAAATGTGGAGTTTAAACAGCATGAAGTTCGTATGAAGTCAGGTTGTTCATTAGAACATGGGTTCTTGTATGATAAGTCAGTGTGTATAGCAAAAGTGGCATTTTGTGTCACTTGGGGAAAGAAAGGACAATTTAGTCAGCAGGGTTGAGATTTACTACTTAGAGTAAAAATATTTTCCTCCTTGCTGTTTATGAAAGTCAGTTATAAAGGGCCTGAACTCCTGACCTGAGAACAAAGAACAACAGTAGGAGCAGATGAGAAGGTGTAGAATGCTCATGCCTTGAAAGGACAGACAGGCGCCTTTTCCCTCAGGGCTAAGGGTCAAACTAGATCTCCTCACGTGGTAGGCAAGCCGTCACCACCGCGCTGCACACCCAGCTCAGGAACAGCTTTACTGGGGCAAAAGTCCCTTCCGTTTATGAAACTGACACTCTCAAAAACTAAAACTCTCCAGTGCATGACTGAAGACGGTCCGTCAGCAAATTGTAAGATAGACGGCAGCCTGGGGGAAATGATGGGCAACGTTGATCGGGTGGAAGTTGTGTGTGCTCATATTCAGAAACGAATTAAGGAGAAAGGGAGACCCGTGCAAACAGAAAGCAGAGGTACAGGATAGAAAAGACGGCTCTCCAAACAGGAAATGCTAATGACTGGTAAACTAAAACATGCTCTACTTCAAGAGATGCCAGATTGAGCACAAGTGTATTATTTTACCAATTAGGTTGACCAAAAAAAAAAAAAAAAAAAAAAAATCAAAAGTGGCAAATGTGGTGAGTGGAGGAGGGGAAGCTCTCACCCACGGGAAATAAGGGTGGAGGAAGCTTTCCGGGGCAATTGGTTGCATCTTTAAATTCGAAAGTTACAATAGCTTTACTTGTCATTCTCTTTCGTGTAAGGACACTGTGATTCAGGCTGTGGGCTTAGTATTTCTTCTAAACATCAGGCTTTGGGAGACAAATATCTCTTCAGTGACTTTGTGTGTTTAATTAAGGGACCACCTGTCAAGTGATGGCGCTGATGATGTGCTCAGTGGCTGGAACCTGACACTCATTTTAATCTGAGATTTGGACCGCCACAGCACATTTTCCACGGGTTCTCTGAGTTACAATAATGAAAACAAAAAGCCCTGTAAACAGTCCTGAACCGAACCGTGAGTGGTTCTAATGGGTCTGTACAAGAAAGCTAGACGCCCAGATGCATTTCGTGACTGATTAATTATTGATGTGTTTCCAGCCCTTCTCCAATACACAAATAACTTCTACATGGGTCCTGGGTGGCAGCTCTTTATTTTAAGTTGGAAACTCTTCCAAGGTCTGGCATGAATCCTTGTCCTTGCTATTCTTGCTGGTATCTGCTTACAATTAAGCCCGGAGCAAGCATCTAGTTACTGACTCTAATGACCCTGAAGCTTTGAGAGTCACTACCAGACTTCAGCTTGCAATTCCTAAGATTCCCTTCGCCCCAAGAGTCCCTCTGTTTTTCTCCATCCAGTGAGTACAAAGGAAAAATCCATCCAGCGGATGGATTACAGCCACTTCAGACATCTGTACTTGTTCAGAGGTGGAAATGGGAAATTATCTTGTCTTCAACCATAGGAAACAACCTCGCCTTTCAAACACCTCGTTGGCACAGATATGTTACTTAGATTCATCTGTGTCCTTGAATGTACCATTAGTTTGTTTTGTTGTTGTTGTTGCTGTTGTTTTGTTTTGTTGTGAGTAGTATTCCATTTCGAGGGTTTACAATGTCTTGTCATATCTTCTGTTTGATTATTTTCTTTTGTTTTAGTTGTCAAGCAGTCTTATTGTGCTGCCCCGGGGATAGTCTTGAGTTCAAAACTTGTGACTTAGCTGATGTTAATCTCCCCAGGGGCTGGTATTACAATGCGAGTGCCACCGTGCTCAGCTTGTTCATATCCTGTGAATACCTTTTATTTCTGTTGCTTAAATAGCAAGAAGAATTTTCTGGATGATGAGCTCTAAGTGTATTTATAAAAAATCAGCAAACCTTCTTTTTAAAAATGAAGCTTCCCACTCTCCTGGCGAGCAGTGTGTGAGGGTTGGCGGAAGGAGCAGTGTGTGAGGGGTGGCGGAAGCTCAGAAGCCTTCCCAGTGTCCGCCAGCGCTGGTCTGTGTAAATTAGTCATTCCAGCAGGTTTGTGATGGAGTCTCCTTGTGGTTTTAATTTGTTTCCTGGACAGGTGATACTGAGTGTTGTTTAATATAGTTACTAGACCTTAAGAGATCTTCTTCATGAAGTATCTCTTCTGCTCAGTTTTGTTGGGTTGTGGTCTTTGGATGCAGTCTATGACTCTGTGTCTGCAAGTCATTTATTGAATATGAGTATGGCATATATTTCCTCCCAGCTAGTGGCCTGCCATTTTTGTGATCCCAGCAGGGCCTTGATGGGCCATTAAATGATCTTTAATTTTCTTTTTTATGTGACATGGGTCAAACGCAGGGCCTTGCACACACTAGGAAAGTGCTCTGCCACTGAGTACCATCCCAATCGCTTTCATTTGTCATGTTCTTATAATTCATATTTGTGCGTACTCTGTTATTTTTGCCTGTCATCACAAGGATGTGCATCTGCATTTCTTCTAGAAGGTTTATCTTCTTAAGATTTGCACAAAGCCTATTATCTGTCTTGAAATAGTTAATTATATTTATTTTCCATATACTTATATAATTCATTTCAGCTTTTTGTTGTTGTTGTTGCAAAGATTTTTCTTTCCAGACTGAGTTAAATTTAGTTAGCAATTTAGTAAAATGTCATTTGACTATCTAAACTTTGGATGTATTTCCAAGCTCTCTATTTTGTTTCATTTATCATTTTTAAAAAATATTAGTGTTTATTTATGTCAGTATATGCCTTGATGTGTAATGACAAATTTACCATGTTACTATTATTATTATTCCATCTTTACTTCTTATAACAGATAGATTTTATTTTATTTTATTTTTGGTTTCTCGAGACAGCATTTCTTTGTGTAGCCTTGGCTGTCCTGGACTCGCTTTGTGTATCAGACTGGCCAAGAACTCACAGAGATATGCCTGCCTCTGCCTCCCTGAGTGCTGGGATTACTGGCATGTGCCACCATGCCTGGCTTAAAGGCTTTTTTTTTTTAATAATAGCTTAAAGGCTATTTTTCATTTCTATTATGGTTGCTGTTTTATGTTCAATTAATTTTTTTTTTTTGGCTAATACAAGTGACCTTTATTTGGATCATATTTTTTAAAGCCAGCCAGAAAACCTTTATCTTTTAATTTAATCCATTCACATTTAATGTTGCTCTTTAAATGCATTTTTCTTAAGTGCTTCATGACATTTTTGTTCCTCTGTTTTCTTTTACTTTCTCTCACACTGTTTTATAATATAATTTTTGTGTAGTGTTGTGGATTAAGTGAGAATTCTGTACACTCAGGGAAGTACTCTGACACTGAGCTACATCTATAGTGGTGTAATAGTTTAACTTATTTAATGATTTTTTAAAAAATATTTTGAGTTATACATGCTAACGACTACTTTATGGTTTATCATATGCGTCTTAAGTTAACAGCTTCAGATTTTTATTAGGTCAGGTCTTATAATAATATTTAAGACTATTATTTTTTATATTGCTTTATTCCCTTTCCTGTATTTTGTCATTTTGGTTTTATATGTAGCATATCTCTTAATGTTACAAACTCAAAAATGCATTGTTAGAACTATTATTTTACTATCTGCATTCATTCCTTTTCTTTCTCAATACAGCTTTGCATCCATAATCATCCTTTGCGCTATATTGCCAAGTGTATTAAATTTATTTATGTTGCATGTGTTTATTATATCCATTTATGATTATAAGCCTAATAATACATTGCAGTTGTATTCTTTTATAGTTTTTCTTTAATTAGGCTTTTTTAAAAAAAGGAAGTAAGTATCTTTGTAGTCTTTTGGTGTGTTTGTAGGAGGAAATGTGGGCGTGGGAGTATTGATACTTGTCCAGGCCAGATCCAAACACCCTGATGTCCTGCATTGTCACTTCACCTTATTCTTTCAAAACAGAATATCTCACTAGGTCTGGAGCTAGGGTGGGGGCCGGGAAGCCCCAGTGATTTCCTTGTCTCTGACCTACACAGCCATGAGTGCTGGGGATTTGAACTTAGGTCCTCAAGCGTACACAACAGGTGTTCCTTCCCTCCCTCACCAGACCCCTGAGCCATCTCCCTTAGCCCTTACATAGTCATTTTGAGTATGAGTTTTACCTTTTCTTTATTCAGTGTGGGATTCTCCTGGTATGGTAGTCAAGTTCTGTTGAAACTGGGGTGTTTCTCATTCTGTTTTTGGGCTCTGGAACTTGGAACCTTAAGCTAGATCTTTGCAACACTGCTGTGGTGAGAGAAGGAGGGTGGTGCCACTGACTGCTTCCAGGGTGGAGGGACAAGTCTTGTTCCCTTCTATTGACACCCGAGGGGACCACACCCCTCCTTTTGGAAAGGATAGCCTGATGTTAACCACCACCACCACCACCACCACCACCACCACCACCACCACCACCACTCCAGGATGAGTCCCATCTCCCACGCTGGTCTCTTTGACGGCACTCCACTGATTGAAGCACCTTATTCCAATCACCTGAAGGTGAAACACAGGCTTTGCCTTGAGCTTTTGCTGGGATGGGTAGGGCTGAGCTTCTCTCTCATTTGGTTTTTGTAGAGCAGTCCTTGGCTAGAAGGGTTGTTTTTGTTGTTGTTTGTTCGTTTTGCTAGACTGACCATTTCTTATTCTCTACCTAGACTCTAGGTCCTAAAGATGAAGGCTTTTGTTGGGGCTGTACTCATCCCATTTTCTTTCTTCACCCCCTCTTCAGTGTCCGTTGGTGTTTCTGCGGTGTCTGCTTCTTTAACACCGAGTCGAAGCATATGATGAAACACAGAAAAGCCGGAGAGCTCACCTCTGTGATCAGCCTGGATCCTAAGGTCCTTCATGCCCTATCTTCTCTCTGTCTGAGTCTTCCATGTTAGTGTGAGGTGGGATATCTGGGGGGTGGTGGCTGTTAGTCGTACTTATTGGGGGAAAACAGGTAAAGAAGCAACAATTGCACCTCTTAGGGTAAGGAAAGGCTTCCTTACCGAATGTGTGGGAGAGACTGTGCTAAAATTCCCTCTGCTTGTAGATTCGTTTTTAGGTGGTGCACGTATAACACAGCACTGCACGCGGTGCAGATAACACTCTTACTAAACTGCCTCATTCGTTCTGCAAGCATCTCTTAACCATTTGCTCTGTGCCAGGCCATGCCTGACTTAACAGGAAGCCAAATGTGCTGCCTGCCATTGTGGAGCTTAGATTTTAGCAGAAGGAGACAGATCAGTAATTAATCTTGTAGCATGACAGATAATATAGCAAACCAAGGGAATGAGGAGTATGGACAGCAAGGTAGAGGCACCAGATGCTCCTGGAGTTGCAGGCCATCGTAAGCTGCCCAACGGCAGTGCTGGGAACTGAACCCAGGTCCCCTGCAAGAGCAGAGCGTGTTCTAGGCATCTCTCCTGTCCCCAGGGTCTCCTTAGTTGGTTAGCCAGCTGTTCCAGATGAAGTGTTCCTTGCAATTAGAACGTTTGTATATATTGAAATGCCAATACAGCCTGTTCTTTGGATGTACCCTATCTTGTTTCAGGAAGGTGTAGATAGTTCATAATGCCTCTAAAGCAATGCATGGAAAAGTAAAGAGTATGAAATGACTGGGAGGGGCTTTATTCTGGTGGAAATAGAATAGAGGCTGAAACCCACCTACTCTGTGAGGAAGATGAGGAAGAACGCTAACCAGAATATCTATGATCTGTAGGCTTCCTGCTTTAGGGGGAGGCAGAATAATTGACTTACATATAATGGAACCCACTCTTAACTCTGCTTAGGCATCACTTATGTAGCTGGGAGACAGAAGAATACAGCAGTTGCCTGGTGCTTCTGGGGTCAACAGGTTAACTCTACAGAGCTTAATTAAATTTTGATAATCCATGCTGACACTAAGCAGGATATTTCATTAGTTTTCATCATGGCCGAGGTGAGATATTCCTCATGATTATTTTCCAGGCTTTTAAACTTCTCTTCTGCTGAGGCAAGCTGCTCATCACTAATTAGGTTGCCCACACAAGGGAAGACAGTTTCTCAAAGTGGGCTCCTCATTAGAAAGGGTTGTTGAACTGCCACTGGAAAGGGAGAAATTGGGCTTTTCTTGCCTTCCTTTTTCTTTTTTTTTTTTAATTGGCATTTTAAATTTAGGCTTGTTTTATTTAAGCTTAATGTTAATTCCATGCGTGTTTCAGTAAGAACGAGGCAGATCAGTATCTGTGGCTCCAGTCAGATATACAGTGGTACAAATTAGCTTCAGGTCACACATACTGAACAAAAGAGGCTGAGTGAGCAAAGGAGGAGGAGGTGGGGAGGAGGGAGGCCGCGGAGTGAGGGAGGAGGGACAGAGTTGAACACGCATTCTTGCCTTAGTTTTTCAACATCCACCCAGTGAACCCAAAAATTTAAGTCTAAAGAAAGTATTATCACTCAAACAGTAGCTTTGATAAAATGTCAACCTTGATTTTTTTTTTTGACACCAGGAAATAATTCTCTTTCTCCTCCCTCCCTAAAATGTCAAGTTCTGTAGAAAGGAGGTCAACATGTGAATTGATCTAAACTGTTCTGTCCATGCTTCTTGGAAGGCAGAAGGGTCCCAAGGAAAAGGGTTTCTCCCAAAGTGAAATAAAATGCATAGCCACAAGGTGCTCTGGTGTTCTGAACACTGTGAGGCTGCCGTCTCTGCTGCTTCCCCACTTCCTGTGTCAGCAGGGGAACCCCGCGTTCACTCTGCTTTTTTGTTCCTTCTGCCGCCGTTGCCTCGAATCTGGTCTGGGCCTTCCAAAGAGTCTGCGCTGGCTCCAGTCTTTCCTCTTCTGTATCCCAATCAGAGTTGGCCAACTGTCTTCCTTGGGAAATCGGGCCAGTTTGATGCAATGCCTTGATTCTTCAGAGCTATATGAGGGACCGTACCCTTTACAGTCAAGCCTTCACTTCCCGGGTCTGCTCTCATCTGCTGCCCTTTGCCTGTGACATCTATCTCTCACAGTGGCCACCTCCTTTCCCCTATTGCCTGATAACTGACTGCTCTTCTCTGAGGAAGGAGATCACAGTCCTTTGAGAAATCTCTCTGGACTCCCAGGTGGCACCGTCTAGCCTTGCCGTGTGCTATCTTTAGTCTTCTGTCTGAGAAAGTATACCCTTGTACATCCGCCTGAAGTTCCCCACCCTCTCAGTTGAGTCCCTCAAAGACAGGGATAACTCACTTCCTTGGTGGCTGTTCTGGTACCAGACACATATTCAGCACTCAGGAAAGCTGGGTGAGTGGTACTCATACCCTTGGTGCTTAGTCGGGTCATTTCTTTGACGTCTCTGCACATAGCATGTACTCAACAAATGTTTAAGAAATAAATTGGTCCCCAAAGCATCACAGGGCTTATAATTAAGAGACAAATGAGCGTTTAGATTGCAAAATTATCTGCAGATTTTATTTTCTTGATATACAGGACAGTGACAAAGAACGTCACATTTTGTGATTTCTTCTGTCACCTTTCAACAGAAGAATGAGTTACTCCTCGCTTATGACTTTGGTGTGGACCTCCCGGCTCTTCACCCGCAGCTTGTTGACCTGGGACTCGGCGATGTCCGCCCGCTCCTCGGCTTCCTCCAACTCGTGCTGCAGCTTGCGGAACTTGGCCAGGTTGACGTTGGATTGTTCCTCCTGTGAGTGGGAATGAATTGGAGAGAATAACACTTGATGTTTTCTGCCCGTTAATCACCGTTGTTGCTAAAAAAAAAAAGAAGCTGCAGGATTTGCTCCGTGAACGAGAAAGTAAAAAGTCCTGTCATTTGGTGGCATTCTTATTCTGGGGCAAAACAGCCCACGGATTTGACAACATGAACGAGTGTGTTTTCACTTGACTCTTTTCTTGGCACACTGAGGATGATATAGTGACTACACAGAGGTCAAAAGAGCAGGGATCTGATTTAATCTTGTTTCTATAAAACAAACTTCCAAGAGAAGACACAGCAGTGATACTGGGTTCAGAGAGTCTTAAAGGAAGAGCTAAGAACTGACTGAATGGGAAAGATTTTGGGTTTTTTGTTGTTGTTGTTGTTGTTCTTGTTCTTTTAAGTTCAGAACTGGTTTTAATCTTAAGGTTAAATGACGCTTAGAATAATTCAGGCTCTTTTTTGCATAGCCCTGTGAACGCTGAGAGTTTGGAATGTTCTAGATAGTCAGTGTAGTGCAGTGGAGAAGCATCTCTGTGTTAACTTGTCTGAAATACTACTTGAAGCAGTCTCCCAGAGATAGGAATTAAAGTGTCTAAAGCTCTAATAATTTGCAGCAAAAATTTGGCTTTCCAACTAAATATTCATTTCCCTGTGTAATTTTGGTCTCCTGGTTTGCTCATCACCTTAGAAGAAAGCCCCTTGAGTTTATAGGGACTTCAGTGCCTCACAGAACAGGACATGGTCCTGGACCAGTCTCTTATCTCTGAAGAGATACTCACAGCCTCCTCAGCTTGTCTCTTGTAGGCTTTCACTTTCGTCTGTAGCTTGTCCACCAAGTCCTGCAGCCTGAGCACGTTCTTGCGGTCCTCCTCGGTCTGTAAGAGGCAGCGAGCAGATGATGTCATTTCTCTGACACTTACCCCTGCCCCATTAGTTTTATTTTCTCAAAAGCTGTAGGCCTGGCAGACAAGGAAAGGCCGGGCACCTGGTAAGTGAGCTCCTTCACTCTTCTCTCGTGCTTGCGGAGACCCTTGACAGCCTCGATGTTGCGTTTCTGCTCGTTCTCCACCTCGTTCTCAAGCTCCCTCACCTAGAAGAGAAAACACATTTAACAGTTTGGCTGTGGCTGCTCACACACACACACAGAGAGAGAGAGAGAGAGAGAGGGAGGGAGGGAGGGAGGGAGGGAGGGAGGGAGGGAGAGAGAGAGAAAGAGAGAGAGAGAGAGAGAGAGAGAGAGAGGGAGGGAGGGAGGGAGGGAGAGAGAGAGAAAGAGAGAGAGAGAGAGAGGGGGGGGGTGGCGGGGGGAGGGGTGGTGGGGGAGTGGCTGGGAGCTGAAAGAAATGTGGGTACCCACCCTGGCCTCCAGTTTCTGGATCTGCTTCTTGCCACCCTTTAGCGCCAGCTGCTCGGCCTCGTCCAGACGGTGCTGCAGGTCCTTCACCGTCTGCTCCATGTTCTTCTTCATCCGCTCCAGGTGGGCGCTGGTGTCCTGCTCCTTCTTCAGCTCCTCCGCCATCATGGCGGCCTTAGTAGGAAACCAAGACAGCTATTGGCATCGGGACGTCTCATTGCTCACTGAGGGCAGAAATGTGACTCTACTCACGTCCGTAATGGCTTTCTTGGCCTTCTCTTCTGCATTGCGGGCTTCCTGGACGATGTCCTCCATCTCTCCCTGGATCTGGGAAATGTCTGTCTCCAGCTTCTTCTTGGTGTTGATGAGGCTGGTGTTCTGTTACAAATTTAAAAAAAAAAAAAGGAATAGGAAAACTACATTTAATTATATTTATAACTAGTGCATTTAGCCCTAAATAATAAGGAATGCTCAAAATAAAAACAAAGTGACACATTAATTCCAAGCTTGTGGCTTTTTTCTACCAATATCCCTGGTCATAAAACATAAATGATTCAATATAAAATTTGATTCCTAATGCCAAAGGTATTTACTTGTTATTCATGGATGCTTGTAAACACAAAGTAAAACTATCTATCTTTATACTATTGTGTAACACACAGCTGGTGAAGAATAACATATTTCATCTGTTCATTTATATTGGTTGCCTCTGTTATAAGTTCACAAATAGTATATTGATACAAATGATAACCAAGAATCCCCATGTTTTTGCAAAGTTAACAGTATTTGAAATAGTCAATCAACTATAGGTACTAATAATTAGTAAAAAATGTATTACATATTAACAAATTTGATTTTTAAATTACAATACTGATTTGAAAATTTCCATAATTAATGATTTTAGACATTAAAATGCCCAAAACTATTCTTTTATATAGGCTTATTATATAAAAAGTAGAGTGTGCAAATTAGCATAAAACAAAAATACACCCTCAGTAATCAGAGAAAGCCATTAGTAACATGTTTGCTCATCCTTTCAAATGTTTCTTGTATTCTTTTTCAACAAAAAAAGATAATGGTTTCATCTCCTTAATTTGCTTTATTCTTTTTCTGTTTCATGACTATCTTTCTGAGGCAGTGAATGCTCTGTGTGGTCACTGCAAGAGTATACCATCATATATTTAACAAATGAACTGCAGAACACACATGCTGACTAGCACTAATGATGACTCCATGGATCTGAGCCCAAGAGTGCTTTACATAGACTGCGATGTTAACTTTAGATACACACATGATAATAAATAGCATGATGACTTACTACTTTTGCATTGAATTTGCTTATTCATTTCCTATGTAGAGTTGTGAACGATAAGATGGTCACCAGTGTTGGATGCAAAACTGAATCTGGTCTTCTGTGTTTAAGCTCCAGATTGTTCAATTCCATGGCTACACCAGCCCATAAGTGACTGGGTAAACTGTCTATGTTTCAGTATGTACTTAGGTCGCTCTGTGCATTTCCAAACCCCTGGGAACATCCCCCTGCCAACATTACCTGTGCATCTCATGAACAGGCTCACCGCCCTCCCCACCCCCACCTGAACCCTGACTGCCTTTAGTTTCAGTTAGTGCATTTGAGAACCCTGGTCCTGAACCTCACCTGAGTGTGCAGGAGCTGCACACGCTCACTGGCATCCAGAAGTTCTTGCTCAGCCACTCTCCTGCTCCTCTCGGTCTGTTCCAGGGATGCCCGCAGCTCCTCGATCTCAGCCTGCATCAGATTGGCTCTGCGCTCAACCATGGCCAGCTGCTCCTTCAGGTCATCCTGGCCTCTGAGAGCATCATCCAGGTGCAGCTGGGTGTCCTACACACAAGGAAGGGAAACTCTTACTCATGTTCCAGTTAAAGTGGATTCAAATTTAATGTCATGCTCCCACCTAGACCTTGTTAGTTCAGAGTCTAATTATAGAGAGAAATCTACAAGTACCTTTAATGACATATTCTTAGAAGCCTGGTGCAATACTTCCATTCTAAAGCATATAATGTTTTATCTCAGATCCCAAATCATAAAACAAATCACAGGTAAATCTATGAGATCTTGCATCAGGAAAGTATCCTTAAAATTCAGCTAACCTGATTATGTTATTTTACATCTTTAAGAAGGGAAGTCAAGAACCGGGCTTGGCGGGTCACCCCGATAGTCCTAGCACTTGGGAGCCTGCGCTGTTCCATCACTCTGTCTCCACACACTTTACCACTCATCTCATTTTTTTCTTCAATGACAAAGCAAATTCTCTCTTGGGCTTTCAGACAGAACTTAGCTTCTTCTCAACTAGGCATATGCATTTTTTTTTAAATCTTGCTACTTCATTGCTTTGATAATTATTTATTACTTTATTTTGTTTACATTGGTGTTCTGCCTCCATGTATGTCTTTGTAAAGGTGTTCGATCCCTTGGAACTGGAACTACAGACAATTGTGAACTGCCATGTAGGTACTGGGATTTGAACCTGGGTCCCTTTGGAAGAGCAGCCAGTGCTCTGAACTGCTGAGTCATCTCTCCAGCCCCCTTGCGTTGTTAATTTTGTTGTTGTTGTTGTTTTGTTTTGTTTTGTTTTGCTTTGCTTTGCTTTTTGAGACAGAGTTTCTCTGTGTAGCCCTGGCTCACTTTGTAGATCAGGCTGGCCTCGAACTCACAGAGATCCACCTGCCTCTGCCTCCCGAGTGCTGGCGTGCGCCACCATGCCCAGCTCTTGCTTTGATAATGTATGTCCTGTAACTTTCTTAAAATTTAAAAATTTGAATATTACAATAACTCCTAGCCGGCCAAACAGTGTGTGTTCACCCCAAGGTACCTTGAGCATTCCTTGTGTGTTCCGGAGATTCCTGATGGCCTCCGCGGCCTGGCGGTTGGCGTGGTTCAGCTGGATCTCCATCTCGTTGAGGTCGCCCTCCATCTTCTTCTTGATCCTCAGAGCGTCGTTCCTGCTGCGGATCTCGGCGTCCAGCGTGCTCTGCATGGACTCCACCACCCTGAGGTGGTTTCTCTTCAGCTGGTCTATTTCTTCATCTTTTTCAGCAATTTTGCGGTCAATCTCAGATTTCACCTGATTCAACTCAAGCTGGATGCGTAGAATTTTGCCTTCCTCGTGCTCAAGTGACGCCTTAATAAAAAAAATTTTTTTTAAAACAATTTTGCTCACCTCACTGTGGTGATTTCTCAAGAAGGCATTTTTGCCCTCCCCGCCCCTCCCCCAGCTTTTCCCTTGGTGGTATGCATTGTCCCCCTAAAGCTCACAAAGTGGGGGATCTCAGTTGCAGTTCTTGTTTCGGTCTGTTTATAAGGGAGAGGCGAGCAAACAGAGCGCGCACCTCTGCTTCCTCCAGCGAAGCCTGCAGTTCACTCTTCTCCTGATCGATCTGCTTCTTGATCTTCTCCAACTCATGGATGTGCTTCCCTCCCTCTGCAATCTGCTCTGTCAGGTCAGAAATCTCCTCTGCGGAAGAACAGATGAAAGGAAGCGGTTGGAGCCATGGCAGCACTGGAGAGTCCCGCCAGGACCGCGCAGGCTCGGCAAGGGCACGCGGGACTCACGCTGCAGGTTCTTGTTTTCTCTCTTGAGCGTCTCGAGTTGATCCAGAGACTCCTCGTAGGCGTTCTTCACCTTGAACAGCTCCGTGCTGAGAGAGCGGGACTCCTTCTGGGAGGCTTCAAGTTCGGCTTGAGTTTCTTCGTACTTCTGCTTCCATTCCGCCAGGACCTGGAAGCACAGCGCTAGTTAAGCTCTGAACCCAGGCATAACGCCCCTTCCTCCCAGGAGCCAATCACGGATCACGTGGGCCACCTTGTCGAAGTTCCTCTGCTTCTTGTCCAGCGCGGCGCAGGCGGCGTTAGACCTCTCCACGTCGATCATGAGGTCCTCCACTTCGTTCTGCAGCCGCTGCTTCGTCTTTTCAAGAGAAGCGCATTTGGAATTCACAGCTTCTACGTGCTCCTCAGCATCCTGCAGACGCTGAGCCAGCTTCTTCCTGAGGGGGGTAGTGGGGGGTGGGCAGTGTTGAGTGACCAAGAGAAGAATCAAAGTTGACAAAGTGGACTCCGCCTATCTGCTGACTAAGAAAGCATATTTTCCCCTAAGATCTTTTATTTCGGTGTGCCCACAGGCTTCTCCAGAATTACTTCTTAGTGCCCATTTTATCTCTCTCAGAATTCTGATTTCCCAGGTGAGCTCTTATCTATCTCAAGTGTTATCAAACATATCTATGGGACCTGAGAGAAGGAGGAGAGGTAGGATGCTGAAGCTGAGCTAACCCTGAGAACTCGGGAAAAGATACATTTCCTCAACTATGTTAGGTATTTGGGATCCTAGACTGCGCATGTGCTCCTGGGATCCTGGACTGCGCATGTGCTCCTGGGATCCTGGACTGCGCATGTGCTCCATCTCACCTTACAGATACGGAAGTTATAAAAAAGTATTTGATGATCTTTATGGAGCAAATATTCTTTCCTATTTTCCCTTCACTTTTCCTTTACTTTGGTTTCTTTCTGTCTAATTCTTTGAAACTCGTACTTGGCCTCCTCCAGCTCCTCCGTGCGCTGGATGGCGTCCGTCTCGTATTTGGTCCTCCACTGGGCCACCTCGCTGTTGGCCTTGGACATGGCCCGCTGCAGCTCAGCCTTGGCTTCCTGCTCCTCCTCGTATTGTTCCCTCAGCAGGTCACAGTCGTGGCGTGCTGACTGCAGGGCGTGGGCCAGCGCGTTCTTGGCCTAGATAACCCAAAATTGTAGGACGTGAATGGGCGTTCTGATCACTCTTCTCTCTTTGTGGAGTTCAGTAGTGTGTCAGGCCGCCCAGTTCTGTGAGTGAAAGTGTTCACCGAAGGATCTCACCTTTGACTCCTCCTCCAGTTGCCTCTTTAGCTCCTCAATCTGCTGTGTAAATGCTTGCTTGCCTCGGGAGAGCTGAGAAACCATAGCATCTTTCTCATCCAGCTGTCGGGAAAACTCCCCTGAGAGAGAGAGAGAGAGAGAGAGAGAGAGAGAGAGAGAGAGAGAGAGAGAGAGAGAGAGAGAGAGAGAGAGAGAGGAAAAAAACCCCATGAATCATTGAGTACTGCAGAATTGTCTATGACCCTCCTTATTTCATAGAGTATTATGAAATGTTGGGGGTTTTTTTAGGGTTACTCGGGTAACAAAACTCTCCTAACCCCAAGAGATTCATTTTTTCCTCTAGTTGTAGCGTAGAGTAATTGCTTTGTAGCCATCTCAAACTCCAAAGGTGTAAAGAGTAATGAGTGTGCACACACTGTGCAAGGCATGACCCGGGCTGCTGGGGTGGGGCTGACCCAGCACGCTCCGTTGTTCCAAGCCTCCTAGGCTGCTCGCTGACTGACCTGACTCTGTGTGTAAGCGCGCCTTCTGGGTCGACAGCTCATTGATCAAGCGCTGCTGTTCCTCCTCCTTCGTCTTTACTTCACTCAGTTGGTCCTCCAGGGTGCGGCACATCTTCTCGAGGTTCCCCTGTGGTGGAAAGGGAAAAAATAGGCCAAGATGACACTTTACTTGGAAGGTGGGGATTTAGAGATCCGTAACTGTTCGTGGCAGACACAGGGTGTTATTTATGTTGCTGCCAAAGCCTTGCACTGTGCTTGGGAAACGGCGGAGGAGCATAGCTGGCTAACTGGATGCATATGTGATCATCGAAACTAGATCCCTTTCTTTAGGGAAATGAGAGCATCGTCTACAGTCCATATCATGTAGAGGGGGCTTTCCCTTGTCACTGCATTGCTGTTGCCATGGCATCGTAACAAAGTTCAAGGTGATTTTGAAAAATAAGGTATGGAGACTTGAGGGTCTTGATTCAATACAGTGATGACATGGGGTGTGGCCAGCTAGATTCACATGCACTATATAGTCACTGTCAAGTGTTTTGGTTAAAGATAAATTAGAAAGTCAGGAAAGACCTTGGCTTTGGAGACAGTCTCCATGTTACTAGCGAGGTCATCAATCTCCATCTTCAGCTCGCTCTTCTCCTTCTCCAGCTTCTGCTTGACGCGCTGCAGGTTGTCAATCTGCTCGCCCAGCTCCGCCACGCTGTCCGCGTGCTTCTTCCTCAGGGCGGCGGCCGTGGCCTCGTGCTGCAGGGTGGCCTCCTCCAGGTCCCTGCGCATTTTCTGGAACTCGGCCTCTCTCTTCTTGTTCATCTCGATCTGGGCTGAAGTGGCCCCACCGGCTTCTTCCAGCCTCTCGCTGATCTCCTCCAGTTCCCTGGAGAGGTCAGAGCGCTGCTTCTCTGCTTTGGCCCTGGAGGCCCGCTCTGCCTCGATTTCCTCCTCCAGCTCCTCGATGCGGGCCTGGGGGAGGTGGAAAAGGACGGACTCACCTTCTTTGGTCTCATTTTTCCCCCCTGATGAGTTACACTGATGGAAAGCGTTTACTTACTTGCAACTCCTTGATTTTCTTCTGCAGCTGCATGCCTAGGGCCTGTTCATCTTCAATCTTGCTCTGCAGGTTGCTCATTTCAAATTCTTTCCTAGTTTAACAGCAACACATTAGCTTATGGTCAACTCTTTCCCCAGTCTCATCCATGTATAATTGAACTTTTTACATGACTGGTCTTAAAAGAGAGAAGTGGGTGTCTTACAAGTTCACCAAGTGCCATTTTAATTAATTAAAAAAAAAAAACCAGAGTTGTCATTGTTTATTTTACCCCACATGCCATGAAGCAATACTTTGGAAACATTTAGACAGGTTTGGTCTGCTCCGACACAGTGAGAAACCAAGGCTGAATTTTACCACACTTACTTTTTGAGTTTCTCATCAAGTTGCTGTTTGTCGTTTTCTATGTCCATTGTGGATTCTTGGGCCAACTTTAGGTCCCCCTCCAGCTTCCTCTTGGCTCTTTCTAGGTCCATCCTGAGCTTCTTTTCCTGTTCCAGTGACCCTTCAAGCTGAATTACAAGGGATTTTGTTTAGATTCTTGAGCACGGAACCTTATGTCTCTAGTCAGATACTCGGGGGAAGACTTAAAAGAGACCACAGTGAGCGTGAGGACACCAAGCCTGCATCTCAGATCTCAGGGTGCCTCTCATGGCTGCACTTCACAATTGTTTACACCGTTCCTTATAAGGGAAAAGAACGTTTTTCACACTCACATCATCCACTTGCTGCTCAAGCTTGGTTTTGGCTTTGGTCAGCGTGTTAACCTTGTCCTCCTCAGCCTGCAGGTCATCCAGGGTCTGCTGGTGAGCCTCCTGGAGGGCTTTCTTCTCCTTGGTCAGCTTGGCGATATTTTCGTCCAGGCCGGCCATCTCTTCCGTGAGGTTTTTCACCTGTGGATTTGAATAGATGATGGGAATATTGACAAAACCATGTCATCTGGACAAAATACATGATAATTTAACTTCTGTGTGACATGAAACACGGTAGCCAGGCGGCTGGATATAATAGAAGATAAAGATAGAAGAAAAAAGATGGCAAGGTTGTAACTTTTTCCTTTCATGTTGAGTAATTTTAAGATGTAAGATTCAGGGCAAGGTGAATACTTGTGGATGCTTTAAGGGGAATAATAATCATACCTTGTTCTCCGTGGCGTGCTTCTCCTTCTCGACCTTGGCCAGGGTCAGCTCAAGGTCATCGATGTCTTTCTTCAGCTCTGAGCACTCGTCCTCCAGCTTCCTCTTCTTGGCTGTCAGCTCGGCGTTGATCTCCTCCTCGTCCTCTGCTCGTTCGGTCAGCTCTTTGATCTTGGCCTCCAGCTGGATTTTGGTTTTGATCAATTGATCGCACCTCTCCTCAGCATCGGCCAAGCCATCTGCTTCCTAGTGGGAGAAATAGTGCATTTTTGTTTGTACAGGCTATCTCTGCACATGTGCATTAGTGCATTAAAAGTTGGGAACAGAGGCTGGAGAGACGGCTCAGAGGTTAAGAGCACTGTCTGTTCTTCCAAAGGTTGTGAGTTCAATTCCCAGCAACCACATGGTGGCTCACAACCACCTATAGTAGATCTGGTGCCCTCTTCTGGTGTGCAGGCACACATATGGGCAGAATACTGTAAAAATAAATAAATCTTTAAAAAAAAAAACAGTTGGGACTACCAGCTGGTCAATGGATAGGCCATTAAATCGCCAACTTAAAAAAAAAATAGATAGCATGGGAAGATCTTAATCTGTTGATAAAATAGATCGACATTTTTCCTCTAGATATCTAAGGCATGAAAAAGTAGCTTTGTTGCAAAAATATATGATTTCCTAGCCCTCAGTCCTTTTGGAAAAGTCATTTACTATCTAAAGCTCAGGGGTTTTTCCCCCCACATTCAGTTAAGGGCTTAAATTAGCCCTTTTTCCTACTCTGATTAAAAACAATGTATGTTCTAGTTAGCATTAAATAATATTTGCCAAAAAATGCATATTCTAATATAGGAGGATGCTCCATATTAAATGTCTAGCGATTTTTTTCACGACTTTGTTGACTAGGGACCAGACTGTGTAGGATGCGCACATGGACATGAGCATCATGGATGTGGCTTTGAAACTATTTGCTTTCTGGGTCTGAAGCTTAGCAATTTTGAAAGTCAGGCAGTTAAAGCAGGTGCCTGGATAGACATCCTTTACCCTGAAGCCTGCAATTGCTTATATGCAGTCACATTCCGACCAGGTGATATGAACGGGCTGTGCACAATGTGTGGCACTCACAGCTTGAACCTGGAGCTGCAGGTCATTTTTCTCTTGCATCAGAGCTACCATCTTTTCTTCCAGCTCTTTCCTTTTGGCCTCTGACTTAGCCAGGTCCTCCTTGGCCTTCTCAAAATCTTCCTTCATGTTGGCCATCTCCTTCTCGGTCTCCGCGCTCTTCAGCAGCGGCTTGATCTTGAAATACAGCTTCATCCAGGGCCAGTGCTTGACATTCATGAAGGCGCGGACGTTGTACTGGATGCAGAAGATGGACTCCCTGTGGGGGGAGGAGAAATGAAGATACAAATGGGCAAAGATGCGTGAAGTGGCATCACAGCTGCACTGAGTTCGCTGACACAAGGTGGTGAGAAAGGCAAGCAAGCTTCGTTCCTCACCTCCTCTCCATCATCTTTTTGAACTCCACCCTCATCAGGTACCCTCTGCACATGGCTTGCGTGCGGGTGATGAGCTGAGCCAGCTTGTCATCTCTCATCTCCTCTAGAGTTCCCAACAGGCCAGCTTTAAAGAAGACCTTAGCAAAGAACGGTTAGACTTGTTATTTCTGCTCGGGCAGAAACTCGGAAAAGTGCTAAAAAGTTAGGTCAGCAATTGACTTGGACTGGTGGGTACCTTAGTGTGACCAAATTTGTACTGGGTGTGGTCAATGTCAATAGAGCCTAGAAGCTTCTCAGAGGCCTTCTTGCTGTCAATGAATTGACCTTCTGGGATGGCACTGGCATTTAGAACTTTGTATCTGTCCAAATGAAAAGCGAAACCAGGACATGATTTTTCTTCACCGAGAAATAAAATATAGAGCCGTAATAGCGACTATTGAAAAGGCGGATCAATCAAACAGTGGAGAACCGAGTGGTATTAAGGCTTAACGCTGCTTTGTATAATATGTGATGTAAGACAAACCTCTGCTTGAAGTCCGCATAGAGGATCCTGCTGGGGAACCCCTTCCTACAGATGCGGATGCCTTCCAGCACCCCGTTACACCTCAGCTGGTGCAGGACCAGCTCGTGCTCCATGGCACCTGGAAAGGGAAAACATGTTCTACAGACATCTAAAGAGAAGCCACCTAGGGTTGCTCTGTGCTCGAGACGGGTCTTACCAGGAGTCTTGGTCTCATTGGGAATGAGGCAGCGGACAAAGTGGGGGTGGGTGCTCTTCAGGTTGGTCATCAGCTTGTTTAAATTCTCCTATAGGACCGCGATTGAGAGCTTTAGAATAGTGTGTAGCAGTGGCATTCATTTGTCGCCTATCAAATTCTAATGAGCTATCTCAAATAAAACGTGGAGACCAAGAGGACTATCCTGTGTCTGGAGGATAGATTTCTAGAACGCTCCTGGTTAGACAGAAATAGTCCTTTTCGGCTCATTTTTCTCAAACCCTGATCATCAGAAAAGCTTGCGTTGAGACTTCAATCATGTGGATGTAGATGGAATGGGGCACAGTAGGTGGTTTTTAAAAGAGGGCTTGATTTCTTTTAAAAATCTCTTTACTACCAGGTCTTTTACATTGGAGGCTTGGGGCAATGCGCCATTTATAACAGGCCTTCCTGTGAAAGAGACACGGTGTGTCTTCTTTTTGTTAAAATTTTCCTGAGATAATTTTCAGATTTAAAAAAATACATTGCTAAATTTTTTTCGTGTTTACCATAAGCAGCCTTTAAAATTGCTCACTAAAGACAGCTTAATTGTCTTCTAAACAAAAGATTATACCGTACCCTGAAAAGAGCAGACACGGTCTGGAAAGACGAACCCTTCTTCTTGCCACCTTTCTTTCCACCGCCACCCTCTGAAAAACAGAATGGAAACATGGAGATTACTTGCTACAGCCTTTGAGTCGTCTGTGCGCACAGGCGCCAGCACAGCAACATTTCCTCGAGAGTCTGTGGCGCTCATTTCCCTCCCTCCTTCCGCAGCTCATCCACCCCAATCCTGATGAAGACAGAGCAATCCCTGACTTGATTACAGACGACTGGGGAAGAAGACTTGTACAAAAGACAGAAGACACAGCTAGGAGATGGGCTCCCTGACTCCATCCAGGATCAGCAGCGTCTGCTTCCTGAAGTATCCGCCCAGAAAAGAGGAGGCGGGCCCTGTCAGTGTGCGCATGCCCGGAACAGGCAGAGTCGCATCCTAGGTAGCTGATCTGGCTCATCATCTGGCAGAGACTCATAATTTCTACTCCCCTGTGTCTCCATGTTGTTGCTTGTACATCTAGACTTCGGATATTTAAGAAAAGAAATCTGGCCTCATTCAGTTACCCTGGTGCTGTGGCCCTGACGAAGGGTTTCCTTATCTCGGACTTAGCTGCGTCCTCGATGGTAGCAGTATTAATCCATGTGGCAAAGTAGCTGGTACAATCACCACCAAATCCCTGCCCCTTTCTAAATCCACTCTCTCACTGATAAAAGAGGCTATGCGATGAACAACTCCTGATGCCTCTGTACCACAGTTGTTAATATATTTTCTTTCACTGCACCCACATTAGCCTGAATTTTTGTAGTAGATTTTGCAGTACCTATATCAATGGATCTCAACCTTCCCAGCGCTGTGACCCTTTAATACAGTTCATGCTGTGGTGACCCTCCCAACCGTAAAATTATTTTCATTGCTACTTCATAACTGTAACTTTTGCTACTTATAATCAAAATGCAAATATTTGCATTTTTCGTTGGTCTTAGGTGACCCTTGTGAAAGGGGCGCTCAACCGCCCGAAAGGGCTTGCCACCCACGGGTTGAGAATCGCTGACCTATATTGTCTCTGACAAAATGTGATGTGATTATTAAAACAAGTTGTTACTATACAAGGTCACCTGCTTCAGCAGCTTGTCCACCAGAAAATAGGAAAGCCAGAGTTTTCAACCCGGACTTCTGGTACAGCCCCACCACGGTCTCATTCAGAGGGTCCTTGTTCTTGTCCAGCCAGCCAATGATGTTGTAGTCCACGGTGCCCGCATAGTGCACCAGGGAGAAGTGGGCCTCAGCTTTGCCCTTGGCAGGCTTGGGCTTCTGGAAGTTGTTGGACTTTCCCAGGTGCTGCTCATATAGCTTGTTCTTGAAGGAGGTGTCTGTTGCCTTGGGGAACATGCACTCCTCTTCCAGGATGGAGAAGATGCCCATTGGCTGGATATTAAAAAGGGAGAAGACAGTGATGGGTCCGGTAGAAAACCATGCCTCAGTAGTTTGTGTAATTGTAAGAACTTGGAGTACGAGTTGAACAGATGAGATCCCACCTTAGTGCCCCCTGTTCTAGCAATACACGACAGTCATTGTAGGATATACGCACAGGATATATGCTACTAACAGACTTAGTTTAAAAGTTCATCTGTACCATGTGTGTTCAGTATGTAAAATGAAATTCTAAAGCTTGATTTTTTTATCCTACAAATGCACAGATGCTCCAACAGACCCTTTCTCATGGCGCAGCATCCTTGACCACAACTCAAGACATGGAAAAAATGTGGAAAGGACAGACTGGGCCTGATGACTGGAAATGAAACCTCACCAAGAGGAATGTGCATCTCCTGTTGCCTCATGAAATCTCTTTGTACTTTTAGCCTTGCCCCACCCCCCATCTCAAAGGAATTAGGCACTGGTGATTCATTGGGTTTTGCTCATGAATCAGTTTGACTTTTCTGAGACTAATTTAATATGGAGGACTGAAAGGAAATTCAGCACCCCAAAATCACAAATTCATTCTCAAAAATTATTTTGATAATCCAGAAGGAAAAATGCTAGTGGAGGAGATAAATGCTTTTCCTGGGGACCATATAGTTTTTGATGAGCATTACCAAATTAACATATTCTCCTAAGTCGTGCAACATAGGATATTTTTCCTAATATTTTTTTCTAGTTTTGAGAATTTTGATCTGAAATTTTCACTTGAAATTTTCCTAGCCAGCAGTTACAGATTCTTTCTTGGTACCAATGGGAAAATGATAAGATCCATGTGTGTGTGTGTGTGTGTGTGTGTGTGTGTGTGTGTGTGTGAGTTTGTTTGGAGGCCAGAAAAAGATGTAGTATTTCCAGGTGTTTGTGAGCCACTTGATGTGGGTGCTGGAATCAAAATCCCAGCCCTTGTGATGTAGCAACAGGCACGCCAAAACACTGAGCCATTTCTCCAGTCCCAAGATCCCAACAGTTTTAAACATTAAAACTGCTTAATCACTTCTATCTAAATATGCTACAACTGTTGATCCCTGCCTAATTGGGCTGGTTTCCTTAACTACTAATTCCCTTAATTACTAACTGGGAATTCAGAGCTCATTCCCAAGGTAAGGTCAAATGGAAGTTTAGTGTATTCCCTTGATAGTAATCAGGAGTAAGGGATGAATAACTTCAGCAATTAACCTTAAGTATCTTACTATGCACAGCCTTGTGACACAGTACACAAGGAGGATAGATGTACAATGCAGCATCGTAGCCACACCAGGATTGATTGACTATTCAGAGCACTAGCTGCATTTTCATCCCTTTCTTCCACAGCTAGATAATCACATAGGAATGAAAACAGGGAAGAAGGAAGCCTGTGTGTGCCTTTAATCTTGGCACTCAGGAGACAGAAGGAGGAGGAGCTCTGTGAGTTCAAGGCTGGCCTAGCTTTACATAGTGAATTCCAAGGCCAGTGAACATGGAGACCCTGTATCACTTTAAAAAAAAAAAAACTGAAGAGGGATGAAGCTGTAAGAGTTGAAAATGTGAATCTGTGTGTTTTGTCTGTGCGTTGTTTTTGGTTATTTTCTGAAGACTACTAAATTCATCAGTATCAGATGCCCCATGGCTTGTCTGAGACCTGATCAGAGCGGACAACTGTGTCACAAGGTGTTACTGCTTTCTCTTGGAGAACTAGAATTATAAGCAAACGCAGGAGGAGGGACAATTTGCTGTTCCTGTTTTGAACTTTGAAAAGCTACACTCACCTTCTCAATGAGCTCGATGCAGGCAGCCAGGTCCATCCCGAAGTCGATGAACTCCCAGTCGATGCCTTCCTTCTTGTACTCCTCCTGCTCCAGCACGAACATGTGGTGGTTGAAAAACTGTTGCAGCTTCTCGTTGGTGAAGTTGATGCACAGCTGCTCTAAGGTGTTGAACTGTAGGAAGAGATAAAGTAAATTCCCTATTTATATCTATAAAGCAGCTAATATATTTTCTTCAAGTTTTGAGACATTTTGGGTTATTAAAGTGAAGGTTTGAACCGTCAGATGATCTCTTAAAGGGAGTTATTATTCTAAATCAAGAGTTAGATCCCCAAATGTTTTTCAAGGAACTATATTAACACTTGCATATTGGGAAAATGCTGCTCTTTGAAAAATTCATTTAGAGTGCCCCAAGAAAGTGTTTCTATGCTAGTGTGCATGAATTCAAGATCAGTTTGAATAAGCTTCTGTGGCTGTCCTTTGGGACTCTAGCCCTGAAAACGTAGCATTCTCTTTCTTCCTATTCACACTTATTGCCTCATATTTAGACTCCTCCCCGCCAGTGACCCAGTTCAGTAGGAATTTGAACTTTTTGAAGAACAGATTTTGTATTCTGTGAAGAGTATTTCTAGGACTTCAGCAAGGCCAGCCATGTGACTACCAGTGTACGCTCGCTAATTAGCTCATTACTCACGTCAAAGATCTCAAAGCCAGCGATGTCCAAGACCCCAATGAAGTACTGCCTGGGCTGCTTGGTGTCCAGCTGCTGGTTGATGCGGGTGACCATCCACAGGAACATCTTCTCATACATGGCCTTGGCCAGGGCACCCACAGAATTGTACACCTTCAGGAAGAGTGTAGAATTAGGTGTTTGAGTTGGACCCAGTAGTGAACTTTTGACTCTCTGGTGGTTCAATGGAATCAAGGGGCTTGAATCACACTTACCTGCTGCACCGTCTGGCCTTTGGTGACATACTCATTGCCGACCTTGACCCTGGGGTAGCACAGGGCTTTGAGCAGGTCAGCAGAGTTCAGACTTGTCAGATAGGCAGCCTTGTCAGCAACTGCAGGAAAGGCACAAGAACAGTGGGCCTGACGGTGGCTCACACAACTTCATTGCCAAGGAAGATGTTGGTGACAGTGGATTTACACAAACAGTGAGGAGCACATGTTGGGAAGCCTGTCCACTTACTTATGTCTGGAAAGCAGTGGCATATTTCATGCTAGTTTTACTTGTTCATAAGTTGGAGGTTGGGGAGCCCGGGCTCAGTGTGATGTAAAAAAAATACAGGAAAGGTGCACTATAGATAGTAATTTGAGAAACCGTAACCCAGTGGTGGTGAGGAAGTTCTGAATTATTCACTGGAATAAAATGTGTTTCCATCAAAAAGTAACTATTTTCTTATAAACAGTGAATGAAGAATAAAGAAGGCAGAGGATGCAGTTCGGGATGAGGCCCCTGGCTTCAGTCTCAAGGACACCACACACACAGACACACAGACACACACACACACAGACATACACACACGCACACACACACACACACATGCATGCACACACGCATGCATGCACGCACGCACGCACGCACGCACACCACAGAACAGCGGTATGGGCAGAAGTAATAAAACTCCTATAGATTTGCTTTAAAAAATGTAAAATACCAATGTGACATCTCACCTCCCTAAACCTTCTGCCTTTTGTTAGAAAGGTCAGACAGTACAGACAGGTCCGTGCCTCTGAAAAGGCTCATGTCATTAGTTTTATCCAATGGACAGTGACAACAGGGCTGTTACCTTCAGTGCCATCTGGCTCGGCTTGCTCTTCCCTTTGCTTTTGCTTGAACTTCATGTTCCCATAGTGCATCACGGCGCCTGTGAGCTTGTAGATGGCCACCTTTTCATCTGCACTGAACCCCAGGATGTCCACAGCAGTCTGTTGAAAGAATCGAATTAGCTACAGTTAGCACCATGGCCAGTTTGCTGGAGACACACTCAGGGTCTGGCTCCCCACCTCCCCACCACTCTTCGCCTTGTAACTGCCTAATACTCAGGATGGCTTACACGGGAGAGTTCCCTTCCCTCTGGCCCACATAGTAACAGCAGGAAATGTAGACTAGCCTTTCCATTTGAGCAGTGTGGCTGCTCCCAGATCATTTCCTCTTTTCCTGTGTTTCCCTAACTTAACGCACAGCCCCAGGCTACCCTCCAACCGCAGTCTATACGGATGGCCCAGTGGATAGAAGTCTGAGAATGGCATTGGCTCCCACTGTTTCTCCACGCGCGACCAGGTCACAGATTGGCTGACCATGGGGTGCCTGGGCGGGAACCTTGCCTGACTATTCACTACTCCGTGCAGGAAGGAGACATTTGTGACGATATATTTCTTATTGTGTTGCGATGCTTTCGGTTTCATTCTCCACTCTAGCGGATTTGGGGTTACTTCCTTAGTTACTCATGCTAAATGTCCATGTGGTTTGTAGATGGGGGGCAGGAATCAGTAGAGGCACAGGAAAGTGTGTCTCTCTTAAGATTTCCTCCTTTATTCTGGTCCTACAAACTACACATCATTAACACGGTCCTGGGGTGAGGTTGCTATGCTTATTTTAAACCTTTCAGATGAAACTACATAGTCCAATATTATGGCTTTTCCAAGATTCCTGGGTAAAGGGGCTGACATTAAATTAAAAAAGAAGTCACTATATAGGAGTGGAAGTATTAAGCAAAGAGTGACCAACCCCATAAAGAATAAAAAAAAAAATCCAACTAGGTGAGGAGTGTCTGGTACCTATCATTTATTCCTGGTATTTGGAATTTAAATATATGTGTGGGCTGACATTTAAATATTCTGTTATTTTCTTCCAAATACAGAAAGCCTGAAAGATGGCTCTGTCTGGCCCACTGTCTGTGGACTAAGAGAGGGGTGTGCTGTCAAGGGCCGTGCCAGCTCCTGTCTCCTCCCTATGACTTACATCTGTGGCCATCAGCTCTTCCTGGTCGTCAATGCTGGGCACTGTGATCTCCCCTTGACTGACATAAGCGAAGTCATATGGGTTGGTGGTGATCAGAAGCATCTCTGGACACATGGGAAAGAGAATGCAAGGTCACTCTGGTCCCCATCACATATCACAGGGACAGCATAGGCAGGGTGTTGTCTTTCTTGATGCAGAGAAATCAAGGCATTCCTTACCAATAAGCTCTGGTTTCTTATTGGACATGATCTGGTAGAAGATGTGGTAGCTTCTCTCAGCCTTGAGCTGGAAGGTGACTCGGGACTTCTCCAGCAGATCTGGAAAGGCGGATTGAAAAGGCCACAAGTGGAAATTTAAGCTTTGAAATTCACGCAGCAGAAAGAAAAGCAAGGTTTTCCCTAGTGTGTGTGTGCCCCCCCCCCAAAAAAAGATTCTCAGTCACCGGGGTTTATTGACTCACAAGTTTCAATATCTGCAGAAGCCAGTTTGCCTGTGGCACCAAAATGGATCCTGATGAATTTACCCTTAAATAGGCAAAGGAGGGTTGATTAAAAGCTGGAAACCATTTCATTAACTATGGACCAAACTACAGTGACATGGTTTCTGTAGAAGCGTGGAGGTCACTCCCACATAGACAGGACAGCCCAGAGACTCACAAAGCGAGAGGAGTTGTCATTCCTCACGGTCTTGGCGTTGCCGAAGGCCTCCAGCAGGGGGTTGGCGCTGATGATTTGATCTTCAAGTGTCCCCTTAAGAGAAGTGGGAAAAGAAGGTAAAGCTTGGATTTCCTTGGTTGTATGTCCTCAAATAGCTTCTAATCTGTCTCTCTCCTTCCCTACAGGTTTCATCCTGTGGCTAGGCAAGGCCTTAGAAAGAGGAAGGGAACCCTCATTGGAGGGGGCCGGGCATTCCTCTGGCACGGCTTGACGTCTGTGAGAAATGGCTGTGGGAACTCAGGCCTGCAGCTTGCTGCCATATTGCCCTGCACATCCCTGCCTCTCGGAGCCCTTCCGAGGTTTGCTTTCTAAACGCTGATATCACTGGCATCTAGTTGCCATGGTTTTAACATGCCACAGTCACACTTTGCAAAGCCTGGTATTCCTCCTTCCTCCCTAAGACAGATGTGCCCACCTGCATCTTGCCGGAAGGCGCCTCCTCTTTCTTCTTCTCCCCAGTGACTGCAATTGTTGCAAAGTACTGGATGACACGTTTCGTGTTCACAGTCTTCCCGGCCCCGGATTCTCCGCTGTGAGGACAGGATGAAAAGTCAGAATGTGAGGAAGAAGGCTCTGCCCTAACAAGCAAAATTCAGTGGAAGGAAAGCATGGCGTGTACGTACGTAATCAGGATGGACTGGTTCTCACGGTCTGTGAAGGGAAGCCACAGATGATAATGTTAAATAAAGGCACAGGGCCACTAAATATGTGCCCTTCACAAGTCCAAAGAACTAACTGTAAAGGTGTGCCTGTTATCCCACGGTGTCATCATTAATCTGAAACAGCCACATTGCTGGTGGCCTGACAGTTTCATGTCCCCTCCCCTGGTTCATAGTTTAAAATCTTGTCATGTTTTGAATGTCCAAGGGTGCATTTCCTACAGGGCTTATGAAATCTCAAAGCTTACTTTAAATGAACTAATACAGTAGGTGTACTTAAGACTCAGAGTTGATCCTAACTTTGATTAAATGGAATTGGAATTAGCACAAACAAATTTGGATTTTAGTGTAGAAGTCTGAGCAAATTTCCCTATGCGTTTATTATTGGTGCATCATCTCCTCAATCAGTTGCTTTTTCACCTACGTCATTACTCTTATCAAACTTAGGCAAACCATTTCATTCTCAAGATGCTGGCTATATGTTGTCCATGCTGCAAGTCTGCAAGTGTTCTCTAGTGCTTACAGAGGTTGTGATTACAGATGCACTCACCCGTCAGCATGAACTGGTAGGCGTTATCAGAGATGGAGAAGATGTGGGGCGGGGCCTCCTGTCGCTTTTTGCCTCGGTAGGCCGCCACCACCTCCGGGTTGTACACCGGCAGCCACTTGTAGGGGTTGACGGTGACACAGAAGAGGCCCGAGTAAGTCTGTGGACAAAGACAAGGTTGCCCAGTCAGCAATCAGCTCATTGGTCCAGCTCGGAAATAATGCTGTGTCAGCAAGGGGAGAGGACCGAGGAAGTGCGGGTCCTCAGGAGGCTCCGTTACAACATGGTGTAATGTGACATCTCAACAACAGAAAGTACATAGACTTGATGAATAGTGACAGGGGTCACTCACGTAGATCATCCAGGCTGCGTAACGCTCTTTGAGGTTGTACAGCACAGCGGGCTCGTGCAGATGTGTCATCATGGCCATGTCCTCGATCTTGTCGTACTTGGGGGGGTTCATGGAGAAGACTTGATCTTCCTTGACAGTGACAGTCTGTGAAGAATGGAAGGATCCAGTTGGTACCAACAAAGCAGCAGAAAAAGATGACCCACGCTTCCCTACATCTCCCCCCTTTTGCTTTTACTTACAGCTCCGCCTTCCGTCTTGGCTGTCACCTTCCCCCCTTCCCTGCTCTGCACCGTTGCTTTCACATAGGACTCCTTAGCATCCACCACAAACACGGATGACTTGGCATCAAAAGGCTTGTTCTGGGCCTCGATTCGCTCCTTTTCAGACTTCCGGAGGTAAGGAGCAGCCTCGCCGAAAACGGCCATCTCGGCGTCGGAACTCATGGCTGCGGACTATTTGGGGGCAGCTCAGGGCCAGGCACACCTAGTGGAAGACATGCATGACCGTGAACATAATCCTGACCTGTGGGTTTCACTTTAACAGGCTTTGTTTGCTCATTCTCTTCTGCCCTTTGGGGCTCCTCCTGTGGCCTATGCCAGGGAGCTAAGAGAAGACAAGAGCACCTATTAACCCTGTGTTGACAGCTTAACTTTTCTTCGACAATTTAAGCCTTGATTCGTACTTCTGTATTATAAACAGTAGTTGAGGGCTGTGGAGGGATGGATCCCCAGCAACTGCACTTGTCAGGCTATGTGTGTGCTCAGAATCTTTTTTGTTTCTGTGTATTTTTTTAAAAAATCCCTCGCCTTTCCCTACAAATCTATTCCATTTGTTTGTTTTGTTTTACATTATGGTGATACAAAGAAATGGAAGTTCTCTTTCTAACTTTATCATCTCAATAAACCTATTTTTAGAAAGCCAAATATTGCTTGGTGTGTTGGTACACACCTCTAATTCCAGCACTTGGGAGGTAGAGGCAGGCAGGTCTCTTTGAGTTTGAGGCCAGCCTGGTCCACAGAATTCCAGGACAGCCAGATCTACATAACAGCGAGATCATGTCTCAAAAAAAATTTTTTTAGCCATTTCCCCTTGTCACAAACTATTAAAATTGCATCTCAAAATTATTAAGCTTGAAAGTAAGAAGAAACATCTAGATTCAGGTGGAATATCTAATGCCCACAAACTTCTAGTTAACTGGCAAGAATTAGGTAAGCAAAGAGAAAATAAGCACGATGGACATTAATACAACATTAATGTAAGAAAAGTTGTAAGTAACAACAAACGATTGTGTCCTAGGTCAAAATCAAGTCTCTTCTGTCCTTTTAAAAACTGTGCACAAGTTCTCACTACCATCGAAGTAAAAATAACTCCAGAGGAAAACAAGCACCTGCATTTTAATGAGACTCCCCAGTGGTGGCTTGTCGGTGTCCGGCTGCCTTTCCCTGGGTTTTCACTGGGTTCAGCATCCTACTTGTCTCTGCCTGGTCCTTACAGTGTCATGTCACGCTCATGATCTCTCTCTTCCCCCCCCCACCCCCCGCTATGTGAAAACATCACATTTCTAATTTTTCTCCCGAAACTGACAGCCACTGTGAAGTTTCAAGCCCAAACCAATTCACATTGGTTTTTCCAACTAAGAAATCCTGGTCAAATAAAACAACCCCTTCTCTGGCCAGAGTAAAGGCCTGTGGCCTCTGGAGTGGAGAAGGGGACGGTACAGAGAGCAGCCTGTTGGTTGCTAGTGACAATGAAGACAGCATCTTCTATCTTGCATAGACTTTCCATAAAAAGTCTTGGCCTTTCGTTATAAGCAGTGAACTTCTCAGCTTAGAGTTAGATATGAAATCTCCCACATACTGTAGCTTATAGTGGATAAAAGGCTGATAGGGAGACATGGAAATTAAGAAATGCTTTCAAGGGACATTGGACTTTTCTCTTCAAATGCTATTCTGTGCCATCATTTTGTGGGTTTTGTTTTTTTGCATGAACCACTTTTGAATCAACTACACACCATGCCCTAATGATTGCTGTTCTGCAGTAGAACCTAGAACACAGAAAGGACATCATCCCTCTACCCTTGTCTCAGCAGTCCTTAGTCACCTTTGGGTCACAAGCTTTCAAAGAGCCTCCACTTTGTTGTGTGGTGTTGGGAGCTGTCCACACAGTGGCAATCACCTCCAGTGTCAACAAGTAACATTTATTCCCTTCGGAAGCAATAGACTCTCTACTTTTTACTAAACTGATAATCAGCAAATGTATTACACATGAACTCACTTAAACCAATTGTTTAATACATAGTAGGTTTTCTTCCCTTTATATATTCTTCACATTCCTCTCCACACGCAGACAAGGGGAGACCCTCTGTGTGTTTTGATTAGATGGAAGATGCCTTAGCAACCACTGGCTTAGATCCTGGAGGGCAAAAGCCAAAGGAACCTTAGCAGCTCACTTACACCTGCCCTTCTCCTCCTACTGATGAGGAAACTAAGGTTCAGCAAGGCAAAGGGCCGTCTAGGGTCACTGAGGTGGGGAGTGGCCGTGGGGAGCTATGAGCCCGGCTATCTAAATGCAGGTCTAGTGTTACTGCCCTTGCAACACATGTGTTTGAAGACACGTAAAAGCTAGCCGGCCGGTGTGGCCCAGGGAGCTGCAATCAGTGAACAGCCTGGATGGGCACCCAGAAATTTTGACTTCTGGAGCAACAGTCTTTTATTTTACTATGTAGCCTCTTTCATTGGTCAAATTGCAATAGCGGTTTACATTAAATGTACGTGAGGGTTGCCGTCTTCATTAAGTTCTAAGACAAATTGCATAAGACAAATTGCATAAAATTCTGTTTGATTGGGTGGCTTGAGAAGTCAGTTTCATGAGAAGCTGTTTTTTAAAGACCAGTTCCTCCTATGCCTAATAATAAACTAGTAAGTAAATAGTCACTCATTAAAACATACCAATAGAGACAGCCCTTTGTTCTTTGGAAGGTAATAGTAAGTTTCTCTTACCTCTTGTGATACCAGACGAAGGAGGAAGGCTGGAGGCAGACAAGTACTGTTGAAAGAAAAAACAGAGACTCTGGGCATTTTTTCCCATTTAATCACAAAATAGTAGAACTATGTTGTATGCCATGCCTTTCTCAGGGATATTGACAGTACTTAAAGTTTAGGAAGGGACAGCCATCTCCCTCAAGTGAGAACTCACTCCCATCAGGAGTACACAGATAGCCAAGTGCTCTGCCACACATACATACCTTTAAGGGTTTGAGGAAGGACGGGACAGAGGCACCCAGGCTCCACTTTTATAGAGGCTGTTCTGCAAACACAGCAGCCACCTCAGCTGTCCTAGCTGGGGACCTACTTGGCAAAACCATTTTTGGCAATCTCTTTGCACAATATTCACTGACTGTGGCTGTGAATGGATATAATTAGAAATATTTCTTGTCACCTATAAATAATTTGACAGAGGATGATCTAGGGTTCTTTATAGGCATTTGATAGGGGATGAGGATCCGGTGTTTTGGAGGCTGTTTCTCCAGCTTGGATGTTGTATCATTCACCACAGATTTCAAGGCCAGGTTCCTACTTACTCTCGAGCCTATAAAGCTGTCCCCGCAGGATGAGCCTGGTGTGAGGGGAGTAGGGCTGATTGACTTGTTGGTGCTTAGAGCCGTCTGGAATGAGCTTGAGATCTGACACTGTGATTGGAAGCACTGAGTGAAGGATGTTAAGACAAAATTCCTAGGCAAGGGTTAAGGTTTTAGAAGGACTGGTGATAGATTCTTTTAAAAAGTCTGAAGGTCTGAATATGAAGGAGAAAGTGGATTCCTAGATTAGACCGTGGTGATGGGACAGTGAGTAGGGTGAGGGGAAGTTAGTGCAGATGTAACCCGTCTGCTCTCTTTCTGGAGGATTTGCCACGGATGCTTCCCACTCGCGCCTCTACTACAGCGGCCACAGGCTGCTGGGTAATACCCCACGCATGTTTCTACTGCATCTTGGAAGGATGAATTTCTAGGGCATGGGCACATGCTCAAGGCTAGCTGTAGCTCCAACGAGGTGGGTGCTGCATACTTTTCCTTAAGGTGGGAGGGAAGGCATGCTATCTGCAAATCTCTCCCCTCGGACAGAGAAGGTGGGTGGATTGACCCCCACACATGCCCTTGAAAGGCAGAAATTGGATTTGACTAACTTGATACATGCACAGCTGTTGCTGAATATGACAGGAAATCTACTCTAACTGTCCCTGTGATCTGGCGTGGTATTTCCAACCATGGTCTCCTGACTTAAATTGCTAATTTAGTAGATGGTTGCTTTATAATCCTATTATGTACAACTTGTCTTTCACACGCTGGCAGGCTAAATCTTTTTATATACTTACATTGTCTTTGGGTGTAGTGCTACAAAATAGGTGATTGGGTTACTTTTTTTTTCTTTTTTGACCTTCATGGCAGCGACCCACACAAGTGAGTGTCTTACCCAAAGAGTTAGGCTCAAAGCCAGAAAAAAAATTGTTCTGCTAAGATTTTCACAATCCATTTTTTTTCACACCTCTTTTGGGAGTTGTCATCACTGTTATAGACAAAATGAGTATTTAATAAATATATTTGGAGATGAAAGAAGAAAATATGAAGACGACCAGGACAGAGAGCATGTTGGTACCTTGGGAGCTAAAGGCACTGACTAGAAACACAATGACACAATGGTGGCAACTAGTAGAGACCACAATAGTAGACCTCAGAGAACACAATGGACAGGAAGGGAAGAGGAGTGAAGCCTTTGGGCTTGCTTGTCCGAGGGTGTCTACATAGAGAACACGGGAAATGAACCTGTGCTCCCTTGTGCTCATGTAGCTCTTTACCATGACATGCATGTGGGAAGGATTGCCTTATCCCAAAGTAGAACATGTTTTGGATGCACTGATCAGCAGCCCGATAAACTCTTCTCTCTGGCACCGCCCCCACCCCGACCCCCATTACCCTCACAGATGAGGGAATACAAGTTAACTGAGACTTGGTGTATTATTATCGACTGCAAACAAATCTGGGAGAAATATAACACTGTTCTAACCTGGCATGGTCATAAAAAGTCAACTATTTATTGTAAATTATAGTGTTAAATTATATCATTATGTGTGAATTGGTATATAGTCTCACTCCTGAACATAATTCTGTACAAAATGCTCAGGGCAGTGTCACTAGGGGGCGCTGAGGTATACATTCCTCCGTTAGGGATACAGGTCACAGTTACACAGGGACTTTAGAATATCCAAAGGAGTTAAAATGGCTATAAACGATTGTAGGTGCTTAGTAAACTGATTGTTTTCTGTTTTTTTTTATATAAATTATACAAATTAGTAAGAGTTGAAACCTGGATTGTAGCTATTCTTACCTTAGCTTTTGTGCTGTCCAGCCATGAAAACATAGCAATAAAACGTCTTAAAACCCAGCAAGTCCAATTGGTATTTATTCTCTTTTAAAGTACTCTGAGACTCCCACAACATCACTCCTGGGAAAAGTTATGAATTCTTTCTTGTGTCAGTTTTTAATTGCAGTCTACACATTTCTTCCAACATGTGGTGTCTTGTCTTCGCCTTCAGTTTGTTCCGCCTTTCCCTGTCCTGCACTATTAGGTGTGTTTTCCTATCATATTATATTTTTCACTCTGAGTTGCACGACCATAGGTTCGTGTATATCTTCCTCCGACATACTTCATTTTCATGAACCCTTCCCCCAATCCTCTTTTTCCTGTTCCCCAGCATCACTCCGACATCTTACTGCACATACTCACCCACCAGAAGTTGACATTTCCCAAACCAGGAAGCTATAAATAAACTAAAACCGTAACACGACACACAGAAAATACATGAGCCTGAAAGACAGAAATATGTCAAGACTTGCATTCTTATGCTGCTGGATATAAATGGGAAAATTCTATCTTGGTGACATATCCATCCTTTGGCCCCGGCATGTGCGGGAGCTTTACTCACTCATCACTTAACTTGCTTGCATTTCTCCTTCTTCCACTGTGTGGAGAGGGAGAGCACCTGCTAGGTGTTATAATTAACTCAGGGGCACAGAGTCTGAGGAAACAAGTCTTGGGAGAGGAAGAACGGAATGCTTAGGGTTTTGTAGCAAGAGGCCTGCTTCATTCCTCAGGGCCCCACTGATTCCTGGTGCAGTATTTAAAAGTAAATTGATCTTGTTTCATTCCTTCCTGTCTGACATTTCAGACCCGAGGAGTCATGTGCTGTCCCCACTATCCAGGTAACATGAATAATTGGTGTTTGAGAATCTAATTTCCCGGGTATTGATGGATTGTAATGACAATAAATCAGCAGATCATTTTAATTCCAGCCCAGGTCCCCTTCAGTCCTCACCTGCTTCATCCCAGCTAGATAGCAAGGCTTGCTCTGTTGTTTTGCTCCAGGAGGATGTCTTGGAGGTTAAAAGCCAAAGTAGCCTCTAGGACTTACTTTTCTCTTTGAGTTTTGGAGATGTCACTAGGAAACTTTCCATACAGGAAAAAAGTACCAGGATGCCACTGGCACCAGTGCTGGCAGCTGGCTTCCACCACAGAACTGGAAGAAGAGGAAGAGAATACACTGTGGTCCCCAGTGGAAGGACATCTATGAGATATGGCTGCAAAGAGTTGAGATGCCACTGCAAGGAGGAGTGGAGTTGGTATTTTAGTTTTCATGTACCAGTTAGTTGTGGGTATGGCAGGGTTCTATATATTTTTCCGTGTAAATGGTTACTAATTGGTTAAGTGTGTTGAAATTAAGAAGATACTAAAGAAAAAAATGTGTTTTTATTAAATATATGTTGTTGTTGGAAATAAATGTGACTAAACAGAGCTACGTTTACTTAAACAAGTAAAACAGACATCCTTCTAAAATGTGGACTTGCTTGGAGTAACAGGACTGAGATGACAGAGGACTAAAGAGGAGAGGTGTGTTAAGGTGGAACGGGAGAGGCAAGGCAGGATGTTATAACTGGATGGGTGGGGCCGGGGTGGAGAAATGAGGGAATGGTGCGATAAATGGGGGTTAGGAGAGACTCATTCTAAGAAAGTAAAGGCTAAATTTCCCTCCTATGGGTTTAAGAACCACCTGCAGGGAATGGGGGATTTTTATCCAAAACACAGTCTATGTCTTTTTCCAATTTAATCTTATATTCATTCTTCTGAATGGCAAGAGAGTAAATGTGGACCCTAGAATCAGGACTTGGTTCAAACAACTCAAGTTCTTTGTTAGGAAACTGGAAAAAAAAATATTGCCCTTTCACTGAGTTGTTGGAAGAAGTGAGCCTTTTAAAGACACAGCAGGCAGAAGAGTGCCTGCCGTAGAGTGAAACTGGGGCAGCATTTGCTGCATACTGATTAATCTAACAGTCACACAGTATCAAGTCATTAACCCACTAAATTATGTGATACTAATATCATAAAAAACAAAAAAGCCTAAAATGTGACTTGAGTCCATCGCATGGAGGAGCTTCCAGGAGCATCTGGAGATTTGGCAAAGGGAGATAAAGTGACAAAGGAGAGAGAAGATGGACAGAGCCACAAAGATAACCAGGGAAGATCAGAGTCTTAGGTCAGAAGCATTCTATATAGATGAGAAAAGCCAAGTTAACTAAGGACACAGTGTTTAGTTCAGAAGTAACTAAACCACTAAGGATCCTGGAGACATCACTGGGAGGGAGCAGAGGGAACAGAAGCTAGCTAGTAGGGCTTTCTTCGTTATGTCTCTTACTTACAGTGGTGAATTCTTTCAACCCTTGTCTACCTAGAAAAGTTTTTTTTTTTAAGGAGAAAGAAAAGTCTTCCTTTCCATTCAGTTCTGAAGGCTGGTACGTCTGCGTACAGCATTCTTGCCTGGTTATTTCTTTTAGAACTTTGAGTATGTGAGTTTTCTGGTTTACGGAGAAGTCCGTTGTTAGCCTCCTACAGATTTCCTCCTACAAGTTCCCAAGAGAAAAATCACTTTTCTCCTTCAGCTTTTATTTTTTTTAAGATTTATTTATTGTATTTATTGTATATGAGTGCTTTATCTGCAGAAGAGGGCATCAGATAACAGTATAGATCGTTGTGAGTCACCATGTGGTTGCTGGGAATTGAACTCAGGACCTCTGGAAGAGCAGGCGGTGCCCTTAACCACTGAGCCATTTCTCCAGCCCCTCCTTCAGCTTTTAAAATTGCTAGCAACCTGATTATAATGTGTCTTAGAGTCTTCTTTGGGTTATCCTCTTGTGTGTGTGGGGGGGGGAGGGGAGTCCTTCTACTTTCATGGTTATGGATCCACATTCCTCTAACGTTTTGAGAAAATTTATACAGCATTTCTTTACGGTAGCATCTTGTTCCCTTTTCTCACTCTTCTCTTTCTGGCCCTCCCGTGGCTCAGATATTTGTATACTTGCTTCCCCAATCCCTTATTCTTTCTTCATTCACTTCTCCTTTCCTCTCTTATAACAGGATGCTTTTAAATTATGTGTCTTGGAGTTCACTAGTTTTTCTTTTGCATGACTGAGTTTGGTATTGGAACTGGGTCTTTCCATTCTCTCCTTGTGTTTTGAGGTTAAGGCCACCAGAGAGCACACATAAAGCTCAAATGAAAGTCTTTGTCACTGGCGGGAGGCTGCATGGGGAACTTGTCCAAATATCATATAATAATACATATATATAATATATACATATAATACATATATATATATAATATAATATATATATATCCTCACGAACACACTTCAGTTAGCAAGAGTAGTTAGAGAGAATTATTTAGGGCCTTCTCTGGGCCCTGGAACCATGGACTAGGCCCTTGATGGATATGGTCTTTGTTCCCATTTTAGTAGGTGTTGGGGCCTATGTGCTGGGCTTTAAGATAAGATTAGTGCCTCTAACATGGTGTCAGTTGTGCTAAGATCTAGAGGCCTTTTAGATTTGTATGCTCAGCTCCTAGGTTTTTCTTTTATTCTTTTTTTATAATTATTCCTTTTTCTTTATTAAGCTTCTTGTTTTTGTTTATGAATTATTGCCCCAATTTTGTTCACTCACCTATTCCTGACTTGCAAAATGCTCTGTTTTAGTAAGCTTCTTTAAGATGAGTATTTGAATTCTCTTTCAGAGTGTTCATTGATGTCCGTTTCTCTGACTGCTTATTGAAGCTTTCCTTATTTCCTTCCCTGGTGCTGCAACTGCCTGATCATTTTCTGTGTAAACTTTACCTTGGTGTCTGTATACATAAAAGAACAAATGTAAGCTTCAGTCTTTACAAATAGCCAAGGGACTATGCTGTTGCAAGCCATGGCTCATAGGATTGCCTCTGGGTTTGTGGTTGAGTGGTGTTAATCTGGATTCTGTGACTGCTTTGGGGTCTGTAATGTGGCCTTCATTTGGCAGTTCTGTTAACAAAGTCTCAAGGATCTGTGAGTTTCTGGGTAGACTGACTAGACTCTAGAACCCTCGATCAATGGGCTGATGCTTCAGAATTCACAGCTAATGTGCTTGTTAGGAGATATGTGTTGAGGGGTCCCTATAATGGCTCTTCTCGGCCACCATGTAGTTAGTTCCCTAAGAAGGCAGTGGCGGCACTGAATACAGCATAGAAGGGCTGGAATGGGATCAAGGCTGCTTTGAGGTTCGGAGAAGAAGATGAGGTCTGCAAGCCTGCTTCTGTAGGCAAAGGTAGATATGTCCTTCCGTGGGCCACTGGCCAGCCTGTAACTCAGAGGCGCTGGAGCTGAACTGCAGTGCTATTTCCGCATCCACACCCAGGGCTTACATTAGTGAGTCCGTCTTTCCTGCATCCCGTGGCACATGGTTCTGGTAGGAGGGACCAAAACCAAGTAAGTCAACAGCTCAGTTCAGAGGGGACAGAAACGCTTCAGACTCAGGGCTTAGGGCAAATTCTAGTGATTCCACCACTGAATGAGCCTACACTTTTGAAACAGTCCTCCTAGGTTTAGACTCTATCGGGATTTCACTTCCTATCAGTGCCCCATTAATTACTGTGGGGAGATAAGCCTCAGGCACTTCTATTCTGCCAGTGTCCTGATCTGGTTTTTCCCCTTGTTCACAGACTATGGGATCATTTGTTGAAGCCAGAGAGGAAAGCAAGGTTTTAAGGAGACTGGAGATTTTAAATAGGAAGCAATTCTTAAGGGGGATAAACAAGGCAGTGGGGGCACATACCTTTAATCCCAGCATTCAGAAGGCAAGAGGCAGTGAATCTCTCTGACTGACGCCTGCCTGGTCTACAGAGTGAATTCCAGGGCACAGAAGAACCAAGTCTCAAAAAGTTGAGAGGAATCAAACAAGCTTACTACCTAACCCTAGCCCTCAGGGGTGAGTATGCATGATTTTATAACGGTACCATTTTCTAATGAAGGAGGAAAAGATGACCGCTGGATTTGTCTCAGAAACTGACTTCCTGCTGGGGTGGGATGGAGGCGGGGCAGAGAATGACTATGGGGTTTAGGGACATGACAGCAAAGTGCTCATAAAGCTAGGTTATGGGAGGAGAAGTAAAGGTAAAATGGCATTTGATGCCTATGAGAGGTGTGGGAAAATATAAGCACAGAGAGGCCAAGGGAGGTGAAGAAGTGCAAAGCTTGGGCCTGTTCAACCAGAAAGCTATGAAGGCACCAGGGAGATGCTTCATTTAGTGACTCTGGAGGCTGAGAAGTTTTTATGGTATGTTCTAGAGTGAGGTCATGAGAGGGGAAGGCTAGGAGAGAAGGAAACAGAGGCAGAAGTTGGTGTGTTGGGTGACTTACCCATCAGACGCTGAAGTGCCCTGGGAACGTGCTAAGATTTGAGTACAACAAAAGCAGGTGCTAAAATCTTTCCTGAACAAAAAGCCAGCGGATGGCAGCAATGAGTTTATGGAACAGGTGAACAACATGGGCCTCAAAGAAGGAAGAGCCAAAGGGTAAGCAGCACTGGAAGGCTGTGTTTATATGTCTAAGTAACAATAACAACTTGAAAGCAGAGGCCATGAATTGGATTGTAAAAAAATAGTACAGGATGCCATGGCATAAGACAGGAGTCCTCACTAGCAATACATAGAGGTATTACTTCTAGTGAAGGCGAAAGAGAAGATGATTGGGAGTGAAAGAGAGAGTGGGGGGGGAGAGGGGGGAGGGGAAGAAAGGAGAGGAAGACATGGAGAGAGATAGAGATGTGGGAGAGAGAGAGAGACAGGAGGGGAGAGAGACAGGAAGAGAGCGCCTGCAGATTTCAGCTTCAGCTTGTGGGTAGGGTAGTGTCAACGGTATGGAGACATCTTGTGCTTTCCAGCACAGTCAGGATTAAGATTCAGCTAATATTTTCCAGCACAGCCAGGTCCTGTGCTCCCCTCCTGCCTCTTTGCATCTGTCCACTTATCTATCTGGCTTTTCCATATAAGTCAATAGCTAGATGAAATAGCAACGGGATTATGGCATTAAGTATTAACCTTTGGCAGAAAATTGGATAGAAAGGACTGTGCAAGCTGCTTTGTGAGTTGTTTTTACGATTACCCATTGGCTCCAAGTAAACAGTGGCTCATATGAGCCTAGAGAGAATATTCTAGGATCTGAGGTAGAGGTGTTGCGTAACTTAAATACTTGATGATAAGGTTTAAAATGCTTCATTGTGTATATTGTTCCTTTTTAACTGGTTATACATCGTTCTCAAAAGACCTTTGTTATATTTCTAATAAAGGCACTTACTATTTTATTTATTCACTCTCTGCTAAAATTGACCTATATAGAAGGCCGGTGCTTATCTCAGCACGGGTAGCATTGTGCGGTTACAGTAGGAAGAACAGCATTGTCACAGCATTGTCTGAAGCACTTCTTCTTTCTGAAATATTTAGGCATTTCACAGTTTCCGCCAAAATTTCCATTACATATTGTGATTTTTATTTGTTGCAATACATTAAACTTCAGAGGTCCTCATGAGCTCAAAAGCTAGGATTTCTAAGTCAGTATGAGCTGCTAGTGTGAGTGGAGTCTTGCGTACTAACCAGATTTTCCACAGCTGTACAGTATAGTCTATGCATTTTGTGGTGTTGAGGTTCTAGAAAGTAGAGTGTCAAACATGCATTTAATGTGTGCTTTTAAACAAATTTATGGCAATTAAAAGATTTGTAGTCATAGGTGCTTTGTATAATGGCCGACCATAGCTAGTGTGTGTGTGTGTGTGTGTGTGTGTGTGTGTGTGTGTGTGTGTGTTACTGAGAGTAGAGAGGTGGCTTGCAGTATATATGTAACTAATATAAAAATACAACATAATATACTAATTGACCTAGCTCTATCTAAGCCTGGAGGAGGACTAAGATGTGGCAGTTTTCCAGAGGATGGAAGAAACAAGAGGCATCATTCTTAATTATTCCTTGGCCTTCTTAAATGCCAAGCTGGGAGCAGGTGCCATCAACAAGCATCTGAGCATCTGTAGACAACAAAGTCCACACAAAGTCTCTATATAAAGACCACTGTGAAGTCTACTATTTCAAGGAATCCTAACACCACCTGTGGACTCATGTCATTATAGTGAAGGATTTGCATACTAAATATTTTTGACATTATTTAAAGACATTTTTAAAATATTTGCTCTGGTTGTATGTATGCAATTACCACTTTATTTATTTATTTATTTATTTTTTGCTCCCTCTTAGGATGGAATGGTTCATATCACTTTATGAAGGTGATCAAGAACCTCATTCACAGAAGTCAGCTGAGGGGCCAGGTGGGGCTTCTTCTGTGCATGCCGCCTCTAGGCTCACCCTCTTCTCACAAGCATGTGTGTGGGACTTTCTGGGTTTGGCCTGGCTTCTCTCTATCATGTACAGCCCCCGCGGCTAGGCATTTTGCCATAAATGTAAGGAAAATACTTCTCTCTCTCTTCAAGTTACCCAACGATCAACTGGCCCGGAAAAGAGGAACATAGAGACTCACTAATTTTTGGCAGATAAATTTTTTATCTCCAAAAGTCATTAATACAAAACAGAGTGACAAAGATCTTCACATTTTGTGCATCTCTTTGGTCACTTTCCTGCATTTGGGTCAATCACTCTTCGCTTATGATTTTGGTGTGGACCTCCCGGCTCTTCACCCGCAGCTTGTTGACCTGGGACTCGGCGATGTCCGCCCGCTCCTCAGCTTCCTCCAACTCGTGCTGGAGCTTGCGGAACTTGGCCAGGTTGACGTTGGATTGTTCCTCCTATGAGTGGGAGCACATTTATAAGGAAAAAGAATCTCACATTTCCAGGCTTTCGGGTCAGTGCCTCTTGAGTGCCCTTTTGCATAAAACCAATTCCCTCTGGTAAATTTTCAAAGAAGGCTAAAGAAGCATGTAAAGTTTTTGTTGTTGTTGTTCTGTTAATCCCTCCTTGTGTTTCATAAACTCATTGATAAACACAGGTAACACTGTCTCTGATCTCCCAGGAAAACTAATGTTATTATGACTATGCCAGGCTCCCAGGCATTGTTGTCACTGCTGCTGAGGACCCTGAGGATGGATGAGACATCTCTATGACACCAAACTGAATGTAAATTATTGCCACTTGGGTCATAAATTATACCCCACTTAATAAAGTTTAGAAATGAAACACGTTTATTATTCTCTAAAATGGTCCTCGTGGTTTCTGGCTGTGCTTGTAGGTGCAGCAATGAATTTGGAAAGGCCAGTTTCGATTTAGTCTCCAGTAATTTTTTTTAAAACATTAAGAACCCTCACAAAATGTGACGTGAAGATTTAGAACATTTAGGAAACTTAGAATCGCTTTAAATAAGGTAGCTCAGGAACACCCTCGGATCTCCGTCTCACAGTAGGAGAAAGCAAGAGTTGGAGCGGGGGAGAGAGCTGAGTGGCTCGCCAGGGTGTGGGCGCAACGTGCGCGTGTGTGCGTGCACATGTGTGCTTTCTTCTTCCCTTGCTGTTCTCCTCCCCTTTCTCTTCATCTCAGAGCTAAGAGGTCAGGGGGTAGGCAAAAGCCACCACCTCCTCTGTAATGTACGTTCACAGAGAGGCAAGGGGTACTTGTCTCCTTAAGATGACGCAGAGAAGGGTTAACATGGTGGCGTAGGGCTGCAGTCACCCACTGGTTAGAGCATTACTGGACCTCCCGGCCTCTGTATTACGACACTTCAGCTCCTCAGTGGGTCTCCTCGCCGTGTACGCAACAATGCCTTGCGATGTAACTGAAGTAGAATTCCTATTTCCTTTTCACCCGGATGCTCTGGTCCCCTTAGGTTGCCACTTCAGTCATGCTTACGTCGCCCACCTGGCTGGTCACCCCATCATTTGGTGGACTATTCCTGCTTTGCTTCCAGTTACTTCTAAAGGTGGCCTCTGCTGGCAGAGTTAATGCTTTCTATCTCCAGGACGAGTCCTGAATCTCACCAATTCCCTTTGTTTTAATTCCTGTCCTAATGTAAGCCACAGACCCACCTGGGAAATTTCCCGGCATACCTTTCCGCACTTACTTGGGTTACCCAACAGTCTTTTCTCTACACTGTAGCACAGACACTTTCGAAAATAAAAAGTGGGCCATGTCTGGCCTGGATGGGAACATTACCCTGGCTTCTGTGGCCTGACTATATTTATATTAAAATGCGGGCTTCTTTCTAGGGCCCAGAAGAGCTTGTGACCTGCCTTCTGCCTGGTTCTCTAGCTCCAGGGACATTCGTTGTTCTCTTCCTCAATCTTTCTGTTTCTTCAACAGGACTCCTCACAGTGCTTCTCCCTCTCTCTAGAATACTATTGGGGCTACGCTTGGGTTGGCTGCGTTTGATGCTCACAGCTGGACTCTGGGGTCTCAGAGATGCTAGGCCCGCGTTCTCTCCCATCCTCACTCTCCCTAGGATATTTTCCTTGCTCTTATGAAGCGGCCAGTTGCAACACATTCTTGGACTCTCGCTAGGTCATTTCCCTTTGACCCTTCCTTGTTAGCCTCATCTTTTTCATCTCATTCCTTTAACAGCTTTGGCCTCCTGATGTCTGTGAGCTGGGGGAGGAGGGGTTTGTGGGGGGGATGGCAGGGAGGGGGGAGGGGAGGGGCAGGGAGGGGCAGGGTGGGGTGGAGAGGGGCAGGGAAGGGTGGGGAGGGGAGGGGTGCGGGGGGGGGGGGGGGTTCCAGTCAGGTCAGAGGTTCCGAACTCACCGCTTCCTCAGCTTGTCTCTTGTACGCTTTGACCTTTGACTGCAGCTTGTCCACAAGGTCCTGGAGCCTGAGAACGTTCTTGCGGTCTTCCTCAGTCTGAAAGATTTGAAAGTGTGAGCTTCCTGAAGTTATACCTGACCTGTATGCATGTATGGTTTTTTTTTTTTTTCAATGCCTTGAAGGTAAGGGTAGGGCCCCCAGAGAGGCCGCTTTCCTTACCTGGTATGTGAGCTCCTTCACTCGTCTCTCGTGCTTGCGCAGCCCCTTGATAGCTTCCACGTTACGCTTCTGTTCGTTTTCAACTTCCCCTTCAAGTTCACGAACCTGAAAAAAATAAAAAGGTGGATTTTATTTTTTTTTTTTTTAGATTTGTTTATTCTATTCTGTGTGTGTGAGTGTCTGCTTGCATGTGTATATGTACACCACGGAGGTCAGACGTGGGTATCGGATCCCCAGGCACTGGAGTTACACACATATAGGTGCTGGGAACCGAACCTGGGCCCTGTGTGTGAGCAGCAAGTGTTCTTAAGCTCCGAGCCCTCTCTTCAGCCCCCAACGACAGATTTTTAAAAAAATATTTGCTTTCATGTGGTGAGTCGGTGAGTTTCTACTTTTTCAGGTGGCCCTCTGTTTTATGTGTAGATCCTAACATCTTGGTCAAAGTGCCTTTCCTCTCTGGGTGCCTTATGATTTCCTAGCTGTTTTAGGTATTGAAAGTCATGTGCTAGAGCAGAGAAGAACTCATGTTGACCAAGACACCCACCCTGGCCTCCAGTTTCTGGATCTGCTTCTTGCCGCCCTTCAGCGCCAGCTGCTCAGCCTCGTCCAGACGCAGCTGCAGGTCCTTCACCGTCTGCTCCATGTTCTTCTTCATCCGCTCCAGGTGGGCGCTGGTGTCCTGCTCCTTCTTCAGCTCCTCCGCCATCATGGCGGCCTGGTGAGTGAGAAAACAGAGTTGCTTAAGGGCTGATGAGTCCCAGCAGTGCTCAGGCTTGCCCCACCTCCATCTCGCCCTCTGCTCACATCAGTGATGGCTTTCTTGGCCTTCTCTTCCGCATTGCGGGCTTCCTGGACGATGTCCTCCATCTCTCCCTGGATCTGGGAAATGTCTGTCTCCAGCTTCTTCTTGGTGTTGATGAGGCTGGTGTTCTGGTTAAAATACCAAACACAGAAACATTAAATACTGAAGGAGAATGTTAGAATGCAAGGTGTCCAAATGAGCTTGTAAAGCAGTTATTAACTCGCATTTGTCAGGGGGGTCCATAAATTATCCGAGTTAGCAGCCTATTTTTAAAGGACAGTCAATTCTGGATGTCACAGGTCAGATACATGAAAATGTTGATACCCTTCCCCAGTTAAACATGCTAAACTTAGCTTTTCATAAAACGTTATAGATACATTTCCAAACAGTACTAAGATATTATCAAGAATTTCCCTTCTTACTAATAAACCCACCTGGGTGTGGAGGAGCTGCACGCGCTCACTGGCATCCAGCAGCTCCTGCTCCGCCATCTTCCTGCTCCTCTCCGTCTGCTCCAGCGTGGCCCGCAGCTCCTCGATTTCAGCCTGCAGTAGGTTGGCTCTGCGCTCCACCATGGCCAGCTGCTCCTTCAGGTCCTCCTGGCCCCGGAGAGCGTCATCCAGGTGCAGCTGGGTGTCCTGGGCAGCAAACAATCACTGAGACCCTGTGGACCCAGGCAGAGTCAAACCCGACTCTTCTGGGACCACCCCTGGGCGCCACCTACCTTGAGGATGCCTTGTGTGTTCCTGTAGTTCCTCAGGGCCTCGGCAGCCATGCGGTTGGAGTGGTTCAGCTGGATCTCCATCTCGTTGAGGTCGCCCTCCATCTTCTTCTTGATCCTGATGGCGTCGTTCCTGCTGCGGATCTCTGCGTCCAGCGTGCTCTGCATGGACTCCACGACTCTAATGTGGTTTCTCTTCAGCTGGTCGATCTCCTCATCCTTCTCTGCAATCTTCCTGTCGATCTCGGACTTGACTTGGTTCAGCTCCAGCTGGATGCGCAGGATCTTTCCCTCCTCGTGCTCCAGAGATGCCTTAAGGATGGCAAGAGGTGACGTTAGCAGGAGAACAGAAGTGTGCAAAGTCATCCTAGGTCTGTCTTTGTGCTACCCTACACATCCTTACATGCGTTGTTATAGAAATCTCTGATGTGTGTAATTGTTGGTTTATGTGCATCTGTCTCCCCAGCCAGGTGATTCCCCCTTAAGGAGGGACCCGGCTCTTATTGACCTTTTTTTTTTCTTTCTGTTTCTACCACATTTCTTAATGTTTACTTTTGGTGCCCGTACTCATGGTTATTCTTTTTCTTCATTCTCAGTGGAGGGAATACAGAATAAATTTTCAGTCCTTGGTTAACCGATCTTTGTACCCCATAGAGCCTAATTCCTCTTGTAATTGTGGTGAGGCATATAATAAGTAGAATGTCTACCTCTGCTTCCTCTAGAGCAGCTTGCAGCTCAGACTTTTCCTGTTCAATTTGCTTCTTTATTTTCTCCAGTTCATGGATACGTTTCCCTCCTTCTGCAATCTGTTCAGTGAGATCTGAAATCTCCTCTGTTAGCAAGAAAAAAAATACATATATACATATATATATATACATATATATATACATATATCAATGTGTATAGAGGTGGGAGGCATTCTTTCAAATCTCTTGTTAAAGAAGCTGTGAGATGCACTCACGTTGCAAGTTCTTATTTTCCCGTTTCAAGGTTTCGAGATGGTCTAAAGATTCCTCATAAGCATTCTTCACCTTGAACAGCTCCGTGCTGAGGGAGCGCGCCTCCTTCTGGGAGGCTTCCAGCTCAGCGTGGGTTTCCTCGTACTTCTGCTTCCACTCCGCCAGGACCTGAAAAGCAAAGGATGGGGGTTGGGGGAGGGAAGTCACAGATAAAGCTTGATGGGGTAGAAGCCGTGTGTTCTAGAAGCTCTGAGTTTGATCCCAGTGATCTTGGATTGAAAAATAATTGTTAAGAAGAGCTAACAAAGCCAGAAGTACCCCCTCACACAGCCCCTGCCAATGGACGAGGGCAGCCGCGCTGAAGGCGGTGCTCCAGCTGTTTGGAAGGCTGATGACAGATGACATAAAAGAAGGCTCTGGAAGCACACCTTGTCGAAGTTCCTCTGCTTCTTGTCCAGGGCGGCGCAGGCCGCGTTGGTCCTCTCCACGTCGATCATGAGGTCCTCCACCTCGTTCTGCAGCCTCTGCTTCGTCTTCTCCAGGGACGCACACTTGGCGTTCACGGCCTCTACGTGCTCCTCAGCATCCTGCAGACGCTGAGCCAGCTTCTTCCTGAGAAGAGAACATGGACGGCAGATGGGAGCAGTTATCAGTAGAACTATTTCAAAATGGCTACAGGTGAGCATTTCCACAGCCAGACTTCCCTTATCGAGGTATCTGAAGCTTATTTGTTCTAGTGGGTTCTCTGGGAACTCAGTGTTGCTCTCCTACCACCAATTGCTAAACACAACCAAATTTCAGCATCACTTTATGGAGCCTGAGCCAACTTGACTCCTCTTTCTTCCTTTGTAGAACTTAGAGCCTACTGCCATTTGTGTCTGCATCTCCACCTGGTTTTAATGCTCAGAGGGTAGAGTCTATAAAGGATGATAACCATGCCAAAGTTGCTAACTTTGTGTACTTACAGACCGGCACATGTAATAAGTACTCGAATATTGACTATGTCAAATTCAAATGAAACATCATTGACTCTGTCTGCATAACTTATCTCTTCCTTTTTGCCAGCTGTTTGTTAATTTGTCAATTAAAAGTCTTTCCCAAGATTAATATAAATGTAGCTATGATGGTTTATTTCAAAATCATTAATTTCATTGGTAGATAGGTTGTGTGTTACTCCAAGAATGAAGGCCTACCAGCACCTTAAACTGTCTACATAGTAAGGTCTTTCCTACCTAGGTCCTGTCCACACAAAAATTCAGCCTTGAACTCTTGGATTGCATTGAATGTTTATTCTGTTTTAAAAGCCTGTGCTTTCTCCCTTTCTGCAGCATCTCTGTACACCACGTTGGTCTTAACCACATATTTCTATTTCCTCCTACAGTCACTCTTTTGCATATAAAAAGAAAAAGGTTATATCAATCCAGATTATTTTTCTCTTTGCACCCATACCCTTAGGCCAATTATTCTGTTAGTGGTTAAGAGAGAGAGAGAGAGGAGAAACACATGAGAGCACATAATTAACTGAATGAGTTATTATAATAATTCTGTCTGCACCTGTGTAGACAGAATGAGGTCAAAAGTTCCCCTTTGAAAAATTACTGTTTGGCTTCCTCTTTCCTTGCAGCTTTCCTCTGTTTGCCACAGACTTCTGTCATTTCTTCCATGGGCTACCTAGGGTACTCTTATTTCCCGTTTGGAGTGATGTGCACATTTCCCCCAGCATTCTTAGGCTTTGAGAAAGCAAGGACCCTTTTTGCCCACAGAGAATTCCTGGTCCAGGCACTTTGTTAGTAGAGGTATTTGCCATTCCAACCAAGTGAGTCACATACTTGGCCTCCTCCAGCTCCTCCGTGCGCTGGATGGCGTCCGTCTCGTATTTGGTCCTCCACTGGGCCACCTCGCTGTTGGCCTTGGACATGGCCCTCTGCAGCTCAGCCTTGGCTTCCTGCTCCTCCTCGTATTGTTCCCTCAGCAGGTCACAGTCGTGGCGGGAGGACTGAAGAGCATGGGCCAGGGCGCTCTTGGCCTGAAAAGCAAGAGGTCAGTGATTTAATATTATGTGTTTAAACTGATATTTATTCTTTATGCTCTTAGAGGCCACCAGCAAAAAAGGGGGAGAAAAATCCGGACACGGCGCAACGACACGCAAAACCACAAATAACTGCAAAAAGGATGATAACCATGCCAACAACGAGAAGCCAGCTCACCTTTATCTCCTCTTCAAGCTGCCTCTTCAGCTCCTCGATCTGCTGAGTGAACGCCTGTTTGCCCCTGGAGAGCTGGGAAACTAATGAGTCCTTCTCATCCAGCTGGCGTGAATATTCACCTGAAAAGACCCAGGTCCAGAAAACTCAGCTTGACTTTAGACACTAAGACTCTAAAATAAAAACTGGCACAGAAAGGGCGCCGAGTCTAAAAGTTGGGGAGTGGCGTAGGCTATACCAAACCTCCATCATCCTTTTCACCGATGATGAGCAAATCTATGTAGAATGAGCATATGAGGAACTTTGAGCCAAGCTCTGCTTATGAGCATCTAAGAAGGTTTAGGAAGATATTTAAGATGATCTGACTGCAGCTGAAAGAGGCGGTGGAACAAGTGGAAAGCACCTGATGCTCTCTGGCTAACAAGTTACTGTGTTAGTCATCTGAAACAATTTGGGGTGGAGGGGATAAAAATTCAAATAACTGGCCCGGTAATCAGGACTGATGCTCAGAAGAAATTCTGGGGAGCATGACCATATGGGGGAGACAAGCAATTGTCTTTCTGTCCCCAGAATAAGTTGATTCTAAATAGTAAACAGTTTCCCAAACCAAATGGTGCTTAAGTTTGTCTTCCACTCTTTAAGCAACATGTTCACAAAATGCAAGGCAAGGAGAGCTTTTTTCAGCACCCCCTGGGAGAGTTAGTCACAAGTCTCACCTGCTTGGAAATTTATTAAGAGGCACGTGTTTAACTTTTTAAATATCATACTGCTGGAAGGAATAAAAGCATGCGCTGATGAGGGAAACTTTCAGGGAGTGTCCTAACTTGAGATTAGCTTTTGGTTTACTCAGGATGACCTGCCCACCTTAATAACAATGATACAGTCTTTGAGTGTCGCAGGAGGAGCAATGTAACTATACTAGAAAGTCGAGCAAGTCAGAGGAATTCACGCAGAGACTTCCCAATCTGGGTGGCCAAAAATAAAACTCCACTTGTGCACCTGTTTCCTGGCTGAACTGTGTTCATTGCCTGCAATCTGTACTTAGGAAAGGTACTCTATCATTCCCATGATGTGTCATCTTCAGACAGGGTCAATGTTAATCATGCTAATGAAAAGGAGAAATAACAGTCGGCTTGTGATGGTGTTGGGAAAGTGAAGGGTTGTGATGGGGATACGTTTTGTACTTGATAATTCTGCTTGCTTTGTCTTCAGGCCAAGCCTAGGCTGGCCTGAAGTTCACAGTGCTTGCTAGGTTGATGTTAAACTTAGCATCCTGCATCCTTCTACCTCAACTCTGTGGGACCACAACTATGGGGATGTGCCCAAATGCCCAACTTACATTTGATAACCCTTTGATAACAGCCAACTCAATGTCCAAAGCAAAAAAGCAACTGTATTAACCAATTTATCTACCTACATATCTACTTACCTACTGAACTACCTATCTTCTTCTGAAGAAGAATGAAAGAAAAAAAGAAAGAAAGGAAGGAAGGAAGGAAGAAAGAAAGAAAGAAAGAAGCCACCTGATGCCATTGCTGGATAAGATGCCTCCAAGGAAGGTAACATAGGACCTCAAGCAACATAGTAAACTTTCAGCCAATTGAAATCCCATGGTAAGTTTGTGTTCCAGGGAACCAGCCTACCGGACTCTGTCTGCAGACGCCCCCTCTGTGCTGTCAGCTCGTTGATGAGGCGCTGCTGTTCCTCCTCCTTGGTCTTCAGCTCACTGACCTGGTCCTCCAGAGTGCGGCACATCTTCTCGAGGTTTCCCTGCGTTCAAAGAGTTGCAGAAGCCGCTCAAGGAAAGAACCTTACCGTGATCCAGACCTAGCTGTCGGTTTGAGATTAAGCTGTCTTTAGAGACAAAGATAATAACGTGTCTCAGATGTCACAGGAAGAATAAAAGGACACGCGGTCTGAGCATGCTGTTACTATATTATTTGTAAACCAGCGCCTTCTCTAGATTTTCTTAGCTGTGGTATGAGATGCTGATGCTCGGCGGAACCCATGGTATGTTTGTGAAAAGCAAATTTTGTTTAAGCCTAAAGGAAAATTGAAAAGCCCTATGCTTGATATAAGGCATTTTTATATGTATAGCTGAGTAGTATTTTTTGCTTTCTGCAGGAGTTCAGGTTTTCACTTCTTCTGTTATTTGGGTATGGCTATTCTCCCTTAGGGTGAGCACACCAGGCTTACCCCCCATTTCCCTAGTCCCAACTTGCGTTGCCAGGACTCCCTGTCGGTTCCTAATGACTTGTCAACGTTCACAGCTGCCTGCAGAAATTTCTCTGACATTTATATCATGTTTGTACCTTGGCTTTGGAGACAGTCTCCATGTTACTAGCGAGGTCGTCAATCTCCATCTTCAGCTCGCTCTTCTCCTTCTCCAGCTTCTGCTTGACGCGCTGCAGGTTGTCAATCTGCTCGCCCAGCTCCGCCACGCTGTCCGCGTGCTTCTTCCTCAGGGTGGCGGCCGTGGCCTCATGCTGCAGGGTGGCCTCCTCCAGGTCCCTGCGCATTTTCTGGAACTCGGCCTCTCGCTTCTTGTTCATCTCGATCTGGGCTGAAGTGGCCCCACCGGCTTCTTCCAGCCTCTCGCTGATCTCCTCCAGTTCCCTGGAGAGGTCAGAGCGCTGCTTCTCTGCTTTGGCCCTGGAGGCCCGCTCTGCCTCGATTTCCTCCTCCAGCTCCTCAATGCGGGCCTGGGGGAGGTGGGAAAGGACAGACTCAGCTTCTTTGGTCTCATTTTTCCCCCTGATGAGTTAGACTGATGGAAAGCGTTTACTTACTTGCAACTCCTTGATTTTCTTCTGCAGCTGCATGCCTAGGGCCTGTTCATCTTCAATCTTGCTCTGCAAGTTGCTCATTTCAAACTCTTTCCTATAGGGGAAGTCCTTGTGTCAGTCACAGAGCCGGCGATAGTAAGCCCCGCCCCCTCCCCCTCCCCCAATAGTAAGCCCCGACCCCTTCCCGTCCCCCTCCCCCCAGACCCGTTTCTTCGCTGCTTACTTTTTAAGCTTCTCATCAAGCTGCTGTTTGTCATTTTCCACATCCATTGTGGATTCTTGGGCCAATTTGAGGTCTCCCTCCAGCTTCCTCTTTGCCCTTTCAAGATCCATCCGGATTTTCTTTTCTTGTTCCAGAGAGCCTTCCAGCTAAAAGTTAACAGTGCGTGAATGTAGTCCTTAGACCAGCACAGTGTGTGCCCCAGGTTAAACGTGATGACATTAATTCATAGTGAATCAGCACGCTCTCTGGAGGCTTTGTGAATCAGGAAGCTATGTCTCATCAGGCCTGCCTCTGTACTGTTTGCTTAGACTAAAAAAGTCGGTGTTTAACATGTAACATCTGCTAAATTGTGCCATGGCTACCAGTAAAATGTCACGGCTTCTAGCCCTCCCACTGAATCCACTGTGGGTAGTATTCCCCATGTGCGATGGGCAGCACTGGGATGGTTACACACCATGACCTTAGCCAATGCATCCTGGACCCATACCTTTCGGATAGATTCCCTATTAGGCATCAGATTATGTGTTAAGCCAGCTGATCTTCCATATGCTTATCCAGTGTTCCCTTGTCCCTCTGAGCATGAGGCCTCTTGGCAGCTTGCTGTGCTTCCCCCTCAGAACAAAGTGCCTGCGCCCGTGTGTGCTTGAAGCCACCAGTGTTCCCAGTTGCGCTAAAGGCTGTTCTGTCCGTACATAGCATGGTGAACAGACCCTCATTGCCTCTAACTCTTTTTACAGATATCGTCTGTCTTTGTTGACTATGTTGGTCTTCATGCTGGCAATGATGTCCCGAAGCTCTTGGGTGTGGGAAATGCTCTGCTAATACGTGTTGTGCCATAAGGAGACACCCTCATTATAGAATTTTTAAAGAATGTGTTTATGGTTTCACACTCACATCATCCACTTGCTGCTCGAGCTTAATTTTGGCTTTGGTCAGCGTGTTGACCTTGTCCTCCTCAGCCTGCAGGTCATCCAGGGTCTGCTGGTGAGCCTCCTGGAGGGCTTTCTTCTCTTTGGTCAGCTTGGCGATGGTTTCGTCCAGGCCGGCCATCTCTTCCGTGAGGTTTTTCACCTACAGAAGTTAGAACACGTGGTCTCAATAAGAAAGCGGCCCAGCTGCGCGGGGCAGAACCTCCATGTGGCGTAGGCGGAGCATGCGCGTGCCTTGTTCTCCGTGGCGTGCTTCTCCTTCTCGACCTTGGCCAGGGTCAGCTCAAGGTCATCGATGTCTTTCTTCAGCTCTGAGCACTCGTCCTCCAGCTTCCTCTTCTTGGCCGTCAGCTCGGCGTTGATCTCCTCCTCGTCCTCTGCTCGCTCGGTCACCTCCTTGATCTTGGCCTCCAGCTGGATTTTGGTTTTGATCAGCTGGTCGCATCTCTCCTCAGCATCAGCCAAGCTGTCTGCTTCCTATGGAGAGATAATAGACATCTTTTAGATTTTTGTTCCCTGGAGCTTTTAGATTGTATTAATGTTTTGAAGGCAAATAAGTAAAATTAGGTTTGAAGGCATCAGATTTATTTTAATTAGCTTTCTACCACCAAGAGAAATTGTCAGATCACTTCCTATGAACTTGAATATTAACAAAGAAATGTAAAACTTGGCTCCTGGTAAAAATATGATACCATTGTCTTACTATAACATATGTTTAATGTATTAGCATATAATTTTAACTCAGATTTCTTTGTTTAATGTTTATTTTTAATAAAATTTCATATACAAAAAAAGACATTAAAATAAAGAACTGAGCATTGGGATCTTGCAAAGAGGATAGTGAACATCAAAAAGTGACTTAAAAGGAAAGAGTGTCCTCCAATGGCAACGTAGTTTGGAGTTAGAAGACTCGCTGGAAGAACCAAGGAGAATGGGCCATGGGGACATGTAGTACTTGGATAAGATTAACCTTGTTTCTCATGAAGAAATAGAATTCGGAATATAAACTCTGTGACAGCAGAGTTGTATTTTTAGCCTCTGGAACTCATGAAATAGTTGCTAAGTAGATTGTAGATGAAATGCTGCTAACACACACACACACACACACACATACACACACTGATAATATAGTTGGGTCATATTTAGGTACCCTCTTCAATACTTTTTTTACTCTTGGTGATATGATGAACTTCTCATTTTGAAAAATTTCAGTCCACACAAACTACAATAAAGATTTAAGCCAACCTTCATGTTTTGCGAGTCATTTTGTTACATAGTCAGAACAAATAGACCCGGTGGGACTGATTGCTTTCTTTTCTGAACTCAGAAAACTAAAAGGGAACCTTTCACGTTTCTGTGCTTGATTATGACAGCAGTTTGGGGGATATTTATTGGGTCATCAGAATGATCCCTCATGCTGTGAACAAAAGTCGGCACTACCTATAGAAAGCCTTGCCATTATCCAGTTCTTTCACGTAGTCTAAAATTTGTAAAATAAAACTGAGTAGAAAGTTCTTAGAAGACTGTAGGTTAAAATTTTGGAATATTAATTTGAGGTGGATGCATTTCTATGGCGTAGTCTCCTCCCTGTTCACTAATAATACTGTTCTTTGGGCATTTGTCAATAGGTAGAATTCTGGGAAAGCAAATACCCGCCTGTTCCCTATCCTCAATCAGCCAGGAAAAGCAACTAAGAGAAATGGAAAACAGTTTGTTCTTCCTTTCAGGCAGCTAAGGCTCCCGCTGTACTAGTTTGCCATAATGCTGTGTGGAACATTATAGAACACTCAAAGGAGTTGTTCCTTTAACAGCCTGGTGGCCAGCCAGTCACTTGATTTTGTGGCATCCTGGCATCTTCTTGGTCATCACTGAGCTGAGATTTTAGCATCGGGTATCAGGGTGGGCTCTGAGACTCACAGACTGAACTTGGAGCTGCAGGTCATTTTTCTCCTGCATCAGAGCTACCATCTTTTCTTCCAGCTCTTTCCTTTTGGCCTCGGCCTTTGCAAGGTTTTCTTTGGCTTTTTCAAATTCCTCCTTCATGTTGGCCATCTCCTTCTCGGTCTCCGCGCTCTTCAGCAGCGGCTTGATCTTGAAATACAGCTTCATCCAGGGCCAGTGCTTGACGTTCATGAAGGCGCGGACGTTGTACTGGATGCAGAAGATGGACTCTCTGTGGGGGGAGGAGAAATGCTCAAAGCCAGATTCTAATGGAAATTAAGACCAAAGGCACTAGAACAATGGACTTTATATGTTGTCCCTGTTCATACCTTCTCTCCACCATCTTCTGGTACTCCACTCTTGCCAAGAACCCTCTGCACATGGCCTGGGTTCGGGTAATCAGCTGGGCCAACTTGTCATCTCTCATCTCCTCTAGGAGCCCCAGAAGACCAGCTTTGAAAAAGACCTGTGTGTGGGGGGGGGCAATGTGGCAGATCAGACACTTCACACAAAGCCCAAAGGGGCAGGAAACATGAGGTTTGATTTTGAGGGGATTACCTTGGTGTGACCAAACTTATACTGGGTGTGGTCAATGTCAATGGAGCCAAGGAGCTTCTCAGAAGCCTTCTTGCTATCGATGAATTGGCCCTCAGGGATGGCACTTGCGTTCAACACCTTGTATCTGTTTAAACCAACCAAATAAATGGCATAGCTATTGTCAGCAAACGAATCTCCTTTTATCTCTACTTTGTATAGTCAAAAGACTTTACAGTGTGTCTCCCAAGTCACTTGAACGTGCTGCTTCTCTAATTGTTAAAAAGAAAAAGCAATACCAAAACAACAACTTAAAAACCATTCACAGTGACAAATATACAACCTCTGCTTGAAGTCTGCGTAGAGGATCCTGCTGGGGAACCCCTTCCGGCAGATGCGGATGCCTTCCAGCACCCCGTTACACCGCAGCTGGTGCAGGACTAGCTCGTGCTCCATGGCCCCTGGAAGAGCACACAGGTGTCTCATTGTCTAGGCTCTAAAGCAGACACACACTGGGCCTTGTCTGCATAGCTACCGGGAGTGTCTTACCAGGAGTCTTCGTCTCATTGGGGATGATGCACCGTACAAAGTGGGGGTGGGTGCTCCTCAGATTGGTCATCAGCTTATTCAGATTCTCCTATGGGGTCGGAGGGCACCTTGTTTAATATGTGCAGTCACATACACTCAGACTTACAGACATAATGACCGTCAGCCACCACTTTGCTTCAGTTCTACTGAACAGCACCCAGTTTCGAAACTTCCGGAGTCCTGTCTGAAAAGTCTAAGTTCTTGACATGCCCTCCTAGCTTATGTTTTGTGCACCAGAAGCAAGTTTCCCTGTAAGCTGTTGAGGTGGCTGCTCGCTGCTGATGAATTTCCTGGTGTGTTTTTTTATGTATCACAGCAATGTAAACATAGAAAAGTGCACCATCCATACATGGAGCATTTACTGAGACATTTGGTCCGATTTAGCTCCTACCCCAATGTTGCCTTCAAACCTTCCACTTATTACTTTACTTGCACACGTGTCCTAAAATTCAGGTACACAAGTATCAGCTGACCCACCCCACCCCTCCTGGGTCACATCCAGTTCTAGAGCCTTTGAGACAATATCCACCACACCCCACACAGAGACCCTTTATATATAACAGCATAAAATCTAATGTCCTAAGCCCTTTTAGAGAGAAAAAAAATGAAGTTTGTACCCTGAAAAGAGCTGACACGGTCTGGAAAGAAGAACCCTTCTTCTTAGCCCCTTTCTTTCCACCACCACCACCTCCAGACTCTGAGGGAGCAAAGAAAGTGCCAGCAGTCAGAACCCAGGTTTCTCTGCTCAGAATTTCCACATTAAATAAACATCGCTGATTGAAAATCACCTGCTTCAGCAGCTGCTGCTGCCCCAGAGAAGAGGTAAGCCAGGGTTTTCATTGAAGACTTCTGGTACAGCCCCACCACGGTCTCATTCAGAGGGTCCTTGTTCTTGTCCAGCCAGCCGGCGATGTTGTAGTCCACGGTGCCCGCATAGTGCACCAGGGAGAAGTGGGCCTCAACCTTGCCCTTGGCAGGCTTGGGCTTCTGGAAGTTGTTGGATTTTCCCAGGTGCTGCTCATACAGCTTGTTCTTGAAGGAGGTGTCTGTTGCCTTGGGGAACATGCACTCCTCTTCCAGGATGGAGAAGATGCCCATCGGCTGGAAGAATAAATACAGAAACAAATGCCACATGAAATCTGTCTGCTTATAGAAAGTGACCGATGACACGAATGGCTGGATTCCATTTTCTGTTCCACAGAGCTAATGGAGACTCTTTTGTTTGGTCAGAGTCACTGGTTTAATGAGGCTCTTAGTTATGACAAAGTAAGATGGTGAGGGCTAAGTTTTCTCTAGAGTTGTGGCTTTAGCCCCAAAAGTCTTAGAGCAGAATGTCTCCAAGTGTGGCCTCCAAACTAGCTACACTAGTGTCACTTGAAGTCACAATGCAGACGTCAAGGCCTTTTCAACATTTGCAGTAAGCACTCCAGGGAGCGAGAGCAGAGAACACTGCCTTGCTCAGTGTTCCATGTTTGGGGTGAGTTTAGCACAGCTGAAGTTTGAAAGCCTCTGTCCACAGCATTAAAAATTCATAGTTCAGAGGTCAATAGTGGTTAATCTAAGGATATCAGAGAAGTAAATAACAGCATTCTAATATGTGCTAAATTTGTATAAGGAAAGCTAGCTTTCAGTGTAAGGCTTCGATTGTAGACTCTGGCTGGGCATAGTGTTCTGGACTCTTTGGAATGCATCCTGGCTCAAAAGAGGGGACAGAAAGAATGGAGGGGCTGGGAGATAAGGAATGGGTACTGTGAAACAGTGTCTTCTGGAGGTGCCATAGCGTGCCTCTGTATCATGAACTCAGTGGCTGTGGCTTCTGGAGGTGCCATAGCGTGCCTCTGTATCATGAACTCAGTGGCTGTGGCTTCTGGAGGTGCCATAGCGTGCCTCTGTATCATGAACTCGGTGGCTGTGGCTTCTGGAGGTGTCATAGCGTGCCTCTGTATCATGAACTCGGTGGCTGTGGCTTCTGGAGGTGCCATAGCGTGCCTCTGTACTCATGAACTAGGTGGCTGTGTCTTCTGGAGGTGCCATAGCGTGCCTCTGTACTCATGAACTAGGTGGCTGTGGCTTCTGGAGGTGTCATAGCGTGCCTCTGTATCATGAACTCAGTGGCTGTGTCTTCTGGAGGTGTCATAGTGTGCCTCTGTACTCATGAACTCGGTGGCTGTGGCTTCTGGAGGTGTCATAGCGTGTCTCTGTACTCATGAACTCGGTGGCTGTGGCTTCTGGAGGTGTCATAGCGTGCCTCTGTACTCATGAACTAGGTGGCTGTGGCTTCTGGAGGTGTCATAGCGTGCCTCTGTATCATGAACTCAGTGGCTGTGTCTTCTGGAGGTGTCATAGTGTGCCTCTGTACTCATGAACTCGGTGGCTGTGGCTTCTGGAGGTGTCATAGCGTGCCTCTGTACTCATGAACTCGGTGGCTGTGGCTTCTGGAGGTGCCATAGCGTGCCTCTGTACTCATGAACTAGGTGGCTGTGGCTTCTGGAGGTGTCATAGCGTGCCTCTGTATCATGAACTCAGTGGCTGTGGCTTCTGGAGGTGTCATAGTGTGCCTCTGTACTCATGAACTCGGTGGCTGTGGCTTCTGGAGGTGTCATAGTGTGCATCTGTCCTGATGAACTCAGGAGCTGTGGCTATCTGCCCAATGCTTGTACAAAATGGGGCTTGTTAACCTTCCATTGTGGATGGGAGGGCTCATAGGCCCCACCCTTCTCTGAGGAGCTACAAGCAGTCAGGGACAGCTGGGGAAGGAGTGAGTATTTTCTTCTGTGGTGTAGCTGCTGGTAAGTTTCCCATGATGTGGGAAGCACCCTCCCCCACCATGCTCATGCATGCTCATGCAAACTAAGTGGGTCAGCAACAACAACAACAACAAAAAGCAGGAGGGAGACTTTTTGAGGAGAAGTCCAGAATTGGTGGGAGAGGAAGAAAAGATGTGGGGTGGGAATAACCAAAATATATTACATATAATGTATATTACATATGTGTGTACAAAATTGTCAAGGAATGGACATGTTTTGAAAGAAAACATCTTGCCTTGTTTTACCAGCCTACTTCCCTCATTTTATGTATAGGTGGCAATCTCTTGCCATCATACGTACCAAAGCTGTATTGTTTTTCATTTACACACCACACAGCTGTGAACAGCACACACTCACCTTCTCGATGAGCTCGATGCAGGCGGCCAGGTCCATCCCAAAGTCGATGAACTCCCACTCAATGCCTTCCTTCTTGTACTCCTCCTGCTCCAGCACGAACATGTGGTGGTTGAAGAACTGTTGCAGTTTCTCGTTGGTGAAGTTGATGCACAGCTGCTCCAGGCTGTTGAACTAAAGTGGAGAAGGAAATTAGCATTCAGTTCCTAATGAAAGCGTCGCCAGGCTTTCCTCAGCTGGGCAGGCTAACTGCTCTTAGCATGGTGGGGTTTTTTTGTTTTGTTTTTTTGTTTGTTTGTTTGTTTTGTTTTGTTTTGTCCCACTTGTAGCAAACCTCCTTACTCAAATTTCATCCCGTTATCAATACGCTCATAGAAGAAAGTTCACAAGTATGACTTCAGAATGTAGCCAGTTAGAAATTGCACTGGTAAGTAGTAATGGTGTCACTTTTACTGATTGGATTGTACAGCATCTGTTTTTTAGGCAGGCAAACTTGAGTTTATTTACTTGACATTTCTGTCGACTATGCCTGGTCACTGCAGAAGTTACCTCAGTGTCAAAATACACTTCGTCTCCTTAATTAAGCAGATAGGAATATCAAAGTCTGGGTTCATTGGCCATCGTTTTCCTGGTGGCCTTTTGATGCTGTTGTTGATTTACCATCCTCTCTGTCTTTTCTTGATTGCTGATTGTGTACTAAGGGTTTTACCTGAAGCAACCTTATAACTGACAAAAAAAAAAAGATCTTCAAGAGGGTGTCAGATAGATTGACAGGTCCTCACTGACATCGTGCAAAGACTAGGCACATGGCACCCACACTATCAGACAGGAAATGACAGAGCTGGGGTTTAACTCTAAAGTTCATACTCTTTTCCAGATTTTCAGTGCTTTTGCATGAGTTGGATTATAATGCCATTTTTTTTCATAGACATTCCTTGGTGACTACGAGAACAAGATCTGCAAGCATCTGCTGCAAAGTTTCAGCCAACTCACATCAAAGATCTCAAAGCCGGCGATGTCCAAGACGCCGATGAAGTACTGCCTGGGCTGCTTGGTGTCCAGCTGCTGGTTGATGCGGGTGACCATCCACAGGAACATCTTCTCGTAGACGGCCTTGGCCAGGGCGCCCACGGAGTTGTACACCTTCCGAGACAGGGTACTTCTTGTTGGCATCATTAATGATTGTCAAGGAGGTCTTGGGTGAGTGTGTGCTTCACGGAGGACATGCACTTACCTGCTGCACCGTCTGGCCTTTGGTGACGTACTCATTGCCGACCTTGACCCTGGGGTAGCACAGGGCTTTGAGCAGGTCAGCAGAGTTCAGATTCTGGAGGTAGGCGGCCTTGTCAGCAACTGCAGGAACATAATTCAGGTTCCCAACATTACCTCTTCCGGCCCCATGACACACAGATGCTTAGACTTGCTTTGTACTTTCTGTTTGTGGATAAATTTGTGTATGCCCACTAGAAGCTCGGCTATGAAGGAGACATGAGTTTGGACTATATTCTCCCTGTAAACCTGTATCGAGGGTTTTGTTTGCTTTGGCTGTTTGAGTTTGGTACCTTCGGTGCCATCTGGCTCAGCTTGCTCCTCACGCTGCTTCTGCTTGAACTTCATGTTCCCATAATGCATCACGGCCCCCGTGAGCTTATAGATGGAGACTCTTTCATCAGAAGTGAAGCCCAGAATATCAATGGCACTCTATGAGGAGACACAGGAGGATAAGTGTGAGGGCAGAAGACAGTACTTATTCGGCAGAATTTATAGATTGCCCTAACTAGGCTATTGCTATCATGCTCACACATAATATTGTGACTTACATCTGTGGCCATCAACTCCTCTTGGTCATCAATGCTGGGCACTGTGATCTCTCCTTGACTGACAAAGGCATAGTCATATGGGTTGGTGGTGATCAGGAGCATTTCTGGGCAAATAGGATTCGGGGTATATATTTAGTATTAGAAACTATTAATAAAAACACTAACTCCCATCTATGAATGTAAGGTCCTTACCAATGAGATCTGGCTTCTTGTTAGACATGATCTGATAAAAGATGTGGTAGCTTCTTTCAGCTTTTAGCTGGAAAGTGACTCTAGACTTCTCCAGAAGATCTGTAATGGGGAATCAACATCATACGAGGAAAGGATCATCAAGTGTCTTAAAGTGATTTTAAAACTTCAGATCATCAGCTAAGTCTTATTATGACACCTTGAGATCACAGCTCAGTGTTCCTAAGGTGCCACATGCTCCATCTCTACAAACACTGAGCTTTCTCTGATCACGTCTCGAATGAAGGTAAAATGTACTTGGCTAAAGGAATTGCTCAGTACTTATAGAGAAGATCCTTCACATTTGGAATATAATCTAGTCTTGAACCTGCAGCATCATGGAGTCACCCAGCACTCAAATAGAGGGGCTACTATGGGAAATAGTTACCAGGGCTCAGAAAAGAAGGGATCCCATACTTTGAACCCAGAGACAACTCAACTATCCCAGTGTTACTTTGTTGTTGTTGTTGTTGTTGTTGTTTTAATATTTTGAAAGTGTTCTGAGCCAGGATACTTCAAACGAGTCCAAGAATGCCTGGCACTTCCTACAGAATCATTAGCTCATGCCTGGGTAGGTAAAGCGTGCTGTGGGCTTTGCCTCGGGCTGGCACTCACAGCAAGCCTGTTTGGCAGCAGAGGTGTTTCCTAGGCTCCCCGCTGAGCAGGAGCTGCAGAGTGTTCCTCCAGACCCTCATGTGTTATTCTTGGATTTTAGTTAGAAGGTCCAGTTACTCACATGTCTCAATATCCGCAGAAGCCAGCTTCCCTGTGGTACCAAAGTGGATCCTGATAAATTTGCCCTTGGAAGGGGAAAAGATGACATTAGCTTCAAAGCTTGAAGCTCACAAAGGAGTGAATTTGGTGCTTCCAATTTCCAACTGAAGGCAGAGAAGACGAAGAGACTCACAAAGCGAGAGGAGTTGTCATTCCTCACGGTCTTGGCGTTCCCAAAGGCCTCCAGCAGGGGGTTAGCGCTGATGATTTGATCTTCCAGGGTCCCCTGTGAGGGAAAGAGCAGTCCTTGCTTATCAGGCTCAGGGCTTTCTTGCCTGGGAGCCCCCAGAAGAGCCTGGACTCTGACTGTGACAATCGACCCACCTGCATCTTGCCAGAAGGCGCCTCCTCTTTCTTCTTCTCCCCAGTGACTGCAATTGTTGCAAAGTACTGGATGACACGCTTCGTGTTCACAGTCTTCCCGGCCCCGGATTCTCCGCTGTCCAGCAAAGAACAATACGTGGAAGATTAATCTTTGTGGCCAGTGAAACTGTTTCTGCCAATTATTTACTCTCTCGTGCATCTGTCTTTACGTCTCTTTGTTCTTGTTGATTAGGTTACTCTTTTCAGTCTACAGACAACTCTCCTTGCTTCTGCATTGTCAAGTAGGGAAAACCTATTTATTATTCATTAACACATGGTTTGGGTGCTTGGATGTTTGTAGGCTTGGCTGGGTGCAGGGGTGCACGTCTGTAATCCCAGCACTCTGGGAGACAGAGGCAGGCAGATCTCTGTAAGTTTAAGGCCAGCCTGGTCTACAAAGTGAGTCTGGGATAGCCAAGGCTACACAGAGAAAACCTGCCTCGAAAAAGAAAAAACAAAACAAGAAACCTCAACAACAAAAAGATGTGGCTGGCTCTTTTGGGGATGCTGAGACCTGTTCTTGAGGAGTTCACCAAGCAGCCACTCATCAGCTATGTAGTGAAAGGAAAGAGAAAGAGTAAGAAGCCCTGGGTGATGTGTACCCCTTGGCTGCCTTAGACTACAGATAAGACTCCAGTCAGATCTCACAGGGCTTAGAAGTTCCCCAAGTAGGCCCCAAAGAACATGTAATGCTGTCCCCATAAGTTGTACCTTCATTAGGCTATGTGTTTCTGGGAATGCCACGTGACACTCTCAAGGCCACACTGGCCAGCAGGATAAATTGCAACATCCTTGTTTTACATCTGGACTCAATGTACTTCCTACAATGAGGCTGAAACAGTTCCTAGTTCCTCGCTTATCTTGCCATTTCTTTTAGTAATACCTAGTTTCTCCTTTGGGTTTACCCTTTTCCCAGGGAGAGTAAAACACCAGTAAGTTTCAGAATAGATATACATACGTGATCAAAATAGACTGGTTCTCCCGATCTGGAAGAGAAGCAGTGTATAGTCAGTCACATAAATTGCTCTTGACTCTCCAAGTGTCCTATTTCCCACTAAATTTTTTTTCACCGTATTATTGTAAAGTTATAGATGGGATTTATTCTCTAGTCTTTCAAATTAAGAAAGGAAGCCATAAAACTCTGTCATAACTACAGCACCACAGGAAGAGTATGCTATTGGTTTCGTATAAAGGACAGTATACTCCGAAGTCAGACACCACCCCTCCTGCCATGGCCATCTGTAGATTTCAGTCCCACTGGTTAACAGCTACTGCTAGATATGCATAATGTGCCATGGCCTTAGAGGTTAGAATGGTGATGTTCAAGCCAAGGCTAAGATTTCATTTCTAAGCGGGTGAATTAACCTCACAAAGAAAGCATTTCCTTGTCCTGTGGGCCCAGACTGCACCCCCATAAATGGCCTCTCCCCAGTTGTTAAAGAGTCAGGTAGGCATGTCTCAAAGTGAATCCTTGTGGGGTAAAAACTTCTGGTTATAGCATGAGGGACCCCAAACACCATCTTCTCTAAGGAGAAGCCACCATCAAGAATGTACTCTGATGACTTTTAAAATGGTAGTGGTTCTAAAATATCCAGTACAAGCAACAAGAAACTGAGTGTCTAGGGCGTGGTCTGCACTTCTAATCAAGCAATGTGTCCCCCAGCTATCTTTTTCTCTCATTATTTAAACACACAAAGTAAAGCACACTTCTCCTTCCACGGAAAAAGGCACTGGCTGGCACGATGGAGTTGCGAGCTCTGCAGAGGGAATATTTCAGAATCCTCGAGTTTAGTCCCTAGCTTGATAGTGCCTATCCCTCTCTGCTTTTGACACCTTTTGTGAACAATTAGAACATTGTGAACAACAAACAGTTCATATAAGAACCATTTGAGTCACTCACCCGTCAGCATGAACTGGTAGGCGTTGTCAGAGATGGAGAAGATGTGGGGCGGGGCCTCCTGACGCTTTTTGCCTCGGTAGGCCGCCACCACCTCTGCGTTGTACACTGGCAGCCACTTGTAGGGGTTGACAGTGACGCAGAACAGGCCTGAGTAGGTCTGCATCAAAAGAGGGGGCATAATTATTGGGAGGGACATTCATTGTGTACTTTTTTAAAGGGGAGAACATATTAACTACTGCCTTGAGCAAAAGGCTTCGAGAGAGAACTCACGTAGATCATCCAGGCTGCGTAACGCTCTTTGAGGTTGTACAGCACAGCGGGCTCGTGCAGGTGCGTCATCATGGCCATGTCCTCGATCTTGTCGTACTTGGGAGGGTTCATGGGGAAGACTTGATCATCTTTTACTGTTACAGTCTGTCCATAAACAAGAGATATTAGATTAGGAACAAGTGTCAGTCAAATTAGCCCCAGTGGTGTGGTATCACCAGCTCCTGATGTTTTGTACTCACAGTTCCGCCTTCCGTCTTGGCTGTCACCTTCCCCCCTTCCCTGCTCTGCACCGTTGCTTTCACAAAAGACTCCTTAGCATCCACCACAAACACGGATGACTTGGCATCAAAAGGCTTGTTCTGGGCCTCGATTCGCTCCTTTTCAGACTTCCGGAGGTAAGGAGCAGCCTCGCCGAAAACGGCCATCTCGGCGTCGGAACTCATGGCTGCGGGCTATTGGTGGCAGCCCAGTGGGAGAGCCTGCTTGGCAGAGGGAGAAATGGTAGAAAATTTAAAACTGGGCTATTAGAATCACAAGCAATTTTTTTTCCACTATCCCTGACAGTTCGGTGAACACATTGCACCAAGTCTACCCATCTCCCTGGCTGGGGAGCGGTTGAAATGTCAGAGTCCTTGTTCATTGCCAGTGCTGACAAGTACTTACTTAATCATGCGTTCGGAAAGTAGCTGTTTGTGGCTCACCTACTGTGAGAGATGTCTACTGCTTCCTGCACCTCATCTGTTATGTATATTAACCTCTAGAAACTGCCTACCATTGGTTCATACAAAATATAAAGTGAAGAAAAATGTTAAGCTGTTCCCTGGCTCTTTATGCTTTCTTTCTTTCTTTCTTTCTTTCTTTCTTTCTTTCTTTCTTTCTTTCTTTCTTTCTCTCTTGTTGCATTTCCAGCACCTTGCAGCAGGGAGTCTTTCTCTTTCTGGCATCTTTCACACCTCTGAGAACACATGGTGGATGCAGAGAAAGGCTCAGAGCTGGCTGTCTTGCTAAAAAGAACAATCAGGATATGTGGCTAAAGTTTTAGAAACTCTCTTGTATGTTAAGATGGTCTTTATTGCTGTTGTCTCCCCCCCCCCCTTACAGGCTCGGCAGTTACAAAGATTGTGCACTAGAAAAGAAAGCAGAAATATGAAAAGCTTGGTTTGGCATTATTTTGTTAAAATAACATTTTATTATGGACCATTTATCTTATCCTTCTATCAGAATGTTGACAAACTTTGTTATGTTTTCTTGCTCTGTTACTCATATTATTTTAAATATTTCCTTTAACTTTTCCCTTTAATATCTGCTTCTTACCATTTATGAACTCTGCCGGTAATCATCATATATAATCTTTATTGAAATTCTAAAAGAGACCTTTTCTGAGAGAGCTCCACTGGGTCTACTCTTTCCCATTTCTCTATTCAAATTGTGATAACTGATATCAAAAATCAAAGTACTTCGTCTTCCTGAAACCATTTAGAACTTTATTTTGCCAGATTATGAGACAATATGTAGATTTACATTTTGTCAAGGTAAGGGTTGATACATTCTGTCTACCCATTTAGACATCATAGTACAGTTCCTATTAATTAGTGCTAAGAGCTGTGCCATAGAATGCTTATGCTTGCCTTTTTTAAATGAGCAAACTGTGTTACATTACATGTTGTAATCACTTAGAAGACAAACTACAAAGCTAGATACAGGAAGTCCTCGTGCACAAAGCTCCCAAGCCTCTGAGGATGCATTTCATATGCTGCAAAGGGTCTGCATTAATGAGACCTAGTTTCCAAAGCCCGCCCCCCAGAGTTTTTCAAAAGAAACATCATCAGCCATGACATTGAAATGCTTTTCATTTTTCAACCCCAGCAGACACTTTCCAAATGCTAAAGAAGATTCCTTGCACTCAGAAAGAAGAAAGGGGAGAAAAAGACCTTACCTTTGCTGATGCAACCTCGGCAGTGGGTCAGAACTGTAATTGAAAAAAAAAAAAAAAGCAAATGCCTTCTGATTAAATGCTAGTGACTCCCAAGAAGAGCACAGTTCTTATCTAAGGAGAGCAGGAAATGACTGGAAAGACCACAACATCTAATTACAATAGCTACAGACTAAGCTGGTGCTTCACAGCAAGGTCTGCCAGGGGCAGCTGGAGCCAGGATGTGTGGCATGCACACCAGCAGCCAGGCATCCCTTCCCGGCCACACGGAGCCCTGTCCTCACACACTCTTACCTTGAAGCTTTATGAGGAAAGACAAGTCATTCCCATTCCAAGGGTACTTTTATAGGATCAAATATGGAAAACACGTAACCTCCTCCTCTTTCTTAAAACATATTTGGCAAAACGTGGTTTTGGCAATGAAGGTCTCCAAGCCTAATTCCCTTCATATTAAAGATGTTTGGATATAATTAGAAATATCCCCTCTCACATTGGGTTAAGTATATGAATCAATCTCCTATAAATAATTTGAGTTGTTGGTGATAGGAAAACGATCCGCCCTTGGAATAATGTAAGGTGTTGTTTCAAAGACTGCTGAGTTCTGGGAATCCCTGGACTTTGTTGCCTGGAGTGTTCTGTTTCACTGAGGGAAGGCTCGTCAGCTGCCACACAATTACGATATTAAACCACGGAAGAAACTTTCTTCTTAGCCCAGTGTCAAACACTGCTGTTTCCTCCCGAGAAGATGGATCCTTTTTTTTTTTTTTCCTTCAATTCTCATTGTCCTTTTTGAAGGATGGTTTAAAGCTTAATTTTAAAATGCTGGTTCATGAAGAACAGCCAAAGAAAGACAGCTGCTTTTGTTTCCTCCAGTCAGTCACCTCTGACTCACTGCCAAACCATCCTCTTCCATTTCAGACTTACCCCCAAAACTGTTGCCTAGCCACACACACATTCTCTCATTAAAAAAAAAAAATCAAGTAGCTTGTGAAACTCTTTTCCCCTATGAAAATGGATGGGAGGAAATATTAAAAATGGGATCTCTGTCTGGAAATGCCAGGGACTTCGACTTCTCCGGCAGCTATGGTGGTATATATTTAAAATTTCACTAACAAACCACACCTGAACATTGTTCCCCATTTGAACTTGTGTTTGTTTCGCTGTCTGAGTGGCCTTGCATCCCTCTCATCGCTAACATCACCAACGTTGCACAACTGAGGCTGAGCCCCCAGGGTCTTGTTTTGCACCCACCTCTCTTCCACTGATGTGGTGAAAACAAGTTGACATGTGAAAGTAGATCTCTAGAGATGCAGGTTGGGATGGTCATATGATTTCATTACTGCAAGGGACTATGTGAGCCACATTCCTCTTTTTTTTTTTTTCCTAACAAAGCAACCAAGCTCAAAGAATAGAGGAGCGTCCCATCAGTCCCACAGCAGCTTAGACCCTGGGCAATTGGTCTGTAGCCCAGCACATTTGAGGCTGACACTCTACCTAGAGTGGATTAAAGGAGGGTCCTGAAGGCCTGCGCGTCCACCAGGAGATTTCCCAGCCAACTGTTCGCTGCTTTGCTCCGTCAGGTACATCACTTAGCTTCTTATGTATCTGTCTCTTTATTAGGTGCCTGTAAAATCTGGCTAACAGTTCTCAGAGCGAACGGTTTCATGATTCTCTGAATAGAATTTGATGGAATTTTTAGATGGACTTTGGTTCTACTCTGGAAAAAAACAACTTGGCAGAGAGAGGAGAGTGCAAGGTCTTGGGTTGTTGTTGTTGTTGCTACCGGGTTATATGATACCAACACCTGTTGACAGGTGATATGGGGGAGAAAAATGAAAGGTGGGCCAGGACAATAGGAAGAGCAATCCCGTGCCCTTCCTAAGACCAGTGCGAGTGGGCTTACCTGTAAAGTTGCCTCCACATGTCTGGCTGAAGTCAGTCTCAGACTTGCCACTCAAGCCAAGACACTTTTCTTTTGGCTTAGGTACGAAGTTAGCATTTAGCTTTTACAGGGTACTGTCTAGGAAGGCTGTATTTTGGGCTGTGCATCAAAGCCGTCTCCAGCTTTAAAGTGTTGTTCTTCTAGGAAAATGTCTCAGTCATCAAGATAACTGCTGTGTCTATTTTTTTTTTACATGCATTTGAGTAAAGTGCTTTGAGATTCCTGGTCTGATCTTTTAGTCACTGACTTCAGGCTCTTCATGCGAGTGTAGAGATGGCTATAAAGAATGTGAAAACATAGAAAACAGCATTTTCTATGTGTCCAGATTTGATGGGCATCCTACAGCTTTCACAAGAAAAGGAGCTTTTTCCATCTGATGACGCGGGCGGCCCGATGCGCACACTGTGGGAGTATCCATGGCATTGGTGTCAGTGTTAGAGTTTTCATGAGCTAATGAAGAATACTTGGTGTTAGTTTTCTTCATGCAGTAATTAGATGCTGAGAATTAATGACATGGCTAGTGTGAATATACTTAGACCCATTCTTTCTCTAGACGTGAACATTGGGCTTATGGTATGGGATGTAGATGCTTCCCAGCATTTGACAATACCAGGAACAACTGGGAGGAAGTAGAAGTGACCTCCAGAGTTTTGTTCATCAGAACAGACTTCCTTGGTGACACATTTATCAACTTAAAGTATCTCAATAAACCAAAGACACACGTGAATATGGGCATATTTCTTAGTAGTGGTGGGGTGTGACTATTACTGAGATTTTTTTCTAACTTTGACATTGCTTTAGGAAGGTGACAAAAGACAGGGCCAGCCTAAGGATGTTGCTTGCAAAGGAAGTTGGGTTCTTTATTTCCTTGCAATAGGTCAGAAGAGAATCCCATGGGGACATGACAAAGGCTGCACATTTTGTGGCCCTCTTCAGTCACTGCACAGCAGCAGGCCTTGCTCACTCTTCGCTTATGACTTTGGTGTGGACCTCCCGGCTCTTCACCCGCAGCTTGTTGACCTGGGACTCAGCGATATCCGCCCGCTCCTCGGCTTCCTCCAACTCATGCTGGAGCTTGCGGAACTTGGACAGATTTGTGTTGGATTGTTCCTCCTGAGAACAAAAACAGAATTGTAATAAACCCGTGCTGTTCTGTAGACTGACAGAAGCAGGACTTGCTATCAACAGGGAAGTAAAACCTTGCCCTTTCCAAGACTTTGCTTACCTTTGAAATTAATTTTATGATTCAAGATTGCTGCCTCAGAATTATCATATCGCAATTCTTTTGGAACCAAAATATCTTTTTATAAGAATATTAGTTTGTGTGTGTGTGTGTGTGTGTGTATGTGTGTGTGTGTGTGTGTGTGTGTGTGTGTGTGTGTGTTTTCAAGTGTACATGCAGACACTCTTGATGGCCAGTAGAGGGCGTTGTACCACCTAGAGCTAGAGTTACAGGTTGTTGTTAATGGTTTAGAATGTGTGCTGGGAACCAAACTCAGATCCTCTGGAAGAACAAGTGTTCTTAATGACTGAACCACCTTCCCAGCCCCAATAACCAAAACATCAGAATGAATGTATGCCATGAATAAAGCAAGAGAAGAAAAAAAAGACAAGAGATAGCAAGAATATTTTTTTAAAAGGCCAGGTGGTTAACGCTTGGTGTGAAGTGATGACTGAAATTGGTTCTCCCTTATTGTATTAAACACGATTTAATAATCATTTAGAACATGGAAATGCCCGTTGAATTTTATTATAGATTATTTTGGCATGAAATGGTTATCTCTTCCTCCTTTTTATATAATGATTATATTGATAGATTCTCAAATAAGGCATCTTTAGATTGTAGAACTTCAGGCTGTTTACCCAGATGGACAAGTCCTTCAGTGTGGGTTTTAGTGTTTAGCAAGTGTCCGTGCTGTGACTTTGAGTAGGGCCGCCTGCACTTCTTGGTCCTGTCTTCCCTTGGACTGGGTTTGGTATGAGGGTTATGCGAGCTTTGTAATGTGAATTGGAAGGCTCTGCATCTTTTCCCATGCTCTTGAACGGCTTACATAGCTGGGGATTATCTGTTCCTTGAAATTTTGAAAGAACTATCTGGACCTGGGTTCTTTTCAATTCTGAAGTAACTTCTTAGCCCAACTTGGTAACTCACATTCTCCTGAAGGAATGATCAGCTTCTTTGTGATCTCAGCTCCTTGAACTGGCTTTTATATTACACTAAAAATACTGCTCTGTGCACAGGGCGTGTCTCCCTTCATATGCCCAATGCTGTGCACAGGGCGTGTCTCCCTTCATATGCCCAGTGCTCTACCTGTATTTACTCTAGTTCCTTATTAAACTAGCTATAAAAGTGTTTGTTTTATTAATTCTCCAGAAGTTATCAGGTACTATTAAAATATCATGTTACAAAATAGCACACTCTAATCAGTTAATTTCTACTCTTATTTTAAAAGAATTTCTTGCTTCCATTGTATTAATTTCTAGATTGGATATGAATTTATTCATTTATTTTTAATTTTGATTAATGCTAAGAAAAAGCTGATAAAGCAATGAATTAGCCCTCTAAGCAATTTTGACTGCATTCCATATATTTGTAAAAGCGACATCTTCCTTGTAATTTTGCTTATAATAAATAATAATCTGGTAATTGTGCTGTTGCGATGTCTATTTTATCCCAAGGATTATTTCCTACTTATTTTATATTTTGTGTGTGCAGATGTTTTGTCTGCATGCTTGTCTGTGAACCACTTGGTGTCTGTGCCTTTGGAGGCCAGAAGACGGCTTCCATCCCCTGGAACTGGAGTCCCAGATGGTTGTGGGTGCTGGGAGTTGAACTCAGGTCCCCTGGAAGAGTAGCCAGCCCTCTTAATTGCTGAGCCATCATCTCTCCAGTCCCCAAAGGTTATTTTTAACTTTGCATGTTAACAGCTAGGTGTCTGGGGATTTCAGCTTATGTATCTTATCTCCCAAGCACTTTGTCCTACCACAGCCTGGGAGAACAGCCTGTATAATTTATTCTTTTAATTGTTTTATTTGAGGTTCCTTTGTAAGCTGGGGTTTTCCCTGAAAAATCAAGCTCTTGGTACTAGAAACAACAAGTTAAAAATACAAAGACGTGCAAAGCCCCGAAGTAGAGTCCGTATAGAGCATTAGCTTATTCACTAACGGAGGTAGTACATAGAATTAGTAGCTTTTCTCAATCCAAGGACGTCACTATTTTCTATCATGAAGGTACTCACAGCCTCCTCAGCTTGTCTCTTGTAAGACTTCACTTTTGCCTGGAGTTTATCCACCAAATCCTGAAGCCTGAGGATATTTTTTCGGTCCTCTTCTGTCTGCAAGGTTGTAAGAACCGCAGGCCGTTACTCCCCAAACACACGCCATCACCGTAAGCGTCTTCATGCACTTCTTGAGGGCGCTGAGCTGCCAAGGACCACTGCCTACCTGGTAAGTGAGCTCCTTCACTCGCCTCTCGTGTTTGCGAAGCCCTTTGACGGCCTCAACGTTCCGCTTCTGCTCACTCTCCACCTCGCCCTCCAGCTCGCGCACCTACGAAAGGGAAGGCAGGCACTGAAGAACTGTCATCCTCGAAGGCATTGAAAACCCACGGAAATGAACAAACACGGGGACCCACCCTGGCCTCCAGTTTCTGGATCTGCTTCTTGCCGCCCTTCAGCGCCAGCTGCTCAGCCTCGTCCAGACGTAGCTGCAGGTCCTTCACCGTCTGCTCCATGTTCTTCTTCATCCGCTCCAGGTGGGCGCTGGTGTCCTGCTCCTTCTTCAGCTCCTCCGCCATCATTGCGGCCTTAGTAGGAAACCAGGACAGCTATTGGCATCGGGACGTCTCATTGCTCACTGAGGGCAGAAATGTGACTCTACTCACGTCAGTGATGGCTTTCTTGGCCTTCTCTTCCGCATTGCGGGCTTCCTGGACGATGTCCTCCATCTCTCCCTGGATCTGGGAAATGTCTGTCTCCAGCTTCTTCTTGGTGTTAATGAGGCTGGTGTTCTGGGTAGAAATAAGTGTTACAACTTCTTACCTTATTAAAGAACTTAGTGGTAGTGACTTCTTGAAAAACATAAGCTAAAAAAATTTTAAGTAAAAGAAACACTCTTTAACATTAAAGAATTTTGTTATATATCATAATTATAAATAAAAATAGAGATGCTGCAGGATAGGCAGCATCTCCACATGCATTAGAAGTAGATGAAACAGCGTTATGATTTTTTTTATAATTGTCATTGACCAATCAGACTATCCACACGCATAAATGAAATTGCAACAGATGTTTGTAACATGTGATTTCTTCACAATAAAAATGTCAATGTTGATAATGAGGGTGACTAGATATACTGATATAGTTGAGTATGGGCACTCTTAACATGCTCTAGGAAGAGGATCAATGGCAATCGCTAACATAAAACAGTAAGAGATTTCTCAGTAACAAAATAAAATTTGGCAGTAGCTAAAGCCTGGCTGTTATATTAAAATGTTCAGGCTTTTATGTTCTGGGAACTGCTGGGAGGTCTTTGTGCAGAGCCCCACCTGGGTGTGGAGGAGCTGCACGCGCTCACTGGCATCCAGCAGCTCCTGCTCCGCGATCTTCCTGCTCCTCTCTGTCTGCTCCAGCGTGGCCCGCAGCTCCTCGATCTCAGCCTGCAGCAGGTTGGCTCTGCGCTCCACCATGGCCAGCTGCTCCTTCAGGTCCTCCTGGCCCCGGAGAGCGTCATCCAGGTGCAGCTGGGTGTCCTGGGCAGCAAACAATCACTGAGACCCTGTGGACCCAGGCAGAATCGCCCCGCCCCCACTCCTTGGGATCACCCCTGGGCGCCACCTACCTTGAGGATGCCTTGTGTGTTCCTGTAGTTCCTCAGGGCCTCGGCAGCCATGCGGTTGGAGTGGTTCAGCTGGATCTCCATCTCGTTGAGGTCGCCCTCCATCTTCTTCTTGATCCTGATGGCGTCGTTCCTGCTGCGGATCTCGGCGTCCAGCGTGCTCTGCATGGACTCCACGACTCTAATGTGGTTTCTCTTCAGCTGGTCGATCTCCTCATCCTTCTCTGCAATCTTCCTGTCGATCTCAGACTTGACTTGGTTCAGCTCCAGCTGGATGCGCAGGATCTTTCCCTCCTCGTGCTCCAGAGATGCCTTAAGGACGGCAAGAGGTGTCAGCAAACAACGGACAAGCATGCTGCGGTTTTGCCACATACAGATAACTGTGTGTGTGCTGCGCATCTGTTTCCTCACTCTGCGGGTGGTTTTAACTGTTCCTCAATATGGTGAATAACCATGCACGTGGCCTGTACCTCTGCTTCTTCCAGAGCAGCCTGAAGTTCACACTTCTCCTGTTCTACTTGTTTCTTTATTTTTTCCAGTTCGTGAATCCGCTTCCCTCCTTCGGCAATCTGCTCCGTGAGGTCAGAAATCTCCTCTGTTAGCGGGATGAAAAGCAGATGAGGGCGTGGTCAAATCATGACGTAGAGGAGGGGCCTCCGCGAGTCATGGGTCCTGTTGAGAGAGAAAGGGCTTACGCTGTAAGTTCTTGTTCTCTCTCTTCAGAGTTTCTAGGTGATCCAGAGACTCCTCATAGGCGTTCTTCATCTTGAACAGCTCCGTGCCAAGGGACCGCGCCTCCTTCTGGGACGCCTCCAGTTCAGCATGCGTTTCCTCATACTTCTGCTTCCACTCCGCCAGGATCTGGGGAAACAAGAGCAGTGAGCTGGGGTAAAGGACGGAGAAAGCTGTGCTGAGCAGAGAGAGGACGCTTCGGGAAGCACCTTGTCGAAGTTCCTCTGCTTCTTGTCCAGGGCGGCGCAGGCCGCGTTGGTCCTCTCCACGTCGAGCATGAGGTCCTCCACCTCGTTCTGCAGCCGCTGCTTCGTCTTCTCCAGGGACGCACACTTGGCGTTCACGGCCTCTACGTGCTCCTCAGCTGCCTGCAGACGCTGAGCCAACTTCTTCCTGGAAGATTACATACATTGTTTTAGGGAGAAGAAACCATATTAAAAATGAACTATCGCAAGGGCCAGTGGCGCACGCCTGTAATCCCAGCACTTGGGGAGGCAGAGGCAGGTGGGTCGCTGTGAGTTCGAAGCCAGCCTGGTCTACAAAACAAGCCGAGGACAGCCAAGGCTACACAGAGAAACCCTATCTTGAAAAACCAAAACCAACAAACAAACAAAAAAAAAACAAAACAAGAAAACGAAAACATAATATGAACTATCACCCCATTGAAGAGTATCAAAAACTCTACATGGATGCTATTATTTCATTCAACAAAAATTCACTGGGGTCCTCTTAAGAACCTGCTATGAATTCACAGCAGTGAACAGGACAAATGTAAACGAGTGAGGGAAATCAACAACAATCAAATCTGAAGTTGCCTAATAACACCTTTCAGATGTGAGTGCGGCGAAGAGAAATAAGACGTGGTCACCGGTGGGCAAGAACTCGACCTATTTAGGGATGATCTGCTGAGAAGCCAGAGCAATAATTGAAGGACCTACAGGGACTGTTACGTACAGAGGGACCAGCAGGTGCAGAGGCAGCAGTGAGCTTGGGGCGTTTGACAAAGAGCAACAGGCTCTGATATTTGTTAGCAAATATTTGTTAGTCTTTGTTACTTTAACTGGATTTTAAGTCAGCAGGGCGGGGCCCTGTCTGTTTTATTCAGGGATTGTTATGATGGTCTGGCAGACAGAAGGTAGTCTGCAGTGCTGTGGCAAGGGTGTGTAAAACTTTCTGCACATTCTCTCCCACTCGTGCACGTACTTGGCCTCCTCCAGCTCCTCCGTGCGCTGGATGGCATCCGTCTCGTATTTGGTCCTCCACTGGGCCACCTCACTGTTGGCCTTGGACAGTGCCCTCTGCAACTCAGCCTTGGATTCCTGCTCCTCCTCGTATTGTTCCCGCAGCAGGTCACAGTCATGGCGGGAGGACTGCAGGGCGTGGGCCAGCGCATTCTTGGCCTATGGAGATGGTCACACCTTCATTGTACTAGATATTTAAGTGTTTGGCCCCTTTAAAGTGGATGGAACTGGCTCCTTTTGGGGTTAACCCATGGAACAAAAAGCAGCTATCAGCCTTAGATGAATAATCACCTTCACTTCCTCTTCAAGCTGCCTCTTCAACTCCTCAATCTGTTGGGTAAACGCCTGCTTCCCCCTTGATAACTGAGACACCAGTGCTTCCTTCTCATCAAGTTGCCGGGAGTATTCACCTGGGAAACAGGAGGGACGTCACTGCTGGCCTCTAAGTGAAGAACAAATTCTCAAACCCATTTTAGAAGTAAATTTAACCCTCAGTACCCCAGGTTGAGAGTTCAGATGATTTAAATTATCTACTGACATTTTCAGGCTCTGTACAAAATCTCTAGGTTTTCTGATAAAATTTGCATAGCAACCCAGATGAATAAACACAGTTTAAAGTCCCTGCCCCTCTTCCAAGTGAAATCTTTCTTATAGGATGACAGGCAAAGTCGAGTGCTGACTATAAAAACAGGGATCTAAAAGATGTGCTTCCACCGACATATGTGTATGGTTTGTGTATGTGTTTCTGTGTATGAGTGTGTGTGTGTGTGTGTGTGTGTGTGTGTGTGTGTGTGTGTGTGTGTGATTGCTAGAGTACACATGTGACAGTCAGGGAAACTTTGTGGTGTTCTCTTCTCCCACCTTCGTGTGAGTTCTAGAGATTAAACTCAGCACTACAGACTCGTGAGGTATTACCCACTGAGCCATCTTGAGGCCCCTCCAGAGACAATGAAGAGATGGGACTTTGCATTGCCCCATTCAGAGATTTAGTTCATGATGGCATAAACAAAAAGACATTTAGGGCTGGGGGCATAACTTCACACATAACTTGCTATGTGTGGGGCCCTGGGTGTGATCCCCTGCACTGAAAAATAGGAATGGCAACAACAACAAAAAAAATGTGAGCTGAGGCAGAAACCCTGAGATCATACTGGAGTGTCTCCTGATCCCCGGAACTCCTCTGTGAACAAACCCCCAAGGACTTTCTGGATCAGAGCTTGAATGAGCCCTGACCTTGGACGTGGGCTGAGGCCGAGCCTTCCGGTGAATCACCATGTCCTTAGTTGCTTATATTAGGTGCTCACATCACCGGCTCACTTACTCTTCACTACCTCAGCTCTATGCTCAGACACCATGGAAGATGGAGAATTACCAGATTCGGTCTGCAAGCGTCCCCTCTGCGTCGTCAAGTCGTTGATGAGCCGCTGCTGTTCCTCCTCCTTTGATTTCAGCTCACTCACCTGGTCCTCCAGGGTGCGGCACATCTTCTCTAGGTTTCCCTGAGATAGAGAGAGAGAGAGAGAGAGAGGGAGGGAGGGAGGGAGGGAGGGAGAGAGAAAATAGGAATGAATGACGATGCTTTGAGAGAATGAATTAAACTCTGTTGTAGCCAATTTTCCTGCAAAGGGGAAAAAATATTTGTTTGAACAAATAAATCAAATTTTCCCATATATGATATAATCTAGACAATGTCTTTCCTTTTACTGAAGGAAAATTGTAAAGCTAGGCACTATGGTAACATAAAAATTTGAAGATTAGGTTCTGATCTTATGATTCCGTAAAAAATTATATGGTCTGTTCTCAGACAGGTTGTTAAAATATACTTCACTGCTTTTACATATACTAGGAGTTTTTTCTATAATAAAAAAATTATGAGTGACCCTAAACTAGAGAAAGCAGGTGTGACCTGTGTTCAAATCACTCATTAACAGAGTGATGAACTGATATGCTTGGCTTCTTTGAATCCCATTTCTTCATATGTAAAATGGAAATACTAAGATACTATCATTTTTCCGCTCACATGTCTGTATTCCTGCAAATAACAAATGACTTAGTGTATATAAAGTTTTCTATGCAAACTGAGGTATCCCTATGTATTAGCGTTATTAAAACTTTTATCAAACATGCACCTTGGCCTTAGACACTGTCTCTACATTGCTGGCAAGGTCGTCAATCTCCATCTTCATCTCGCTCTTCTCCTTCTCCAGCTTCTGCTTGACGCGCTGCAGGTTGTCAATCTGCTCGCCCAGCTCCGCCACGCTGTCCGCGTGCTTCTTCCTCAGGGTGGCTGCCGTGGCCTCGTGCTGCAGGGTGGCCTCCTCCAGGTCCCTGCGCATTTTCTGGAACTCGGCCTCTCGCTTCTTGTTCATCTCGATCTGGGCTGAAGTGGCCCCACCGGCTTCTTCCAGCCTCTCGCTGATCTCCTCCAGTTCCCTGGAGAGGTCAGAGCGCTGCTTCTCTGCTTTGGCCCTGGAGGCCCGCTCTGCCTCGATTTCCTCCTCCAGCTCCTCAATGCGGGCCTGGGGGAGGTGGGAAAGGACGGACTCAGCTTCTTTGGTCTCATTTTTTCCCCCTGATGAGTTAGACTGATGGAAAGCATTTTACTTACTTGCAACTCCTTGATCTTCTTCTGCAGCTGAATGCCAATGGCCTGTTCATCTTCAATCTTGCTCTGCAGGTTGCTCATTTCAAACTCTTTCCTTAAAGAAAAGAAAGGTAATATGGAAATTCCATTGATAGCCAACTGGAAGCAAAGCCCCAAGCAGTTCTTTCGTGCTTACTTTTTGAGCCTTTCATCAAGCTGCTGCTTTTCATTTTCAATGTCCATGATGGACTCCTGGGCTAGCTTCAAGTCACCCTCAAGCTTCCTCTTGGCTCTTTCTAGGTCCATGCGAAGTTTCTTTTCTTGCTCCAAGGACCCTTCAAGCTAAGTGAAGATAGTGTCAGAGTCAGAAGGGATGCATAGTTTCCTTTAGAAGGAAATTATTCCCTTGGCAATGCACAACTTACATCATCCACTTGCTGCTCCAGCTTAATTTTGGCTTTGGTCAGCGTGTTGACCTTGTCCTCCTCAGCCTGCAGGTCATCCAGGGTCTGCTGGTGAGCCTCCTGGAGGGCTTTCTTCTCCTTGGTCAGCTTGGCGATGGTTTCGTCCAGGCCGGCCATCTCTTCCGTGAGGTTTTTCACCTACAGATTAGAACAGGTGGTCTCAATAAGAAAGCGGCCCAGCTGCATGGGGCAGAACCTCCATGTGGCGTAGGTGGAGCATGCGCGTGCCTTGTTCTCTGTGGCGTGCTTCTCCTTCTCGACCTTGGCCAGGGTCAGCTCAAGGTCATCGATGTCTTTCTTCAGCTCTGAGCACTCGTCCTCCAGCTTCCTCTTCTTGGCCGTCAGCTCGGCGTTGATCTCCTCCTCATCCTCTGCTCGCTCGGTCACCTCTTTGATTTTGGCCTCCAGTTGGATTTTGGTTTTGATCAGCTGGTCGCATCTTTCCTCTGCATCAGCTAAGCCTTCAGCTTCCTGGAGTTGTCAATACAATAAAAATTGGGGGAAGAGAATAAAATATATTCCTATGACAAGAGCTTAACATTCTTGAGTTGGTTTACTGGATTTATTTACATATTCAAGGACTTATGTTTCATAAACCACCTACTGTGTACACTTCATTTTGCATATGTGGAAAAAACAAACTATGTTGTCATCCTTTCCTTTAGGACAGTATATCTTTATAATAGATTACAATAGATTAGGACATCCATCTCTCAAAGATTGCCACTAATTTAAAGCATAATTCATAAATTAGACATCAAACACATTGACATCATGATGCATTCATGAAATTAGTTTTCAAGTTGAGAAATGAGTAGGAGTGCAACGTGTAGAAATTAACATATAAGGAAAACAGCAGGAAATAGATGAGGATGCATTTATGTAGGGAAAGTGCAAGATGCTATAGATGCTGAAATAATTGTTTTTTAATTTTTGTTTGTGTGCGTGTGTGTTTTACTGGACAATGATTCTACTTACGATGTCCTGAGCCCAAACTGAGGCATAACATATTAAAATAAAATTTCTTGCAACCAGCTTTTTTCTGATTAAGGAGAATTGGGGTGGGCAGATAATGAGAGATGTGAGTGTGTGCGCGCGCGCGCATGCGTGTATATCTGTGTCTTCACCTGCCTGTCTGATCATGAATATATATGTGTACATAATATTTATGCATAAATATGCTAAGGATCCTCTGCCATCCTCCCTTGAATGCCTAAGACTGTGCTGAACCACTGTCGTGCATTCAGCTGAGTGATGGAATGAGAGCACATGTCTGGAAGGAATTGAGTGGTGTGTATTTGAAGGAAGCAGAAAGAAGGTCCCTGCTGTGAGCCTGGAGAAGTTACTACACTGTCCCAGCTTGACAGAAGAAAGCAATCTTAACTGAAAATATACTTGCCCTGTGATGCGTAAACTATATAGACCAAGTCAGTTCAACCCAAATGAAAGCTAGTCCTATAAGTCATACTCCAAATCAATGGAAATATTTCTAAGATGGCTGGCCCACAAGTGAGCAGTTAGTAAATTTAGTGGGATAAAAATTGGGAGAAGGTACACCAGCTTAGAAGCTAAGACAGAATTCTAGATGTGGTACAATAGGCTACTGTCCATGGAGACGGAAGAGATAAGCAGACATGAGGTTTTTAGATCAATAATAAGCAATACTTCAGTACGGTCTGGTGTAGAACACTGCCCCCCACCTGCTGTCCACACATGGTAATGTGAAGCCAGTGGATGTCAAGATGCTATTTCAAGGACGTTTGAAAAGAAAAATATCTCCATATCATCTTCCTTTTAATGGGACTGGTTTGTGTCAATCACTTTTGAGGACTATCTTCAAGATAACAATTCAAGCCACAATTCCTATAGATTTATGAAACTGTGCAGACCGGAAGAAGACAGGGAGTTCTACCTCACTGTTGTGGCACTGGTTTGGGGCGTGTTTATTAGGCAGTGAGAGTCTAGTTGGAGTCTTTAACCATCTCTCTACAACGAGAGTCTCCCTGTCTGTCACATATCTCACTTATCATGGCCAAAGCACCGGCACTTCGTCCTGATTAGTGATACCCGGGATAGAGCCCCAACTTACAGCCTGAACTTGGAGTTGCAAGTCATTTTTTTCTTTCAACAGTGACACCATCTTTTCCTCCAGCTCCTTCCTCTTGGCCTCCGCCTTGGCAAGCTCGTCTTTGGTTTTCTGGAACTCCTCCTTCATGGTGGCCATCTCCTTCTCGGTCTCCGCGCTCTTCAGCAGCGGCTTGATCTTGAAGAAGAGCTTCATCCAGGGCCAGTGCTTGACGTTCATGAAGGCGCGGATGTTGTACTGGATGCAGAAGATGGACTCCCTGGAATGCAGCGGTTGCTAGTTAGATGTTAGATGCCGTGTGATTGATGAAGCGAGAGTGAATCTCAGGAGAGAGGGTTGGAAGTTCTGTCCCCCTCCGTTTCAGCCTATTTCTCATTTGCATTCAACCTTGCAGATTAGGAAAGGTGTATTTCATGATTATGGTCAGGGACATGTGACCATTTATTTCTCTACAGCATTGTGCCTCAGACCTGGACATGGTTGAGAATCACCTGATGAGCTTATTAAAAACGCCGACTCTTTAACTCCACTTCCAGAGATTCAGATTCAGATAATTCAGCATAGACATGAAAATTTGTATTTTTAATAAGATTTCAAAAGAGATCAGTGATGCAAATTAAGGTTTGCCCTTCGAGAGGCATTGTTGTTCATCGGTGCTTCCCACTGATGAACTATATAAAGCCGGTTTTTTGCAACTGCTATACGTTTTAAGGTCCTCTGTTTAATGATCTGTTTTTAATGATCATCAGAACTAGGTAGGAGGATAACAATTCATCTCTGCCTACTCACCGGCCTGCATTCTCATGATAGATAAAGATCTATCTATCCACTTGATGCTTCTCAACTCCTCACACTCCAAACACTCAGGATATATTCCTTCCTGACAGACCTTAACGTCTCTCCCACTTTCTCACAGAAGTCTTATTTATTCTTTTGTACTTTGGTCTTTTTATCTCAGCCAATTCCTAATGATCAGCCACTTAGAGTGTATTTTTGAAGACACAAGATGTGAAGAAACTATGAATTTTTATACCTTCTCTCCACCATCTTCTGGTACTCCACTCTTGCCAAGAACCCTCTGCACATGGCCTGGGTTCGGGTAATCAGCTGGGCCAACTTGTCATCTCTCATCTCCTCTAGGAGCCCCAGAAGACCAGCTTTGAAAAAGACCTGGGGGGGGGGGCAGTGTGGCAGATCAGACACTTCACACAAAGCCCAAAGGGGCAGGAAACATGAGGTTTGATTTTGAGGGGATTACCTTGGTGTGACCAAACTTATACTGGGTGTGGTCAATGTCAATGGAGCCAAGGAGCTTCTCAGAAGCCTTCTTGCTATCGATGTACTGGCCCTCAGGGATGGCACTTGCGTTCAACACCTTGTATCTGTTAAAGTAAGTGTAGCTTATAAAGATTTCTTTAAAAACAGTAGCCAAGTTTTAAATGGTTTATTCAAAATTCAGGGTTTATTATTATTATTATTATTATTTGTTCACAAAGGAATATTATTTGCATTTTTCAATCTATTGGCTGTATATTTTCATACCGTTGCACCTTCCTTTATATTTGCAAACTTACTTCCTTCCTTCCTTCCTTCCTTCCTTCCTTCCTTCCTTTCTTCCTTCCTTCCTTCCTTCCTTCTCTTTTTGAGACAGGCTCTCTGTATATAAAGCCATGGCTGTCCTGGAACTCACTATGCAGACTAGACTGGCCTCAAAGTCAGAGAGATCCACCCACCCTGAGCTCTGGAGTGAACCACCACACTCCTCCTGTTCCTTTCTCTTTATCAGACTGCCCTCGAAGAAGGATCATATTATCTTGTTCACATTTAAGAGTAGATGGCCTATGCAATATAATGTGATCTCTTGGCACGATAAGTTTTCTTTAAAGGAAGACCCTGAGTCCAAGAAACATGCTTTTAAAAAACTAATGAATAAAATATTAATTAAAGAAAAAAGAATCCATGAATTTGAGAAGGAAGGGGGGCGTGGAACATGGGAGGAGTTAGAGGGTGGAAAGGGAATGGGGAAATGATGTAATTATATTTTAATAATAAAAATAAGTTAAGGGATATAGTAGATGATATTTTAGGTGTAGGGAATTATCTCAATGGCCTAGGAGCAAAGATTAGGTAGGTGCCTTTGGGTCTTGAGCACTGCTCGTCTCTGTCAATCAGCTCTTGAATTAAAAGAAACCAGTGCCCAGCAGCTGCCACCCAGAACTCATTCCTGATTCTCAAGATCAGCTTCTCGGGGAGGAGAAAGGAAATGTAGCCTGGGAGTTGTCAGCATGACATATCCCCCTTTTATTCTGGGGAATACTGGGAAAGTCACCTATAAAAGAAAACTGAAATCAAACAGGACAAGAAGGTGATCTATTTGTAGCTCTATGTGAAGCATCCCAACCCAGTGACTTAGTAGTGCTGACTCTAAGCAAACAGTTTGATCTCTCTGAGCCCTACTTCATATGTCTAGAAAATGGTGTCATGGTAGTTTTTAATCTCAACTGTGTGATGGTGAGGGTTAAATGAGATTAAGTGGTGAAAAGGGTAGCTCTCCTGATTACTGAAGTCCAGGAACACATCTATGAGCCTTGGTAAGCTCAGTGGAGATTTTGCATATAGTGTTTAGCATATAGTACCCTTTTTAAAGGGTTGTGAGACTCAGAATCCTTAGTCCTTTTGCGACAAGTTACACAGAGGCGCACTTTTCATTAAATTGTTTCGCTTACATCAAACTTGTTCATACCAAATATCAAAGACAAATCATAATTAGGAGAGGCTGACCTTTGCTTGAAGTCCGCATAGAGGATCCTGCTGGGGAACCCCTTCCGGCAGATGCGGATGCCTTCCAGCACCCCGTTACACCTCAGCTGGTGCAGGACCAGCTCGTGCTCCATGGCCCCTGGAAATGCATATTTATGTCACAGCAGAAGGCAAGAAGGGAGATGTAGCAGCCCGGCTTCCTGCTTTCATTCTGCGGATTCTTTTTTTTTTTTTTTAATTATTATGTTTCTTTTTAACATATACATTTATATTATTACACATGAATAAACTAAACTACATACAGCAGGAAGAACCATGAGACAATCAGGAATTATACAAGTGTTCCATTCATAGTGACTTGGCCATTTGTGTTTGGCAAACTTGAAGTAAACATCTTTCCTTTCTTGTTGGGCCTACATTTCTGAATGAAGATCAGTATCTATCATATCTCATCTCTATTAACTTAAAACACCTATCTTGATCTAAAAACATCTTAACCCCTAGCCTACAAAGCTTAATTCAAAGAGTAAACTATCTGGTCTTCAACCTCATCAGAGATTTGAAAAGGAATAGGCTTAAATATCTAAAGCCGAGCGGTGGTGGCTCACGCCTTTAATCCCAGCACTCAGGAGGCAGAGGCAGGTGGATCACTGTGAGTTTGAGGCCAGCCTGGTCTACAAAGCAAGTCCAGAACAGGCAAGGCTACACAGAGAATCCCTGTCTCAAAGGCCAAAAAAAAAAAAAAAAAAAAGACTTAAATATCTGAGTGAACCAGAAGTGCAAGTTAGCAGCTTCCAAAATGAGAAATGATTGAGAGATAGTTTACTGCCTGAACAGTCACCCCCTGCCCAAAGATGATGAACATCAAAGAACCTCCTTATGGAGTTGGCTTCAAATGTGGCAAACAAGCCACTGGGCAAAATGTCCTTGTTTCTACCACAGGCATAATTCTGCCTAAAAATAGGCAAGTTAGATGCAGGCAGAGTCGATGGCCGAACTCTGCCAAGACAGGGTAAGCAAGTCCTCCATAGTTACTGCCTCACACATATGTCTGTCAGATGTATTGGGCCAGAAGGCTGGAGATGACGTTCTGAGGATTCTTACCAGGAGTCTTGGTTTCATTGGGGATGATGCACCTCACAAAATGAGGGTGAGTGCTTCTGAGGTTGGTCATGAGCTTGTTCAAATTCTCCTGTAAGATCAGGAAACTTTTATCAGAATATTAGCAGAAGGACGAACAGTTGGTGATGTCTGTAAAAATCAATCTGTGGCTTGGGTTGACTGGCTGGATAAATGCATGTGTTTTATGTGTGTGAATGCACAGCTGTGTACACCACTCATGTGGAGCTTTAGGCCAAGATTGGGTGTCAACCCCTACCTTGTGGTTGGGAGAAGGTCTCTCACTGGACTAGAACTTTACCACGTTCACCAGAACTTGCTGCGCTTGGATCTTCCAGAGGTCCATCTGTCTCTGCCTCTCATCTTACCATTGGTGGGACTGAAGGCGCACACCGGCATGCCAGGGTTTTGATGTGGGTTCTGAGAATCTAAACTCAGACCCTCACACTTTCAAGACAAGTACTTTTCTGACTAAGCTACCAGCCATTGGCCCAGGAGAGCCAGCTCTTGTTTAAGGAAGAAAGATGTATTGTATCTGCTGAGCCCTAGCCTCCTCCTCAGTCTGTCTGTCTGCATTCCTGCTGGCAGGACGGATGCATGTGAGGAAGCCTGACATGAGCTTTCTTTCCCTTTCTAACAACATTGCCATGTCATCTTCTCTGACCTTGGATCACCCAAACATATGTTTACCTACTAGACCAGTGGTTCTCAACCTCTGAGTTACAAGCCTTTTGGGGGTTCACATCTCAGATGTTTATATTATGATTCATAACTAGCAAAATTACAACTATATAGTAGCAACAAAAATAATTTTATGGTTGGAGAGGTCACCACAATATAGGGAAGTATACTAAGAGGTTGCAGCGTTAGGAAGGTTGAGAACCCTGTACTAGATGGTGCCTCTATCTTTTACCAAGCTCTATGGTTCTTCAATAAGGAAATGCAATCCTGTACTGTATTTAGACCTTGGACTTCTGTTTTACACGTTTATCCATAAGGTGATAGCTTTTATAACTTGGTGGTGACAACTGAATGAGCCCGAAGCAACAGTATCATATTCGCTTCTTTGTAAGTTAGCTGCTGGGTTGCTCTGATCTTTCTTACTAATTTTTATATTGATTTATTTCATTTTTGTTTGAGCTTAGTGCTGTGGAAGTATTCTCACAGTGTATCCCAGGCCATTTTCAAATTTTCAATCCTCCTGCTTCTGCCTCCCAAGGCCAAGATTGTAGGAGTGCAACACCACCGCCGACAGTTTCCTCAGTCTTACTGATGTCTTCCTAACCTTGCTGTACATGGCTTTGGTCCCTGTCACCCAAATTCATAATGAATGGTGGAACACTAATCTCTGTAAGATTTCCCAGGAGGTGCCCTTCATCCTATGGTGACTTAGCATGAAAGGGGAGAGAAGATGAAATCTGAATAATTTAAATGTCTTCCATTTCAGATCAGCTGGAGTCACAAATGTCAACCCTTTTCTAACGTCTCCCGGAAAATGCGATCTCATACTTCATGCCAACTTCCTAAAGCAATTGGAATTGGTACGGTTTGTTCTTACCCTGAACAGGGCAGACACGGTCTGGAAAGAAGACCCCTTCTTCTTAGCACCTTTCTTGGCAGCCCCACCACCACTCGCCTCTGAGGAAGGAAGAGAACAGAGTCATCCGAGTGCTGTCAGCGAGCTCCGTCGAGCTGATTCCTGTTCCTCCCACCCCACTGGCCCTCTAGGAATTTTCTTTTTCAACTAAGTTCACACCCACTTTTCTGTGATTTTTTTTTTTAATCTGTAGAGTTGGTGTGAACAGCAGTCACCTAACCGTGCAGAGATGGGCCTTCCAATATTGATAGTTGGCACACAGTGACTTCAAAGCTCATCAATGGAAGCCACTGCTGAGAGGCAGAATTTGGTCACTATATTGTCTTTAATATCCTGAGATGCTTCCCATTCAGTAGAGTGGGAGAAGAAGGAAAGAATTACAGAAGCCTAGGCTTTTTATTGGTTGAGAGCCTGGTGGTTCGTTTCTGGCCATTGTGATAAGGTCCCTGTCAATGAGGAGGTGAACCATGAGTTTATCAAACAAATATAGCCAGCTACTCAAGAAATTAGGGGTTTAGCATGCCAGTCTTCTACCTACCTAGGCATCTTACCAGCCTCGACATATAGCTCAGTTGTAATAGCTACGGCTATAACAGCTATTGGTGGAGCTTGGAAGCCTCACCTGCTTCAGCAGTTTGAGCCCCAGAGAAGAGGTTAGCCAGAGTCTTCATGGCTGACTTCTGGTACAGCCCCACCACGGTCTCATTGAGAGGGTCCTTGTTCTTGTCCAGCCAGCCGGTGATGTTGTAGTCCACGGTGCCCGCATAGTGAATGAGGGAGAAGTGGGCCTCGGCCTTGCCCTTGACCACCTTGGGCTTCTGGAAGTTGGCAGACTTTCCAAGATGCTGCTCATACAGCTTGTTCTTGAAGGAGGTGTCTGTCGCCTTGGGGAACATGCACTCCTCTTCCAGGATGGAGAAGATGCCCATGGGCTGGATTGGAGGTGAGGCAAAGGCAGTTGAGTAAATAAGGGCGGCAGAGCACCTGGAAGGGGGCACAGAGCAGATGGGGTAGGCACCTTCTCGATGAGCTCGATGCAGGCAGCCAGGTCCATCCCGAAGTCGATGAACGTCCACTCGATGCCTTCCTTCTTGTACTCCTCCTGCTCCAGCACGAACATGTGGTGGTTGAAGAACTGTTGCAGCTTCTCGTTGGTGAAGTTGATGCACAGCTGCTCCAGGCTGTTGAACTAAATAAGTAGATTTGCTTATTACTCTCTCAAACTAACTGAACATTTTATTTAAAATAACTTTTCGATGATAATGTCAACATCACTGGTCAGGACAATCTTTTACAACACAAAACAGAAAAGCATGGAAGGTTTGAGGCCAATGGGCGTCACTATCTGTTGCCATTTTAGATAACATTCTAAGTCTGTGTTAGTACTCATTTCTTTGATTTTCTTAAATTCACATAATTTTTTTCTGAGTTTCTACTCACTTCCCTGTGTATATTCCAGTTGCCCTATGTCTTCTAGAGGTCTCTCATCTAAAAGCAAATTCTCAATTCATAAAAAGCTGATTCAGAGCCTGTATTGCAGGAACGCCACCAGGGTGGGGATTTCAAGTGACTTGTAATTGTTGAAAGCAATAAACAAGACACAAAGGATCACTTATAACATAACAGCACACATTTATATCTCTAAAAGTGCTACCAAAATGTCAAATGAGCTAGATATACTTAGTAAATTATGTGCTTTTCCTTGCTTTTCTATATTTTCTGTTAAAAGCCAAGTTTTATTGTGATAATCAGAAGGAAGATAAACTTTTTATCTTCTCTGTGAGTAGAGAAATGTATCTCAGGATCAAATAGAAATTTTTATTCCATGATCTTCTTATATTAACAAGCATTAAAAGTTAATTGTATTTAATTAATGATGATTCTAAATTATTTAGCCTTTCTCAGCCTTTATTACCTCCCTAAGTATTTCTCGGTTATTTCTGCACTGTATACTCAGAATGTATTACACGTTACTAGGTTTCACTGTGCTATTTAATGTCAGCTTCCTTTACATCATGGGATTTTCAGAGCCCCTCCCCTTTCACAGTCTAACTCCTTCCACCTTGCGCTGAGTTGAAGGGTCTCTCATTACACATGCTGTTTGCCATTTACTATGGGAAATGGCTGGTAGGTGCCAAGTGAATCTCCTTCACATTTTCATATAACAGACAGTGGCAAGAAAGGGTCCTGACACTCACAAAGTCTTTCTCAGTAATATGTTCACTGCTATAAAGGTGTTCCATCAATCAGTTAGCAACTCACATCAAAGATCTCAAAGCCTGCGATGTCCAAGACCCCGATGAAGTACTGCCTGGGCTGCTTGGTGTCCAGCTGCTGGTTGATGCGGGTGACCATCCACAGGAACATCTTCTCGTACATGGCCTTGGCCAGGGCGCCCACAGAGTTGGTCACCTGGAAAGATGAAAACAGAACTCTTGCAGTTACATGAGGAATGTACAATGCGCTTATGCCCTGGTGGTGGTTGTCAATCACACTTACCTGCTCTACAGTCTGGCCCTTGGTGACATACTCATTGCCAACCTTGACCCTGGGGTAGCACAGGGCTTTGAGCAGATCAGCAGAGTTCAGACCCTGGAGATAGGCGGCCTTGTCAGCAACTAAAAGGAAGGGTGAATACAATGGTATTAGGGCACAAAGAAGCCAATTTTCTTTAAAAAAACTTAATCTTTGTGCATGCTGTGTGGTGTTCTCAGTCTATTTTAATATGCTTTGCCTCACTGAGTTCAAGACCATGTCCATGGCTTACATGGTTGATTAGTTAAGTGCTCTGTAAAGCTCAGGTTGGGCATGTGAGGAAGGAGAACTCAGAGTAACACATTAAGAACGCGAGCGTCAAACGAAGCGTGAAGCCAGGTGGAAGACGCATCTGGTACCTTCGGTGCCATCTGGCTCAGCTTGCTCCTCACGTTGCTTCTGTTTGAACTTCATATTCCCATAATGCATCACGGCTCCCGTGAGCTTATAGATGGAGACCTTTTCTTCATTAGTAAATCCCAAAATGTCAATAGCACTCTGCCAACAGAGTCAAGATGAAAAGTGTTAGGCTATGACCTGCTACTTACAACTCATGTCCCTGTTCCTAACCAACAGGACAAGCAGAGGAAACCACACCAGCTCTATTGGAGGGCAAGGGGTCCTTTAGCGGGGCGCATGGAAAGGATGCTCTCTTGAGCGATGAAGGTATAGGTGTGTGTCTCCTCATGTGTCAAAAGGAAGCTTAGGAGAAAACAGAGTAAACCTCAGATACTTATTATTTTTGGGATGTGGCCCCTCAACTTCAGCAAAGACTTCAGCAAACTCTCAGATAAATCTTAAAGGCCTGCTGAGGGACAGCATCTGACAGCAGGGAGCCTGTATTTGCCTAGCACTCTCCACTCTTTCTTTCTTTGCTGTTTCTCTTGGAGGCCCTGAGGGGTGAACCGCATCTCTGGCCCTGCGGGGTAATCTCAAACATTGCTCTGTGTTCTACTTACATCTGTGGCCATCAGTTCTTCCTGGTCGTCAATGCTGGCCACACTGATCTCCCCTTGGCTGACGAATGGGTAATCGTATGGGTTTGTGGTAATCAGTAGCATTTCTGAGTACATGGAAGAGAACGAGAATGAGCAAAGTCACTGTCTTCATCAAAGCAACAGATTTCCAGACTGGTTCCCGGGCCACTACATGACATGTGGGTGAAAGATGACCGATGGACACCTAAACATCTTAAAGATGATGTCATGATGCTCCTTATCATTGACTAGTTTTTAAACACCATTACAATATAACAAATCGTATGCATGTGTGAAAATTTCAAAGGATAAAGAAAAGATTACCTCATACTACCATAGTCTCGATCCTGGTGACTACTTAAAAATCAGAAAGGGGAGAAAGCTACGACACTCTCAGTAAATATGTAGAAATTACAAAAGTGTAGCCATTACTCCAACTGTGTAAACTGTATGTATTTATCTATATATAACAATATATATATATATATATATATATATATATATAAAGTGAATAGGATGATATTTTCTGGGTGTTCATAATGGTTATTTAATGGTAGAAATTGGAGATAGTTTTTCACATTGATTTCTTAAGAATTTTTATAATAAGCCAATATAATTTTAACAAACATACAAAGCTTCACTTATTTGATATGGGGACTGGAACTTGAGCTCAGGTCAGAGCTCTACACTTAATCTTAAAAGCAATGTTTTTAATGGGGAAAAAAAAAACTCAACAAAATTCAGACCTGGAGTGTCAGGTTGGGCAATGCACTGACAGGTGTGGTGACTTCACAGAGGAACTGTGACATCTCTTACCGATCAGCTCTGGCTTCTTGTTGGATGTGATCTGGTAGAAGATGTGGTAGCTTCTTTCTGCCTTCAGCTGGAAAGTGACCCGGGACTTCTCCAGAAGATCTAGAAGAAAGGAGATCGCAAGCAGGAGAGCTGTAAATGTTGACACGACCTGCAGGTGTGATTCTCAGGCAATTTTAGCTGTCCTGAGAACAGAACGGAATGGTGCTACAGATGCACACTCACATGTCTCGATGTCAGCGGACGCCAGTTTCCCTGTGGTGCCAAAGTGGATCCTGATGAATTTACCCTGGAAAGGAATACCAACATGTCCATTTTGTTTTCAAGAATACGAACTCATTAAAAATGCTCAAAACACTTGGAACAATACTGCTTTAACTTAAAACTAAGCCAGAGACTATTTACAACAGAAATAAAATGTCGATCTTCTATTTTACAAGTAGAAGGATTTTTAACCTTTGACTTAAGAATTTATGAATATAAATATATCATGTGATGCTGTGTTAAATAGTTTGAATTAATTAGCCCACAATGTATAAATATATTAAGGCACCACACTGTGTCCCATAAATATATGTAGTTATTGCTTTTAAAAGGAAAAGCAAAATGTTTTACAATGTAATAACAACAACAACAACAATAATAATAATAATAATGATAATAATAATAATAATACTCCAGAAAAGAATCACACGTCAGGCCAGAGTATTGATCTATGAAGTAAGGCAAAGAAATCACAGTATACTATATTGTGAATGAAAGATTCAATGGCTGCGTCACAAACATGCCACAGAGTCTGCCAATGGACAGAGCCCATCACAGTGTACACGAGACTCACAAAGCGAGAGGAGTTGTCGTTCCTCACGGTCTTGGCATTCCCAAAGGCCTCCAGCAGGGGGTTGGCACTGATGATTTGATCTTCCAGGGTCCCCTGTGAGGGAAAGAGTAGTCCTGGCTTGTCAGGCTCAGAGCTTTCTTGCCTGGGAACCCTAAAGCAGCCTGGACTCTGACAATCGACCCACCTGCATTTTGCCAGAAGAAGCTTCCTCCTTCTTTTTGTCCCCAGTGACTGCAATTGTTGCAAAGTACTGGATGACACGCTTCGTGTTCACAGTCTTCCCCGCCCCGGATTCTCCGCTGTCAAATCAAAACAATCAGAGAAGGCTGCACATCTAGCAGCTCCCACAGTCATGAAAAGAAATCATAAAGTACTGAAGAAATGTCTCGGTAGTTAAGGGCACTCTCTGCTCTTCCAAAAGACCTGGGTGCAGTTCCCAGCACCCATGTGTCAGCTCACAACCATCTGTAACGTCAGCTCCAAGAGATCTGACACCCTCACACCAAAGCACATAAAATAAAAAAATTTTTTAAAGAAGAAAAAAGAAAAGAAGGCATAAAATCCTACTTACGTGATCAGGATTGACTGGTTCTCCCGGTCTGCAAAAGAAATTGCAGGCACTTAATGTTTCAAGCCCAGTTGTAAATGGCTACAATAGTATGAGGGCATGAGATTTATATTTCTCATTTTAACAGCCTTAGTGCCTGGCGCACACTGGCCTAACATCTTTCCAGCTTCCCTCTCTTCTACGCCCCCACTCAGAGCACATACACCCATTTAAACCAAATACAACCATTCTTACATCTTCCCAGAACATTTCATCCAAGGGGCAAATCCTATCATAAAAAAAAATATATATAAAATCCTCAGTATAAGGGGTGACTGCATTCTGTGGTTTCCTGAGGCACAAGGCTTTCTTTCAAATAGTATCTAAACTAGACTTACCGTTTCCACCCCAATTTGATGACAGTTTTACTTGGTGACACATTCTTGGCGGACAAAAGGACTAATATGAATCAGGCATCGGGAACATTTTGGTTTATGAGGCATAATAACAGGTGGGAAGGGGGAAGTTTTGATAGTTCTCTTGATTTGTCGTATTTTTAATGGAAAGCAAGAGTTTTGATGCCTTACACAGTCTAATGAATTCTCCAAGCCATTTCCAAAGGGACCAAGGTATGGAAGGTCAACCTTGATGAACAAAGCACCATAGAGGTAGACTCACAATATAATATCCTAGCACCAGATTCGTCTTAAAATCTGACTGGTTGGCTCTGGCAAAGGCAGTACCTATGTACTGTTGGTCATAATCTATGATACTGAGGAGAAAGCAACAAAAGCAAAGTTTGTTCTCTTGCTTCTTGCCTCACAGAGAACCAACCAGTCTGTAGGTGCGGCTGTGTCTTTGTGCGCATGCGTGAATCTACACAAGGAAGCTTGAATTCTTAAAACTCACAAGTCTCACTGCAGGTAACCTCCATTAACCTTTAAACATGAAAGAGCTCATTAGCCATCTTATACTGTCTCACACAAGCCTCCGTGAGAGGGGATCATCTCAAGGGGAGTGATGTCATTGATTCAAAACTGTCTTTAGCAATGGCAAGTTTAGGAGCAATACAAAATAGCCAAGCCACTCACCAGTCAGCATGAACTGGTAGGCGTTGTCAGAGATGGAGAAGATGTGGGGCGGGGCCTCCTGGCGCTTTTTGCCTCGGTAGGCCGTCACCACCTCCGGGTTGTACACCGGCAGCCACTTGTAGGGGTTGACGGTGACACAGAAGAGGCCCGAATAGGTCTGTATAAGGAAAGAGAGAATGGCGATCCAATGGCCCTTCCTGTTTGTGCAACTCAACTAGTTGGATTTTAAGAAAAAGAAAGGCTTTCCTGACTGAGTGCATTTCTTTCAGGCATCAGCATGAAAACTGGTTGGTTGGCATAGCAACATAATTGAGGGCAATGACCAATTCAGTTGCTATGGCTTCCCTTGGGACTTATGGTTTTCACACCATAGGAGCACCAAAGTCACGTCTGTCCATTTGTTTTAAAGTGTGGACCATGAGAGATTTTTGTTGTTTGAAATATATTTCCTCTGCAGAACTGAGACTATTTGAATTTTAAGAGCATAAATTTGAATGTAAATGCATTCAACAATAAGGGGGTGATTGGGGACTTCGGAAAATCTTAAGACAACATGATAAAAGCCTTTCGAAAGTAAATGGGACTATATTTAGATGTAGTGCCACTAGGAAACGCTGTAAAATAATTTTGAGTTATAGAGTGACAGAGAACAAATAATGCATCGTGATCAAATATTAACTGATACAGCAATGTAAAACACAGCATCTAAACTAACAGGAAGTGGGTGCTGCTCTGTTCAATCCTCAATTTTGTATAGAAACAGTGTGAACTCTTCTCAGCTGCAGAGAGAATGCACAGAAATAGCACCCTGTACCCATTTCATTATCAATTTAAATCTACCAAACAACCCATACCTTTGCTTTTTTTAATGATTAAAAGTTGACTGTCAGCTGGTTAAGGACTGGCACCTATCAATTAAAATGGCTATGAGCATAAACATCTGGTATACCTGTGTGGTGTTGCCCAGCTGAATATCAGTGCCGACTAAACTGTGTAAAATATTAATATAAAATACATTATGTTCAAGATGTTTATTGGCTACATATTATATGCTAGGACCCCGCAAGGATGTCAGAGTAAAACACAAGTAATATGGTGCCCTATGAGAGATTCCCAGTCAAAACAGTAGATGAGGAAGTTAATGAATGACCAGGAAAAACACAGTCAGTGTGAATGTGGGGATAGGAAGAGCAGAACAGAAAACTCAAGGCTGCCTGGGGACACTGGAAGACTTCACAGGAGAAAGAACCAGAACACACAGACTCAAATTACTGTTGTGTGGGGAAAGAGAGTGAAAATGAATGGAATTTGATCCCTTAAAAAATGTCATTTTTAAACATTACAATGTGCTTTTTATCTTTTCCTTCATTTGAGATGATTCTGCAACAGCAATAGAGAGGGAAGGGAAGATGTAAGCATGTTTGAGCAACAGATGTTGGGCCAAGCCAGACAGCAAGGACAGTGGCCTTCCCTCGGGAGAGAAAAATAATGAACCTTTTAATAACTAGTAATTCTACTAGTGACTTCTAATGACTAGTAGACACATGTGACACATTTGTGCCTCGTTGTGAGTGATAGGCTTTTGGGGCACGTGGTGATGACAGTAAAGACCCCTGGTGGGGGTCACTCACGTAGATCATCCAGGCTGCGTAACGCTCTTTGAGGTTGTACAGCACAGCAGGCTCGTGCAGGTGCGTCATCATGGCCATGTCCTCGATCTTGTCGTACTTGGGAGGGTTCATGGGGAAGATCTGGTCTTCTTTCACTGTCAGGGTCTGGTAAACAGGACAGGAGACTATTGGTGTCAAGTGAGTGACCAAACCTTCAAAATGCAGCACAGATGTGACAGGCACTCTACTCACTGCTCCTGCTTCGGTTTTCACGGTCACTTTCCCTGCATCTTTGCTCTGAATGGTTCCTTTGACGAAGGATTCCTTGGGCTCCGCCACGAAGACAGATGTTTTAGCATCAAAAGGCCGATTCTGGGCCTCGATTCGCTCCTTTTCAGACTTCCGGAGGTAAGGAGCAGCCTCCCCGAAGACGGCCATCTCGGCGTCGGAACTCATGGCTGCTGAACTCACAGACCCTAAGGGGGATAAAAAATTTCATACAGTCTGCACTGCTTGGTATACCAGCATATCTTTTTAGAATTATTATTATTATTATTATTATTATTATTATTATTATTATTATTATTATTTGATCGGTATGAGTATCTTCCGTGTGTGTGTGTGTGTGTGTGTGTGTGTGTGTGTGTGCTTTTAACCTCTGAGCCATTTCTCCAGCTTCAACCAGCAGATCTTTTGGGGTCAAACAACCCTTTTACAGAAGTCACCTAAGACAATTAGACAACAGATGTTTTCATTATGATTCAAAACAAAATTACAGTATGAAGTAGCAATGAAAATAGTTTTATGGTCGGGGTCACCACAACACGAGGGACTGTATTAAAAGGTATTAAAAGTATTTAAAGGTATTAGGAGGCTGCAGTATTGGGAAGGCTGAGAGCCACCGCTCTGGAACCACTGTGGGCTAGCTACCCTGCTGCTAGGCATGCGAACTCAGCTTGCCCCACCCACCATGGGTGGTCTCAGTTGCAAACTATACTAGGCAGTTCCACTGCTACCAGGCTGCAGTTACTGAAGCAAACATCACAAGAACAAAAATGCAAGAGGGTGCAGTGACGTGTGCCCAGGCCTGGACATCCAGTATCTCCCATCCTCTGATACTGGCATCCTAGTTGGGAAATTAGGTTCTAGGTAGAGTGATGTTGCCAAGGACTGTGTGACTTTGGCTAAGTCTCTTGATCATTTTGGGCCTTGGTAGCTCCACCTTTAGGACAAGGATTATAATATCAGCTTCTTCGCAAGTCTTTTGAAGCCCTTGGGATAGGGTGATATTTGGGGAGGAAATGCTAAAATGACTTCTAACTAACTGGAAAAGTTTCAGACTATTGCTTACATATAAAATGTCATTTACTCTAATGACACATATATCTCTGGCCATATAAAGTAAAACAACTTTATTTCCACTTATAGATATTTGGTCAAAATTGTCCAAAGTAGTTTTGTGATTGTGTTTCTTTTCCTCCCTGGCCACAGTTTTTAGTTGGATGCTGAGTCCAGTTCTAATGTGTTGTCTTTGCACACCGCACCAAGTTGAACTCACGAAGGAGACAACCCGCACCATGCTCAGCCTTGTGCTTCTGCATGGCAGGGCTCCCAGTGTTCTGTTTCCTTGTACAGAACTCGAGAACCCCGGCAGCTTGTTCCAAGCTGAACAATGCAGTGTGAGAGAGGAATCCTGCTGCAGTCACTGCAGGGTCAAATGCTCAGAACTCACTTAAGCCCCCCTCTCCCAGTCTCCCCCGCCCCCACCTCGGAGATTTACACAGTAGGAATAGGGCTCCTGAACACTTTGCTTCCATATTCAAAAACTTCACTATGTTTTGGTTTTATAAGGTGACTTCTTACAGGCCTGTAGAAAGCTTAAAAGAACCATTGTTCTAAGTACTTTCTTTTTTCTTAGAGATCATGTTTACTAAATGAATTCTAAGAGCAAGATGCAGTTTTACAAAAAAAAATCTCAGTTTTTCTACCAAGAGGATTTTATTTTTCTTTCAGAGACCAAGGGAAAAAACCTTAAAAAATTAGAATAGATTTTGCTCACATGTCACCCTACAAGTGTCTGAGTCGACAAGGCAGGGATAAAAATCCTCCTTCCCTCCCCAGCCCCTTTCCTCAAGTGCAGTTGTTAGTTTTTCCTGAGACAAGCACTTTCTCAAGGGATGCTAAGTGACACGGAGCCATCCCAGAGGCTCTCCATCACACCTCCAGGGACTAGTTAGTCCAAACCTTACCTTATTGGCAAATGAGACAGTGCAGCTGGGCAGTAAGAGGGTCCTGTGTGAGAAAAATAGCAAGACACCTGATTAGCTGAGAAATAAAATCCCACTGGCTATGGAAAGTTGAAGGCACCAGAATTCACGGATGAGGGAACAACGGAGCCGCAGCCCAGGCAGTGGCCAGTGTCCTGCTCCCACCTACCTTGGAGCTTTTTAAAGCAGGACGAGTCAGCCTCGTTCAGGACTCTTTTATATGGATAGCTATGGAAACAATGCAGCTGCCTCTTCTTTCTTAAGTCAAAAGGAATTGTCTGGCAAAAACCCTCTTGGCAATCCAGCGTCTCTGCATAATTCTCATTCATATTAAGAATGGTTGGATATAATTAGAAATATTTTTCTTATTGAGTATGTGGATAAATCTCCTATGGATAATTTGAGAAGATGATCTGAAAGGAAGATTTGGGCTGGTGGATAAAGACGGTGGCCAGCCAGCAGGATACCTGGCTGCCCTCAGAACTTCTTTTTGGCCTCGCCAGGCATGACATTCGTACCCTTGCATCACTTTCGCATATTTCACATGTTAAATGATATAAATAAAATACACTTATTTGAATTTTACAAGGCTTAATTTTCACCTGTTAATTCTTTTTCTCCAGGCCAGCAAAATTAAGTTGCATGCCTTCAACAGTTGAAGCAGAGAGGAATCTTCTTTTTGTTTTCCTAACATTCTGGGAATTTCCTAGCTCTTTTTTTTTTTTTTTTTTTTTTTGGCCAAGTTGTTCCTCTATATAATAACATGACATTACCTCTTCCCCTCCTCACTGGCATGTATGAAAAAAAGTTGACCATTTCCTAATTATAAAAAGGTGATTTTTGAGAATACTTCCCAATGATTTTTATATCATCTAGAAAAAAATGACAACATGAGTACAATACACTAGAGGATCATGGGAGAGATTTGTCTGTATCTATATGAATGACTTGGAAAGGCAATTCTTTATATTTCCTTACCTACTTCTATTAATAAAAAACAACAAATATAATATCTACTATCTTAAGAAAATATTAAATATTGAATGCATCTTGAGCTTCCAAATAATAATACATTTTAAATATTTAAGAATAAACTTAAACTAGATTTCACCTCCCCTGCCCAAAAAAAAAGTCCATATCTCGCTTTGTGATCAAAATGTGACAATTTTCTAATCAAACGTTTTTAATTGATGCAGTTTCTGCATTCATGATAATTAGCATCATGGAGATCTTTGTACAAGAAGAGAGTGAAGCCTCATCATGTTTTTATATCAGTTAAAATGATGCATGAAATCTTTGCCGGGGCCCTTCTTCTTCCTTTACTAATGAGCTAAAATGTTGAATTTTCTAGGATAATCGAAATAAAATGTTGACCCATTTGAACTCTTTTACACATCATGTACTTCAAAACTTGATGAAGCCATCATTTTTTTTTAAATCCACGGGCTAAAAAATGACCTAGTTGCTAAGTTGGTCAAAGGGCACATTAGTCACAGACACAGAGAAGTACCCAGTACAGTCAGAGACCAAGCTTTGGAGCTTTCAGTCTGAGCTACCACCCAGGACCACAGTCCCACCCTCCAGCACCTTTCCTTTAGCTAGCTGCCTTCTGGGCATTGTGCCCTGACCCAGGCATCCTGGAACATAAGCTTTCCAGCAATTACAGGGGTCTCTTGACAACAGCAGGGCCCATCACACTTTCATCTGGCTGCTGAAGGCCTTCCTGGTTCCACGGAACACATGGCCAAAGATACCATTGTGCTTGTCTGTGGGACTAGAGAGAGCACAGCCAAACTCCAGTAAAGCCCGGGATACTCTCAAGGGACCCTGGTCCAGTTATCTCACAGCTACAGGCTGCCCCAAGGTCATGTCCCAGCTGCTCCTCTAACACTGAGTGGATTCCACACTGTGTCTGTAATTTTTTTGAGGCTGGGTCACACTGGCCAAGCAGTTCTGCTTTGGGGAGCCATGCTGTGGGTTTTCATCAAACAGACATTATGAATGGCTGATCTGATTTTTTTTTAAATTCTCTTTTTCTATTTCTGTTCCTCATAGACATCTTCCTTAAACTTTATTTCTGTGCTGTTTCTGAACTAACCTCTATTTTCAAGTCATCCAGTCATCTCAGAAGGTATATATTGTTTCCTCTGCTCGTGAGCTCCTCTCGCGAGCGTTGCGTGATGTTGCATTACACGGATAGAAGCTAGCGCTAGCTGATGCGGCACTTTTTAGTGTAAAGGTGAAAACACAAAGCCTTATTCCGCGGTGCGTGAGAGACAAGCCCTAGTTGTTACCGTTGCCTTTTGGTTCGTGACTTGTGACTGGTAAATATCCTACAGTATTCTATAGCTGGCACTTTAGATAGCAATCAGTCAGTTGCGCTAGTGTACTTTTCCACTCTGAAAACAAGCCAAGACGAAGATCCCCTCTGTGCTTCCTGGATTCCAACACTGGTCAAACGAGCCAGCCTTAAGCTTTCCCATCGGTCACCCCCTGCGCTCTCCGCCATATTCAAATCTGGTGGCCAGCTCAGAAATGGGAGAAATCCAAGCGTTGAGTGGTCTGTGCTGTGCAGAGGGGCTCCGAGGGCAACAAGAGCCACTGACGTTGTCTACAGGAGGGCCGGGTCTAAAGAATCAAAAAGACTCTGACAAAGTGGCTCAAGCCACCTCAAAACAACATGGCGACAAGATTTAAAAGTACAGGGTCCAAGTTCGTTGCAGTGAAGGGGTTGAGTTCGACCCTTGGTATAAGCCAAGGGCGGAGCTAACATTTAGAAAGCACCCCCAAACCCTAGTGTGCACATTCAGGGTGCTCTACATACCTTTACTTAACTTCCTTGCCCTTCGCAGCTGACCTGTACTTACATTTGGACTACATGTAAGCTGTATGCCCTTGGAAACTTGGAACACCTGATCAAGACTCCATTTCCCGCTATTAAAAAAAAAAAAAGAATAAGAAAGTGCTGCCACATAGCAGTGTTTAAGGTCTAGAAACCAAGAACAGTGCATGTGATGCTTCTTGCTCACTCAGCTGATGCTAGCAATCGTGATTACAGCGGTCCCGATATTTGGTTACTGCTTCTGTGAAACTTTCTGTAGCAGTGAGGCTTGTTTCCTTGTCGGCTCAGTTATCCAGCATGCACCAGGCTCCATATAAGCCCCTACTGCAGTCGCGGAATGTCCTCCTTTCTTCCTTATAGCTCTCCCGGTTCATCACAGTCCAGCATCAAATCTCACCCACGCATTCTTCTTGGTTATTCTACCACAGTTTGGTCTCAAAAGAGACACATTATGTCCTGAAAGCTGTCACGTTATGATAATTGTGAAGAAATGATAGCTAAGGCTAAAGACTTGGTGGGAGTGGGGTGGAAAAGTGGGCTACTGCTGGCCTCTGATGGGGAGCTAGAGGCTTGGTGACAGTGGAAGGCTAGCCCTTTTTGTGCCTTTTGTGCTGGGTGGAACCAGAAAAACAGAAATGAGATGGGGGGAAAAGCTTCAAGTCCCCACAGGAAGAAGAACCTGCTTCTCTTATTGCATTTTTTAAAAGCTAGTGTTTCAAAAGATTATCTCATTTATAAATTTGAAAAACCACTCGCACTTGAAAGAAGTATGAACACAGAATTAGAGACAGTAGACAGTGGCCTGGAAGAGGCGGGACTGAAGACGTGAGTTTTCAGAAGGTCAGTTCTCTCTCTTTCTTCTGTAGACCAAATTCCTGGTCCATGGCTCTGTAAGCAAAAAGCAATGGCTATTGATAGTTCTCTAGGAATTCGTGATTTGGCTGCTCCAAACTTGCTGCATAGGCACCAGCAATCCACCTGTATAAAATATTTCTGAATATCCAGATAGAGCATTTTCTAGGGAATTATTTTATGAAAAAAAAAATTAGGCCAGTGAGATGGCCCAGGACCCACATGTTGGAAGAAGAGGACCAACTCCCATAAGAATCATCGAGAAAGAGAGACAGACAGAGACAGCGACAGAGAAAGAGAGGGATAAGAATATAAATAATCATAACAACAACAAAAGAACAAAATGACATGAGTATTCTCATGACTTAAAATTTCTGAAACCCATGATGTACTCATTCAAAAGTCATTCTAAATTTGATTTTCTGTATCTGAAGTTGTTCCAGACTAAGCCTTAGAAGATTATGACATTATTGACTGCTATATTGAAGAAGGAAGTTTTGTATCTGTGTTTGCTTGTAGACTGGAAATGTCCAGGAAATTGCTGAAAGTGTGCTTTATTAGAAGCCAACAAAATCCAGATTTTGTGTACAGAATCCTGTGAGGTGCTTAGGACAGAGCAAGGTGAGCCACACTCAGCCTCCCTCACCCGGAGGTCACACATCAGAAAGCACTACATCTGGGTATAAAGGAGCCTGGTGACTGCAGAAGACGCTGGGACAGGAGACCAACACCCTTGAGACCAACGCCTATTTTGTTTCTTCGTATTGTAAAAGTATGTACGTATATGAACATGCCAGAAACTTGGGGGGAAGAACAACAAAAGAACGAAAGGAGAAATTATTTTGTTTGCTTGTTTTTGAGAGAGGCTCTTGTTATATAAGTAGCCCAGGCTAGCCTCAAATTCAAGGTTCTCCTTCTCAAGTGTTGGGATGATAGGCATGTGTCCCTCCAGCCACCTTGAGAAATGACTTCCTGGTGAACATAAGAAAAACTGCGTTCACTTGTGCGCATGTCAGTGTTTATTATCTTGTGTCAATTGATAGCATTATGCAATTGATAGATATGATTGATGTGTATCCATGGCCTCTATTGCCCCCATCCCTATAATGACAGATGTCAATACACATCACTTGAATGGCTAAGGAATAAACATCTAAACATGTTAGTTCAGTAATCCCACCCTTTACACGGAGTTCTTAACCTGTCAATATCTTCTGAGAATCACCTTTATCTATTTATTTTTTTTTAACAGTTTCAAAGTGTGGGTGGGACAGATAAACTCTCTTTACTTTCTCCCTGAGAAACCAGGATCCAGGAGGAAGTGAAGCGCCTTGAGTGTTCACACTGGAATTCAAATAAAGATTTCCTGACCTACTACTCAATGGCCTTTGATGCCTAATGCGTGCACTTCTGAGTGTTGGCCACTCCGGGCTACTATACCTCCCTTGGGCTACTGACTAGCACGTGAGTTACTGAACTTCTACCTTTAGTAATAAATAGAACAATAGTCATTCTGGAAAGCAGAACACGTAAAAAGGCAGGGCTCAGAGACCGTGGTATGAAGCAGCCCATGGATGCTGCCTTGCTATCCTGCTCCTTCCGTCTCTTCAAATCAACCTGCTGACAGTACAAAAAGAATTACTTTATTTATGGTTTTATATGAGCTTATTAGCATAGATTATTAGTTTTACATGATAATAGTTTTCATTGGGGCATTTCCATTCATGTATCTGATGTATTTTGATCATATTCCCCCTGAGAGTCCATGAAGGGATGGGTAAGACTTGACAGGAGCAAGTCCGGGGGGGAAAAAAAATCTTGATGCAAAAAAAAAAAAAAAGGAAGCAGGAAGAACAAAGTTAGGAAGAGGGAAACCTTAAAGTCTATTTGGGGAAGTCTTGTATGAGGAGGCATCTAGGAAGGCAGGCTGGCGAGGGGTTGGGTCAGAAGCGGCTGTGCTGACTAACTCCTTAAGAACAAGGATGATTGTCCTGTTCCAGAATTCCACAAGGCTGACCGGAGTGCTTTCTTTTTGCCTTTGTCCTCAGACCATTGCCCTCCCCTCACTCCTCACAAGCCTTCCACTTGTCTGCTGGTTGGTGGCCTCCCTTGCTGTTCCCTGCTGAGGCCTGGCTCCGAGCTCACAGCCCTCTTCCCTCAGACTCCACCGCACCTGCCTTCCCAACCTTCTTTTCCGTTTTCCTCGCTTTCCACACAGTTAGTTCTGTACTCGCAGCTTTGCTTTCCATCCTCTGCATGCATGCAGCTTGTGACCTTCCCTTGCCTCTCCTTGATTGCTTCCCAACCCTAGAGCGCACTCAGGGATTCGGTCCAGGCTCCTAGTCTTTCACCTTCCCCCTTGACCAGTGTCTTCACAGGGGTGGTTGCCTCTTGAAACAGGAAACAGCCATGCTTTACTTCCGCCCAGTTCCTATGCTATCCCATCAGCCCTACTTACAGCCTGTGACAACAAAGGGTTTTATGGGGCCTGTTAACCAAACAGTGTCAAGACCTGTGGATAAAGCTCAGAGATAGAGACCTTGGTGTGTGTGTGTGTGTGTGTGTGTGTGTGAGAGAGAGAGAGAGAGAGAGAGAGAGAGAGAGAGAGAGAGAGAGAGAGAGAGAGAGAGAGAGAAGCAGGCGGCATTGGCATGAATCCAGAATGCTATACCATGAGCTTTTGAATAGTCTCATACATGACTTAAAATCTATCCATATCTTTGGAGAATTTAATTTTGTTTGACTACAGTGAGATGTCTAAAGTTAACTTCTAGAGGTGGGGGACGTGGGGGGCAAGGGGGGTGCGGGGAGGGTGTCACCAAGTAACCTAATTCCTAATTCTGTTTTCTTTATCGCAGTTGCAAGAATGAAAACATCAATTCTCGTCTTGTGAAATCATCTCCCACCAAAAGCAAACACATCCAAGCCCTCCCAGAAAAAGAAAAAAAGGCGCAGGGGTAGGGGGCCGGGAGAGTATGAGTTGGGCTGGGCTGGACTCTTGTGGCTGAGGAAGAGAAGTTTGTTTGTTTGTTTTTATTCTTTGTGTGAACTGGGCATTTCAAGGAGACCCACAAGTGGCTTAGCTAATACCAGAGAGCTTCATCTTCTTCCTGCTTTTGGCTTGCTCTAGGTCAAGCAACTGTTCCGGTGAAGAGGTGCTGCTGAACAGAGGCTGAGAGCCAAGGCTGAGGGGTATTTTTAGGCCATGAGGAGGAAGGATTTTTTTTTATGTGGAGGGAAGGATGGACATGCCATCCAAAGCTCGGGTCCTGTGAAGAAGCTGAAACTTGGCGTGACCCAAGAGGCTGACCGCAGGAGTGTGGAAGCCAGAGGACTTGCTCTCAGAAGCCACAGGCTGGAGACACACTTGTTCTGGTCCAGTTGGGAAGCTGGACACAGAAGTTCTCATGGGTTTTTCTCATTCTTTGCCCCCTTTTTATTATAAGTACCAGCAAACACAACTATTTGTTTTGGTTGATCTGTTGAAAGGCACAGCTTCATTTCCTGTCATCTTTCTCTCTTGAGCAAATAAGAAAAACAAATTTAAAAACCACTGACATCTCCCATGATGTAGCACAGCCTGTGGGGAAACATTAGCTATCCCGCAGAGTCCTCAGATTAGAGAGCCTGTGAAGATCTGATGGACTAAACTCCAACTGCCTGTGGGGGGGGGGAGGTGTGTGCCTCTTATTCAGGCAGTTGTACCTTGCATCTGAAATGTCCCCCACCTGCCATGGATAGTCCCAGTTTGGTCATGGAATCTGTAGTTGGAAGTATTTTGGCCACTGGGAATGTGTTCATGGCCTTTGGGGCTAGCCACACTGAGTTTCCCTGGCATCTCTTTTGTTACCTCTCCATGAGACGGATGACTTGACATGCTGCCTCCGTCTAGGCCCAAACCAATGGGGCCAATTGGTCACAGAGCATTCAAAACTGGGCCAAAGCAAACCTTTCTCTTCACAAGTTGACTACCTCGGGTTTTTGTTGCAGTAACAGGGAGCTGACTAACACGCTCAGCACACGTGCATATACTTAACAAAACCTACATTGCAGGTAGGAGGAAAGAGATAACGGAAATAGCCAAGTCCCATCCTTCCTGGATGATTCAGACTCATTATAGCGTGGCTGGCTGTTAGACACTCCCTACTAGGGTCACAGTAAAGCAAATGACCTAAGTTGGCACTAAGAAAAGGTAATAGGCTGGACGTGATGATACACAGCCTTAATCCCAACATTTAGGAGGCAGAGGTAGACAGATGTCTATGAGTTCAAGGCCAGCCTGGTCCACAGAGTGAGTTTCATGTTATCTGGAGCTACATAGCAGCACCTTGTCTCAAAAAAGATTTTTTTTTAAGATAAAAGTTCAATAATTTAGGGCAGTTTCTGGAAACTGTCTTCTTCAACCGATGGTCTTAGTTTTACAGGCTAAAAAAAGTCATCATCCCTAGAAAGACCATGCTATCCAGCCAGCCATCAATTTATCGTACAGACTCTGTTCTCTGAAGACCCCCAACTGAGGTGATGACAAGCACTGTCACTTAATGCTTGAACTTGCTGCCTGTAACTTATTTGTAGGACATGGATCTTGAATTCATTTCCCTTGGATAACTTCCAGGGGTGTTTTTTTCCCCTATGAGTCCAAAGATTGCTCATTTCCAAAATGTGCAAATTTCTCCAGCCATTCCCAACTCCACTGAGACCCCAACCACATAACACCTACTGAGCATCTGAATTGTCAATAAAAACGTAAGCTTTATTGTGACTCCCCTGTTGCAATGTAAACCACTTGAACTTAGGGCTCGTGTTTGTGCTTATTTTAATATTCCATATGCTGGTTCTTGTGTGACATTTAGTCCCAGGCACACGTGAGAACTGCCTGCAGGGTCTTGAATTCCGTGTCCTGGATACCAGCTCCCAAAGTGTCCCCACACCAACAGCTGCAGCCTCATTTGGGAATTTGGTAACTGTTCTTTAATGTATCTATTTGCTCTCATATAAATTTACCATCTCCCCTCTTCGTAGAACTCAAGTGAGAGCTCATTTATACCTCAGTCTGACCAAGCATCTCCCACGCACAGTGAAGACAGTCAACATCTTGAGTGGGCTGCTGCTGAAGAAAATACAAATCCAAAATGGGAGTCGCTGTTCAAACTGTGGACGCCCCACCTCCAGAGACCATTTCCCATCTCTGATGATGAGCCATGTCCTGGAATCCTGTGAATCTATGCAGTTCACATCCTAGTGCTGAAATTTACTGCTAGGTGGCCTGGATTATATTGCTTAGCTTAAAAAAAAAACTTTTTAGAAGTCAATTTATTTTTTGACAATATAATACATACATATCTATGTAAATATAGTATGTATATCATCTATCTATCTATCTACCTATCTGTGTATATGTGTTTATGTGTATGTAAGTAAGTGTGTGATTGTGTGTGTGTGTGTGTGTGAGAGAGAGAGAGAGAGAGAGAGAGAGAGAGAGAGAGAGAGAATCCTGAGATTCACTGGGAAAAAAAAAAACCAGTTCACCATTTGGGGCCAAATGTAAAGCAAACTATTAAATATTAAAAACTGACCAAGCAGTGGACTTTGGTCAGGACCACTCCCTGGAATTTCCCAGCTGAGTGCCACTGAGACACTTTTTATGGACAAAATGCATAGGCCACCATATCTTCCTATAAGGCTTTGTTATTTTCCAAGAACTACAACTTCCAGCATTCCAGGAAGTTACCTGGTCCTTGGGCAGGTGGGGCTTATAGGTTAATTTTGAGTGTTACAATAAGATAGATAGATAAATAGATAGATAGATAGATAGATAGATAGATAGATAGATAGATACAGGCAGATAGAGTAGATAGACATAGATACATATATTCTATATGTGTTGTGTATATGTGTGTGTTTATGCAGTATATGTGGTGTGGTGTGTGTGTGTGTGTGTGTGTGTGTGTGTGTGTGTGTGTGTGTGTGTGTGTGTGTGTGTAATACATCCTGGTCATACCCATTCCTCAACCCCCCTCTCATCTTCCTCTCACCTCCACCAACCCCCTCTTTCCTCTCACCAAGTCCCCACACTACTTTCACATCTTTTTGTTTGTTTTTCTTCATGCTCTATTGTGTTTAACAAGGGGCACTTAGGGCCACCCACTGAGTACTGGTATGGGTCAGTCACCAGTGGCTCCATCCCTGGAGAGAATCATTTCTTCATTGGCAGCTCTTGACTGTAATTAGCTTCCCTGCATGAGACAGAGCCCTGTAAGCCCTCTGGGATCTATGGCTGAACGGTTACTGGTTCAGTATTGTGTAGGCCCTATGCAGGAAACTGCAGCCACTGTGAGTCCCTGAGCATCATAGTTTTTACCAACCCTCCTTCCAGCAGTGTGACCCTTAAGTTCACCTTTTCTTCTCAAAGTACCCTCAGCTTTGGGGGACAAGTGTGATATAGGTGCCCTATTATATGCTGAGAGCCCAGCTGTCACTTGTTCTCGGTATCTTGACAAGCTATGAGTCTTTCTGTTGCAAAGAAAAACTTTTGACAGCTTCTGTTCCCTCCAGATTGTAACAGTGGCGACAGGATACAGCGGATAGGAAACACTTGACACAAGTGTTCTGTATTGGTTGTCGTAGGGTTACAACATTTTAACCTCAGCTTCCTCAATCGCTCCAACTCACACCATGGTTAGAAACCATCATCAGGGGTTGGAGAGATGGCTCAGAGGTTAAGAGCATTGGCTAATTTTTCAGAGGTCCTGAGTTCAATTCCCAGAAACTACATAATGGCTCACAACCGTCTATAATGAGATCTAGGCCCTCATTTGGCATGCAGGCATTCCATGCAGGTAGAACATTGTATACTTAATAAATAAATAAATCTTTTTTAGAAAAGAAATAATCACCAGGATGGAAACTTCAAGTTAGCCTGGAAGGTTGACCGAAGTCCTGAAGGACTTTGGTGCCTCACATAGATGTTAGATTTCCTCAGGCACTTCTGAGAAGGTGAGAGGTCCTCAGCTGGCCCCCATCTCTTCTTGGAGGATAAGAGGAAGATTAACACTATTTACATAAGCTGTTTGCATAATCAGCACTGTCCTGCACCATCTCACCTGATACTTACTCCTAGAGGTGTAGTTACTTGAGCAAATGAACTTCCTGCAATGCTGAAAAATGGTTTTTTAATAGTTCCAAGAACTGTTGGCTCATAACCTTGAACCTATAAATGTCTTTATGAACAATGGTATATATGTTACATTTTAAAACACTTTGCTCTTGTTTGTGGGGGCTCCTAAAGTGAAGGCCATGTTTGTCCTAAGGGCAATTTTAGAAGCAACCTTGTGATAATTAACTCAGCAGGACTTCCCAATATAGCACCAATTAACCCAAGCAGTATTAAAGGCCTTTTAAAGTTAGGAACACAATTTGAGGAATTTCTTCCCTGTAGCAGTATGTTTCACAAGTAAAATCATAAACACAGAAAATAACTGTAAACCCTGACGCAGGACTTGATTTATCCTGACGGAATTGCCGTTTATTCCGTTAAAGTCATTTTAAATTCCATTCTTATTACTAGAGGCATCAGTAATTTTAACAAAATGAGTTTTATGTTTGGGAATAAATAACCTGATATATTCATAGACTCACTGAACATTTTTCAAAACTGTGTGGTTCGAACTCTTCTTCTGCTGGTATGGGATGAACTTTTCTATGTATCTTGTCTCTTGTGTCTTCCATGAGGAGTATCTTCCGGTGGAGAGAGGCCTAGGCAATCGTGAAACCTGGTAAGACACCTGTAGTCAGATCATGTGACTACCCAAGCCCTAGCATCCTGTGGAAAGACAGGAGGGGAATACTTGTTCCTGCTTTTTGTGTATAGAGGCCTTCTCCAATGGAGACATCTCCCTCTCCCTCTCCCTCTCCCTCTGTCTTTCCCTAACTCTCTCCCTCTCCCTCTCTCCCTCTCCCTCTCCCTCTCCCTCTGTCTTTCCCTAACTCTCTCCCTCTCCTTTTCCTCCCTTCCTCCCTCCTTCCCTTTCCTCAGGCTGATTAGGTAATAGTGAAGCTGCTTCACGCTTTACATACAATAAATAATACACTGTTGTATACAAAAGTGGTTTTTTAAGTTAAGTAGGCGGAGTTATACCAGTGCCCTCCAACCCCGAATCCTTCCATATCACTGTAAGCAGTGTAGTGTCTGGCCCTCTAGGCTGGTTTGTGTACAGTTCTAATAGGCACATATGAAATTTTTCAATTAAAAAAAATTGGTCAGGCATGGTTAGTTCTGTTGACATGGCTGTCATCTTAACACTTGGGAGGCAGAGGCAGAGGGATCAGGAGTTCAAGGTCATCCTCAGCTAAATATAAAGTTCAAGACCAGTCTGAACTACATGAGATCCTGTCTCAAAACAAAGAAAGGAAGAAGAAGCAAGAAATATAAAGAAGAAAGAAAGAAATTATGCTCTAAACATCCTTTTAAATTTAAGTTAATTTTAAAAGTAATTTCATGTGGGCAAATGTATTAGTATAGCTTCTGTGCAGTGTAAATATATTCTGTTATTTCTGATGGACTTTCTATCTTTCTCTATTAGAAAGTATACTACCATGAACTCTCTCATCCTTTCTGAAGGAGGATGTTATCATCTTGTTTCATACAATTGGTTCTTTTTATTGCAGCTAAAATTTAATTTCATATAAGTGTGAAATTTTAAAGTTTAGTTTAAAAGTGACTTTGTGTATTTATTTTGCAGTAGAGAGGGAAGTGTATGCATCACAGCATATGCGTGGCAGTCAGAGGACAAACTTGTTCCCCTGAAACACTTTCCCTGATCTACAGCGTGGGACTTGGGGGTCAAACTTGGGTCCTTAGTCTTGACAACAAGCACCTTTACATGCAGAGTCATCTCTCCAGCCTTTAAACTTAACTCACAAAAATAGTTATATATTAGTTTCCAATTATTTAATGACTCCAGCTGTACCTTGGTATCCAAGGGGAACAGGGTCTAGGATTGCACTGGGCGTTACAGCGCACCATGTTCAAGTCCCCTAGATAGTGTTTTCCTGGTTCCTTCCCCGATCCTCTCATGTGTTTTAAATCATCTCTAGACTATTTATAACACTTAATGCAGTGTAAATGCTACAAAATACCTGTTAAACACTGTTGTTTGGGAAATAACAAGGGGCAAGTGTCTGGACATAACCAGTACAGACACAATACAAATGTTTTCCATCTATGATTAGCTGACTCTGCCCCTGAGGAACTTTCTGGATAGGATGGGTTGACCGAAGCCCACCAGTATATGCTTGAAAGTACTACACTGAGCATGAGCTAAATTTATGAAAACCGTATATACTGGCTCCGTCTCCCATTGATTTCTGTTCTCTGCCCCAAGCTCTGGCTGTGTTCCAGCTCCACACCCCAGCCATGATACTCTCATAAAAGGTTGCAGCTGGGAGAACAGGTCCCCAGACACTCCTACCTATTTGCTTGGTTAATGTTTTCCTTCTTCTTGTATGGTTCCTCTTCTGGCTGAATGTTCATGTTTCTCATCCCATCTTCAACTTCAAAGTTGTATTAGAAACTTTAATGAATATAGAATTAACTTTGGAGGGAAATGCTCAGGCCTGTGAGTTTGGATAAAGGTCTGAGCTAATGTGGACACAGGCACAGTCAAAACACAGAACAACTTCATCATTCAAAAAAATCCCAGAAACCTCCCTGCCCACCACCCTTTCACCAACACACCTTCCTTCAGCCATGCCCCCTGACCCCTGATGATTATGATGTGTTCCCTGCCACTGCACTCTCATCTTCCTGAGAACAGTACACAAATGGAACCATACAGGTACATAACCCCCCCCCCCCCGAGGCTTCTCAGTGACTTGGCACCCCTTGCATTCTCCAAGCTCCTTACCATGTCAGCGTGTGATCTTTCTGCGTTGCTGAGATGCACCATTGTGTAGCTATACCACGCTTTACCTATCCTCTACCAAGGAGGATTCACAGGATTTGCAGTTTGGAACTATCAAAATTATCACTGTCTCGGACATCTACATACAAGTTTTGGGACACATACACATGCCTTCCCCCCACCCCAACCCACCCCACACACCTGGAGTTAAAATCATGGATTGACAGACAAATGGAGATTTAACTTTGAAAGAAATTGCCAAACTTTTCCAGAGTGGGTACCAGCAGTATAAGTTTTAATTCCTCCATATTATTTTTGGCAACTGGTGTTGTAATTTTTGTTTTTGTTTGTTTGAGACAGGGTAGCAGAGTCTAGGCCTTGGGTGAGAGTGGTGTGGTGCGAGGGAGGATGGGGATGGGGGAGGGAGAGGGAGGGAGAGGGAGGGAGGGGGAGGGGAGGGGAGGGAGGGGGAGGGAGGGGGACAGAGGGGGAAGGAGGGGGAGGGAGGGAGAGGGAGGGGGAGGGAGGGGGAGGCAGGGTTTAAATCCTGACTTATTGGCAGTCAGAGAGTTTCTTTTATTATACAGAACTCAGCAGGCAGGGATAGATGCATGTTGTTCCAAAACGTAGATCAGATCATGTTTGTCCCTGGACATACATTTTAACTTCCGCTTGGTCATAGTTTAGTCATCATCAATAAATGGTGACAGAACAGAATTATCTTTTACAATCATTTTCCCTCATCAACACCACCACCCAACTTTTAACAATATTGAAGTTTCAAGGGCACATTTTGTCAAAGAATAACAGCCTGTTCTCGGGGCTGGTAGCTCTGGCGGTTTCAAGGGCACAAGACAGAAAGAAAATCTCCAAGCCAGCCTGGGCAGGTTGCCATGTCCCAAACAGTGTATTATCAACTTTTAGTAGTCAGGGTTCTAATTGTCATCAGATCCAAGGAAAAGCTTCAGGCCAAAGATGCTGCAGTTATTATTCAATTCCTGGCACAATGCCATGTTTATATCTTACATATCTTAGAATTTATTTATATATCTAACTTTGGTATATTTTGTTTTGTTGTTGTTTGTTTTGTTTTGTTTTGTTATACACTACATTGGCCCTGTACGGGTTCACCTTTTGCAAGAAAGGGAAGCCTTAATATTTTATTCTTCGATCATTTATTCACTCCTCTCTTTGTCTATCAGCATAAGAAAGAGGCTTTTAATTTGACCTGCTGCCAACTTCTCTAGCCTACTGAATACTGTTTACCTTTGTAAGTTTAATTTGGTTTGATTATCTTGTTCCTGTGTAAGGAACATCAGGGGCAGATGTGCCAAATTATAAAAGCCCCCTCCAAGGACGTGACACATAGAGATCAAGGCCAAAAAAAGCACTAAGGGACTGTACCACAGCGATTGCATCACTCAGCCCAGCTTTGCTAGAGCTTTGTCAAGCAGATGTGCCGGCTTTCTGACTTTGACTGTTCTCGTCAGAAATGGCTGTGCCAACACGGTTTCTCTTCGTGGGTCTGCGGAGTTGTGGTGATTTGAATACGAATTGTCCATGTAAGCTCACAGATACGAATGCTCGGTCACCAGGGAGAGGCACTATTAGGAGGTGTGACCTTGTTGGGGTTGATGTGCTGTTGTCGGAGGAAGTGCGTCACTGGGGGTGGGCTTCAGGATTTCAAGTGCTCAAGCCCTCTCTAGCTCCCTCACTTCCTGAAGATCCAGGTGTAGAACTCTCCACTCCTCCTGCACCGTGTCTGCCAGATCAAACCTCTGAAACTGTACGCAAACTCCAATTAAGTGCTTTCCTTTATATGAGCTGCCATGGTCATGGTGTTTCTTCACAGTAATAGGACGCTGACTAAAATAATAGTCTAGGCTGGCTTTGAACTCACAGAGATCCACCTACCTCTGCCTCCTGAGTGCTGGGAGGTGCTGTGTGCCACCTAGCCTTGCCGGTGCTGTCTGTAGTTTTTAACTGAAGTAATTCCTGTAAGTGTGAATTGCTATCTCATTAGGATTTGTGGTGCCTCTCTAAAGACTAATAGTGTTGAACACCTTTTCGTGTGTTTATAAACCATGCTTATATTTTTGCTCATGAACTATCTACTCAAATCATTGAGTATTTTTTTTAGACGTTAGTTTCCTTACTAGTGAATTTTTAAAATTCTTTATGTATTCTGAATGCAGATTCTTTGTTTGACCAATCCATCCTTGTGAGAGAATGCCCTGTGTAGTCACAAACAACCTTACATTAATAAAGCACCCATGCTGTTTAATGTTTGGTTAGTGTAAACTCTCTCTCTCTCTCTCTCTTTCTCTCTTTCATGTGTGTGTGTGTGTGTGTGTGTGTGTGTGTGTGTGTGTGTGCGCGCGCACGCTGTATAAATGTATATGTGTGTTCACACACAGGTGTGGGCAGATGCACATGCATGTGTGGGCCTGTGTGTGTGTAAAGGCATGAGGTTGATGTTAGGAATCATACTCGATGGTTCTTCCGCTTTGTCTTTTTGAGTCAGATTCTCTCCATCAAATTCAGATGTCTCCATGAGGTTGTTCAAGCTGCCAGCTCACTCCAGGGATCCCATTTTCAGTTTCCATGGCTGCAATTACAGGCAATTGCTCAGGCATACAGCAAGTACTTCAGCCACCTTAATGATGTTGCAATGAGAATCCCATGTTTTAATTGTGTACTGGGCCCTAGAGCGAGGTTAGTTAAGATGTGCTTTTGGTCCAGTCTTTGCTTCCTTTTTTATCCTCCTCACGTACTCTTTGCCAGAGTTCAGTTTTAAGTTTTGATGAAAACCAATTTATCAATTTTCTCTTTGATGGCTGGTGCCTGTGGGGTTATTTCCAGGAACCCTTTGATCATGGAAGCTTCCTCTTCTGTTGTCTTGTAAATGTGTTGCAGCCATGGTTTTCATTGAGTTATACCAGCCGTTTTAGTTCGTTTTTAATACAATTTATGAGACTTGGTTGTCACACCCAACTTTTGATTGGCAATATTTTCACTTTTGGATTAATTTAGGACGACGGCCATTTTACAGCGCAGCATCCTTCCACCAGAGAACACGACGATGCTGTTTTCATTCAGGCTCTTCTTCATCTCCTATAAAGTTTCATGTTTGTATTCATATGTGTCTCACATTTTTATTGCTTTATTGGTGTGTATTTTGTATTTTTATTGCTATTGCATGAGAGCTATTCTCTGTTGCACTTACTGATTAATTGTAGCTCAAGAACTGAAGCGGCAATGCATTGAAAATAAAGAATTGAAATTAAAAAAAGAAAGAAAGAAAGCTATTGCATCCTTCTTGGCTTACATCACAAGGACTAATTGTGTGCTCCAGGCAGGCTCTGAGAGAGGCAGCCAGCCTCTCTTCTGCATATCCTGGTTCCCTTAGGAGCACTGGGGGTGAGGGTGGGGCAAGGTTGGCTTGCAAGTCCTGCCGGAATGATGCCTCTGGCCAGCACTGTGGGTAGGGAACTGGCTCCCAAGAGAACTGCCTCTAATTTGCTGCACAGTACTTAGTGTTATTGTCTTAGCTATGAGTTTTAAGAGCTTAACTGCACCAGACAAATAAGTACATTTTATCCATTCATATTTAGTGAACTGTAAGTAACACACTACCTAAATTTGCTGTTGAGAATACTTTTTTCTTTTTCTTACCTAATAAGGGCTATGGAATGGGCTCTTACTGGTGCTAGCTCAGCCTTCAGTAAGGCTGTTGGAAAGCCAAACTCTGCTTTTCTTTTAGACTTTTAAAAAAATAATCTCTTTCCGTTTGGAATGACTTTCAAGTCACAGGGAAGCTGTAACAATGATACAAAAGTTTGCATGTGTTTTACACAACTGCTTCTCACTTTAACACGTAAGTCAAGAGTAAGAAATTTGTATTGGTACTATCAATGAAGCACAGTTCTCTTTAGAATTTCATCCTTTTGTCCATGCGTGTACTTGTGAAGTTCAGCATCCAGCCCATTCCTTTTTGCCTTTAGTCCCCGGGTATCCTTGGACATCTCTCGGTTGTCACAACGTTTCAGGTCTTTCAGTCATTTTATTACAGAAAATTCAAAACATCCGTGAAAATAGAGTTGGTCCTGATGTATCTCTATCCAGTTTCCACAGCTGTTGATGTTATTTCATTTGTCTGCACACTTGTTCTTTCCACAAGCTTCCACTGGGCAACTTTGAAGCACGTTCTGGATACCATATTTAACCTATAAATATTTCAGTGTGAATCACTAGGAATTAGGAACGTCTAGAAAAATAGTCACAATGTCATTAACAGTGTCCTTAATATTTGTGACCATAGATTGTTTCAAGACTGTTGCTGTTTTCCCTTCCTACATTCTTGGCATGGAATTCTTCATCCTTGGTGTTTAATAGCTGCCAGAGAGCATCTCTGCTCTCAGCCATTGCAACTAGGTGCAAGGTAAGAGACACAGGGAGGCAGTATGCCAGATCAGAAGCGTCTCTCACAGCCTCTCCCACTGTAATATGTTCATTGGTCCAGACAGGTCACGTGGCTACCACAAGTAACCGAAGAAACTAAGAGACTGAGCACTTCGCTTCTCAACCTCCCTAACTAAGGATGGCATGGGATGATGAGGTTGGGACTGGATACTAGGTGAACCGAATCAAAGTCATCTTTCACACTAAATCGAGGGAACGGAGAAGACTTCGCTGACATTCCTCGCCGTTCCGTGAAACTAGTCATTAGGATGGGACACAGATTGAACAGAATTGGCAGCCGGAGCCATGGCAACACTCAAGTTACTCGTGCCTTTGATTTAGTGAGGCATTAAGGCTGTGGCCTAGCTGAGCCTGTTAATGGAGGCTGAAACCCTAGCTGTGGACTTCAAGGACTCCAAGGCATAGCTGTTAGAGAAAGTCATTTTGTAGGGCATGAAATCAGAGCAATGCTAGATTCCCCAGTACCTAAATAATAGTAGATGTTAGGAGCCTTGTCAAAGCAGAAACTATGGAAGAAGATGGGGATGGGGCCGGGGGCCGGGGGGGGGGGGGGGGGGGGCGGAGCCTGGGGGGGGGCAAGGGGGGCGGGGCAAGGGGGGGCGGGGTGAGAATGACTACAACAAGAATTTTGCAAAATTAAAAAAAAATACCTAGAAGTCACCAATTTGCAATGTTCTGTAATTTAACTTCTAAGTATTAAAAACAAACAAACAAATAAACAAACAAAAAACCCTACCAATTAAACTTTGACATGCCATTGATTCTAAGGCACATCCTGACTCCAGAAACCTTAAGAATGTCAGGGCATGTGTCTTAATATTGATGGAATGGATTTTCCTGATTATATGACATAAAAATCTTTGGATTCCATGTCATGATTTTTTAAATTCCTTTATTGAACTCTAATTGATATCATTGCATTGTGTGTATATGCCTAATTGTACCACCAGCCCTTTCTTAACAAAACAAAACAAAACCCAAACCTCTTTTTTTGTTGTTTTGTTTTTTTACTATAGATCACCTTGTTTGTTCAGGGTTTTATGCAGGTGAGGTCATTCAGTTTGTCCTTCTTCAAGTCAACATAGTGTTTTCGGATTGCCCTGCTTTGTGGTACCCCTGTGCTTGAACCCATCCAGGCTCCTGCTGATGGGCACTTGAGCCATTTCTAATTCGGTACTGTTATAATAAGGACTCTATGAACATGCATGTGTGGATTTCTTCACGGACTTCCATGTCATTGCTCTGAGGTAGGCATCTGGACTAGAACTGCTGGATTGTAAAGCAAGCATATATTTAACATTATAGCAAACTGCCGGGTAGATTTTCAAAATGATTTTTATCATTTTATACTCCCACGTGCAAGGCATGAGACTCCAGTTTCTCTGTGTCCTTACTCGATGATGCTGAGCACCATCCATCTCTTGAGAAGTTCTCATTTAGGGTTTTACTCTGTCTTTAAAAGTTAGTCTACTAGGGGCTTGGAGTGTGGCTTAGTGATAGGATGCATGCATTTGGAAAGCCCTGGGTTGAATCCATGGTACTGAGGAGGTGGAGGGGGGGATCTGGATTCTTTCCCTCTTTCTTTTTTTCTTTTCTTCTCTTTTCTTTTTTTTAAGATTTACTTATTATGTATATAGTGCTCTGCCTGCATGTACACCAGGAGGCCAGAAGAGGGCATCAGATCAGATTGTAGATGGTTGTGAGCCACCATGTGGTTGCTGGGAATTGAACTCATGACCTCTGGAAGAGCAGTCAGTGCTGTTAACCTCTGAGCCATCTCTCCAGACTCCTTTCCCTCTTTCTTATTGAATGGTAGGCGCTCTTTGCATATGCTCAGTGATGGTCTTTTTGTCAGCTGTGTGTTTTGTGAGAAACAAACGGCTAGATGAGGAAATGCCATGAGCACTGAAAGCAAGCTGAACCCAGAGCCAAACCACCAGATGCCAGGTTCAGGGGGCTCTATATTTCTCCCTCAACTTCCTTCTGCAAGACTTCATTCTCTGGATACTTTTTCTCTACGACGCTGGCACCCAGAGAAGATTCATTAAGTTGCTTAGTGGCGCTCAGCTAGTAAGAGGCAGGACAAGGACTCCAAAGCAATCTGAGAAGGAGATCTGGGTACAGAGCGCTGAGATAGACTGAGGTAGAAAAGCAAGCCAGGGCAGCAGTGGGTCTTCAAATGCCGGCGGCCAAGGTAGACCAGAGCTGTCTGTCAGGATGGAGAGCAGGTGCTTAATAAATTGGTTTACCTTTAAAAGAAATTCCCAGTAATTTTCCTCTGGCTTGCTTTTGGCAGTTATAATAAATAAAACCAAGGAAGATAAAGGCCCTGGCTCCCCTTCCATTCCCTTTGAGGATAAAATAAAGGAATTTGAATCTTCATATTAGTTTATAAGTATATGCTTTGACAGGAAAAAAAATCAAACCAAACATGCTAGTGACAAAAATGGAAGGTAAAATACAACGACCTCAAGTTCTGAGCTCAGAAACAAGTCCCTTTTCTGTGTTCCAGGAATGAGAGAAAATGACATATTTCAAATCCAAGCTAATTCTTTCCTTTTAGCTAAATTGCTCATGATTGAACAGCCCTTTTATATGTCAAGAAAATGATCTTTCTCTGCCTGATCTTCCATAAAAAGCAATGGGACAATTAATTCTTCCTACTGATTAATCTGATAATACAAATTCTTAAGTGTGTGGGACCCAAATTTAGAGTTTCCCTCTAAAGATTATCTATTCAAAAGGAATGTGATCCATCAAGGACCTGCTTTAGAAAGCCATGTTTGAAAGCTCAGACAGCTCTAATGGGAAAAATAGAGTGATGGTGGAAGAAGTGTTTGATTAGAACAACAAAAAAAAAGTTTTAAAAGGAATGGAACTTTTGAGAGAAGCTAAAGACAGATTAATGCACAAAAGATGGATGGCATGCTAATGGCAAGAATAATCCAAGGGACATATTTCAAACCAGTCAACCTTAAAGGAAGGGTCCCTTTTGCAAGTATTTGCTGAGGTATCTTGCTCAACTAAAGGGGCCTGCAGAAGAGATTGATCTAGAAGCTTGCATAAGTAAGAGGGACCCTCTCAGAAAGACCACACAGTCCCAAGAAAACTCCTTGGCCTTGGCTCAGAAAGCAAGGAAACAGAATAGTCTAGAAGGAAACAGAAAGGAGAAATACAGTGTAATAGGCAAGTATAGACCACTATGGGAGAGCACAGAGGTCAGAGGCAGGCAGAGGCAGGGGTGCTGACTATAGGAGACAGGCTGAGGTGAGGTGAGCCATCTCTGAAGTAGCCCACTAAGAGCATGGGCAGGCTGAGCGCTGTCTTTTGGGTTTAATTGCTCCCACCTGCTATCAAATACAGCCTGCCTACATTTACCAAGCAGATCCTGGGATGATTCTCAATCTACTCAGGGCCTCACTGGTTTCTCCCGCAGCTCCCATTTCAAAGGAGCATCTCTCTCTCTCTCTCTCTCTCTCTCTCTCTCTCTCTCTCTCTCTCTCTCTCTCTCTCTCTCAACCATAGGATTTATTTCACTGCTTCTCTTTGTATCCTTTCCCTCCAAACAGTTCCTCAGCAACATCACGAATCTTTCTGCCAGCTTCACCTCTGGCAACCACTTCCACTTAAAACTCGGAGCTATAAATCCCTCACTGGCCAACTGTCGCTTGCTACAGGAGAAAGGGGGAAATGGTGTGTTCTTACCCTTGGCCACCATCATTTTCCCAGTCTCCTCAAAACCAACACACCGCTCTTGATCTGTGAAAACTTCTTTATTGGAGAGTTACAAGAGAGAATTATGACAGTCCATAGAAGGATAATATTAACTGCCTTTATTTGGGCATTCGTTATATTCTTACCATGGTGTTGAGGACTTGATTTGGATGGTTTCGGTTGGTTGGTACAAGTCAGGTTGTTATTATCATGGCCTCCCATTTATAACAGAGGAGAGCAGGAATGGAGAGGTCTCACGACTTCCCCAACCTCACACATCCTCCAACTGCTGAGTAGGTTCAATACCTACATCTCCAATCACCATGCTGTCTTAGACTCTCAAGGGAGAGTCCACTTCCCCCAGGCCCTGAGGTATAGGTCTTTTCTTACAAAGTGCCTTCATGTACAATGTCCACCCATGTCCTTTGGAAACTTATACCCTCTGTCACTACAAGAGCCAACTCTCCACACAGCTGTATCTGTTTTCTTACACTGCCTTTAGAGTAAGTCTTGCGAGCTGGGATACCATCCGTATCTCCAGGCAAAGATGGGATACCCTCTTAGAGGCAGGCATTGGGGGGCGGGGCTTTAGCTCCATGGATAAACATAGATGCATCTCCACTCCATCCCATCAAATAAATACATTTCCTGTTACAGAGAAACTGCCAGCATACTTACTGAATGATTCATCAAAAGTAGGCCAATCTCCCCCATATGCACTCATTTCGTTTTCAAATAAAAAATGTATACAGACTTTAAAGAACTAGTGTGAAAATAAGTAGTTGATTGTGCAATGTAATGGGAGGTTTTTTTCATGCATACACACATGTAACATTACTCTGGTCATAGTCACCCCCTTGTTGCTCTATTTGATTTTTTTTTCTTTTTCAGATTAAGTCTTGCTATGTACCCTAGGCTGGCCCCACACTTGGGCTTCTTGTGCCTCAGGCTCTCGAGCACTGAAAGCCCATATGTCCAGTTTCTATCAGCAGACTTTCAAAGGAAGCTTTGTGTTTATAGAAAGTTTGGGCAGAAATTTCTGAACTCGCTGAACCTCCTTTGTTCCTCATTCAACTTCTCCTACTAACATCTGCCTTTCGTGGGGTACACGTATTCCAACCAATGCACCAACATCACTATGTCATCACTTGCTGAAAGCTACAGTTTTGATCAGGCACCACACATTGTATTAAATGGTTTTGACCCAAAAAGAGTCATATAGACATCACCACAGTACCACAGGGCCACTGATTGCTTTTCCAGAGATGGAGTAGGTTGAGACCATGATGAGGCTGTTGTCCTTGACTCTCAAAGCACCAGCCTCTGTGTAGACTGAAGAGTTAGAGTCTTCTCCTTTTAGAGATAGTTTCAGTCTAATGAGTACTGTATAATATTCATAGCAAAGTAGTGCATTTTATGTGTGCTATAAAATTCTCCCTAAACCACAAAAATATTGATTCCCTGCCATCCATGCCACAGAGGTTAATGAACCCAGGGTTACAGACATGTACCACTGAACATTCCCATACGGTTTGTGACATCTCAAAGTCAGACAATTTTATACCCCTGCAGAGAAATAATCACATAAATGCTAGAAAGAAGTACCTCTCCATCATTTTTTAAATAAAAACTGTTGCCTAGATGCAAAGCTTCTAAAAAGAAAGAAAAAAGAGTCTTTGTCTCTTTGATGCATCTTGAACTTTAGAACTGATGACAAGGGATGGTGGACCCAGAGACTATGTGACAAAACAGAATAGATGCTTTTCTGGAAAGGACAATAGGGACACAGAGGGGCAACTGGTTTATGCCTGGCATGTCAAGAAGAACAGGTAAGGGACCAGAGTTTGTAGGCACTGAAAACAGATGTAAGAACTTCCTTCAAAGGCTGGGGTGTAGCTCAGTGGCAGAACACTTGCTTAGTACACAGGAGACCTGGCCTTCAAGGTCCAGCACCATGAGGGGAAAAAAATTGAGTGTCTCAATTTGTTAATAATAATTCTAGCTGGAAGACGAAATGACAAGCTCTTCTGTTATTTTACTGAAAAGGCAACAGCATGAGGCTCCATCTGGAGACTCAGTCACCACCCTCAAAGACTCCAGGCTTTCCGTTTCTGCCAATGCCTTGTGTGCTATGTAGTCCACGTCGTAGATGTGCGTGAGAAAAAGAAAGCATGAAGACTGTGTCCCTGGAACCAGGAAGAGGAACGCCACCTTCCCTTAGCCTTTGTGGGCGTCTACGCCGAAATCAGAAACTATTGCAAAGAAGAGGGGCTGGCTGGTGCAGAGGCAAGGAAGCCACAACTTCAAGGGGAATTGTCACTGGCTGAAGACAGAGTTTTGTTTGTTTTAAATAGCAAGCCTACTTGGGGGCAGTGGGGAGAGGGCCAGGGTGGACCGGGGTCTAGAGGCCCAGCTGAGATGCCCCAGATAGAGTGGGAAGAAGAGAAAACGACAGAAGGTGGATATCTGGCTTTGTTAGTAGGTTGTGGCGAGTGGCTGTAACATTGAAGTGCCTGAAAGACAGACAGGCACAGCTGGTGACCTCAGAAGAGTCTCCCGGGCACTGCTGTGGTCACAGAGCAGGGTTTGGTTGGTTTTTTTTTTCCCCTCTCAGGCCTAGCCACAGCCCATCCTCCATTACCACCTGAATCTCAACCCATCTGAAATCATTTCTACAATCAAATCTGCTGCTGACTGTGCTCAGACCTGCTCCCACAAGTAAAATGTCCTCCTAGGCACAAGACTGCGTTCCTGAACTTACCTTCTTGGGGTTCAAGCAGCAAGCATCCCAGGGTTTTAACCACTTGATAAAGCACATTCACAGACATTTCCAGGTCTTCTCTATCTATATATGAAGATAGCACATTCATTTTTTTAAACTCTTTATTGAAACATGCATGAGTACCCAAAGTAAACACATCATAACATAATAAGGGTGGATTTTCACCAACTGAAAATATCCAGGTCAGCAGCAGCCGGATCCAAGCAAGAGCACCACCCGTCCATTAACAGCCCCCTCGTCAGGGTTACATTTCAGACAGTTTAGGAATAAGGCTACCGAGACACGCAGTCTTTCTCGGACATAACGTGATGGTAATTTTAGAGTGAGCTGTTAACTTGGGTTCTATATTCCACCATTGGCAGGCTTCTTTTTGTCCCTGTTGCTCCTAGAAACCAAATCTTTAAGCAAAACTCTGAACTGCCCCCATCGCAGTTACGTGCATCCTTAGGTCCATCAGCAGATGCTGTTAAATGAACCAGCAAATTGGTGAGGAGCAGAGGCTATGAATCCTTACTAAGCACCAGGGAGTGGGCAGAGAAGCCGAATATCATGTAGCAAATAAGTGGGGCTGTCCCTCAGTAATTTGATTCAGCATCCTAAGCACACACCCTGGCCAGTGCTTGCCTATTAACAGCTTCCTTGGGGTGGGGGGAAGGGGGTTGCTTTGAAAAGGCATAGAAGAAATTGGTTTGGGTTGTTTTTTTTTTTTTAACTTCATTTACTAATAGTGCCAGATTCTCTATATTTTATAGCACCTTGATATATTTGTTTCACTATTCTAATTATATTTACATAGCAATACAAATCTAATATCTACCTGTGTGTGTATATATATATATATATACACATAGACTCAAACAGTACACACGTGTTTATATAAACGGTCTTTGAGAGGGAGACATGTGACCATGAGAGTAGCAAGTGTACTTTTAAACATGAATGGACAATTATGGTTTTCTAGTCTTGTTTTGCTTCTTCTGGAACAGGGAAGAAACATTTGGGGATAGGAGTAAGGGATAACGGGACAAAGGGATGGGAGGTTGAAAGATGGTGGGAGTTGCTCCTGCTGCTGTTGCCTATTAAGAGGCAGGAGGTCCAGCCTGAGGTTGAGTGGGCAGGGTGGGGGTGGGGTGGGGGCGGGGCCCTACTCCCGCAGCCCTTAGTTCCTTGCTCATTCCCAACCTCTTCTGGGAGAAACAACTAGAGAAGTGACTACCGTTGGCTTGCCTGCTTCCAGGTGACCCAGCACTTCCTGGTCTATGTGTCTATCAGAAACAGAAGACACTGGCGATTCTTCTCTTGGGTGCCAACAGCTGCCCAGGAAGCCTGCTGAAAGTCAGCCTTTGCGGCTAAGAACATGTACGATCTGACTTTGACTTTGAGTGTGCATCACTGTTAACTGCAGATACGGTGTGTGATAGAGGCCACTTCGGGAGCCTACTTCTTCCGTCAACTCCAGCCCTTATTGTCTGCATCACTGTAGCTTTGGAGTATAAGATGGCACAGCGTATGCTTCCCTGACACTAGCTTACTCCACCCTTCGCGCATGGCAGGCTACCTTCTTGCTAGTGCTGAAGGATATTCATATGTGTGTACATATGTGTATATGAATACATACCTGTGCACCACATTATATCACTTTTTAAAGTATATTCGTTTACTTAGCAGGTTATTGTGAACGGTGCTGCAGTGAACTGTGTGAATGCAACCATCTCTTCAAGGTCTCGATTTCAGTTCTCTTGGATAAACCACTCAGAAACCGGGCTGCTGGGTCAGATAGCAGTCCCGTGGGGCTTGCTACGGTCCTGTTGTTGAGACAAGGTCTCCTGTCGACCAGGCTGGGTTTCGATTCTCTAGGTAGCTGAGAGTGGCCTGAGCTCAAGTGCTGGGATTGCAGGTGTGCACCAACACACCCAGTTCATGTGGTCCTGGGTCTTGAACCCAGGGCTTCCAGCACCCTAGGTGAACGCTCTGTCCACTAAGCTACACTTCTAGCCTCAGGTAGTTCTGTTTTGAATTGCAATGAGAAACCTCCTCTTTTTTTATGAACTGGCTTGTGCAGTTTGTAAGTAAATAAGTTTCTCATTACAACCTAAACACCACAAATCACTTCTACACTTCCCAAGAAATTCCTGTCCCAGCAGCGATGGCAGCTCATGCTTTTAAATTTTAATAGAAGAAAAACTTCATACAACGAAACAATCTGAATATAGGAATGGCCTTGCTTTTGCTTCTAAAATAAACAGTGTTTCTCCTTATTCTTACTGTACTGACAATCAATCAAACCCAGGGCCTTGTGCCTACTAGGCAAAGCACTCTCCCACTAAGAATTTTCTTTTTCTATAAAGATGGTTTGAATATAGCCACTTTTCCTTTCCTTATGAGATATAAACCCAATACTTTAGACATATTACTTTTTCCCCTGCAGTATTGAAGTCTGACTCCAACACCTTGCACCTCCTAGGCATCTGCCCTCTACCCCTACCTCAGACCTATTACTTTTATCTTCATTTAAATTTGCATTCCAGATAGCTGAAAGGTTACAGGTGGCCTTTGACCCTTTGTTACTCTCAGCTGAAAAGGAGACTGTTGGAAATGAAGACTGGTTGGGGAGAGCCTGTGGCTACAGCAATGGTCAAATTACCTCCCCAGTCTGAGCTTGGGAAACAGCAGAGATTTGGAAGCTCCACATTGGAGGTTACTGACCGGGTGGAGGCCAAGGAAAGTCTCAAATGTGCTTCTCTTAGTGGAAAAGTGTGAGGGTGGCTGGTGATTGGAGACCAAGTAAATGATGGAGGAGGAGTTAAGGCTGAAGAAGTCGGAAGGAGGAGGCCAGTGGGCAGTGAGACTAGAGCAGGCTTCGGGAGGGAAGATGCCTGTCCTGGGCCTGTAAGGCTTGGAGAATGGAAAGGGAGCAGAAAGCCAGGAGCAAGTCAGCAGAGAGAGTGACCCTCACGGGAGGTGGTCTTTGGGATGTGGTAGGAAAGAACCTGGGATACTGTAAAGTGATGAAAAGAGTGCTAAGGTCAAGGGAAGCAGGCTGGACAGAAAGGGGAAAGGGAACAGAGAACTAGTGTCCACTGGACCCACTTGCCCCTTCTTGCCTGTAGAATTTTGACCATCAAATAGCTACCATGGAAACTGGCCGCCTGAGAGTTGTGGCCGGATACTGAGCATCTTCTATCTGTTTACTGAGCCACAGAGCAGCCAAAAGTGTGGTTTCCTGCCTTGTGAATAGGTCGTTCTACTAAGAAAAACTAAGGCAGTTGTCTCCTCCACGTAAGTCTGTCTGAGAACTGAATGGGTGAACCCTGCCTCACACCAAAGTGAGTTCATGTGTTTGATCAATCTTGAAAAAGAAATATTCTCTTGTGTCAAGTGTCCCCAGAGAAATGCAGAATAATGTTGGTATTGCATATTTTGTTATTAACTAGTGATGATTCTATTAAATGATTGTTTTGATAGGAATAAACATATTTCTTCTTTATCAATAAATTCATTAAAACATAAAAGTCTTAGCCAAGGAATTAAAGCAATTCAGCTAAAATGACACTGTGCCAGTGTTACTCTGGTTCATATGAAAGAGAAGCAGGTCAGCCTAAGAAATGAGAGGTATCTGCCAATACCAAGAGAAAAATGGCTTTACTGTCTTTACCCCTGAACCTTCCAGCGCCCCTGTCCCTGACTCAGGCTTAACACAGAGTGCTAAGCAGAGGGTTGCCCTTGGAGGCTCAAGATCAGCCTGGTGAAAGATGGCTTGTGTTGAAAGACAAACCACCTTCATCTGGAACTTGTAAATTTGAGCTGGTGACACATTTGTCACATAGCGACCTTGAAGTAAACAGAGCACCTGCTCCCTCAGAAGTAGGATTTTCATCTGCTGAGGGGGCTGGGATAGACCTTCTGGGTGCAGGGTAGATGTGTCCTCCGTGGTCCATGCTTCTGCCTTTTAAAAACACCTGCAGGAGGGGATCCTCAAGTGTCATTGGTGGAGATAGAAACAGAGGCCACATCTGTAAGAGGACAACTTCAGAGTGTCTACTAATATTGAAAATGCACAAATCAATTGGGCAAGCAGATGCCCTTCCAGACATTTGATTTAATGATTTTGCACAGGCGTGCCAAATATTTGTCTAGTTGCACACACACACACACACACACAATTCATTGTGACACTGCTTGAAAGGGGGAAACAATGTTACCTTTTCATCACTGGGAGACTCAGATGCTTTGTAAACACCCCAACTTTTTTAAAGGAACAAAGGGATAATGAAGGGTTTTTTTTTTAAATCAAAGTTTAAAGATACCTGTCCAAAGTCACCCCAAAGACACTTTCCCAAGACATTTCGTGGCTGGATCTTTAGGCTTTTCCCAGTTGCAACTGCACCAAGTGTAGCTATCTCACGCCTCCGTGCCCTTGAGTGGGTGGTTTGCACTAATGGAATAAGGCTTAACCTCACATGCCAACAGCACCCTGGAGTGACGGTGAGTCGGAAAGGGTACAATAGCCCCTACAGCCTCCAGCAAGCACAGTCACTGTCAAAGTTCTCCACAAACAGCACTCAGATGTGCCGGCCTCTGAGACAGCACTTAAAAAGTGAATATGGGAGGATTGCCAGCTGTCTCATTTAAAAACTCTTTGCTAGTCTGGGCATAAACTCTTTAGCTCAGCAAAGTTTCCTCCTTATACTCCTGATGAAGCCATATCTAAAGGATAGCATTGATTATACTTTTCATGTTGGGAGGGTGAGCAGACACTTCGAAAAGAGTAAGTTAGAGATAGTTTTCCTTTGAGTTAGGGTAAGAAGCTGCAAGGGCTGAACACAAGGCTACCTGTGTTTCAGTATGCTGGAAGGCTCACTTCCATTCTCTTGGGCCATTTTATTCCTTTCATCTCATGTTTATTTTATTTTCCACCGTGCACATTTACATGAAACAACTGGGGGAGGTTACATTCTTCAGGCGTTTTTTGCAGTTGATAAGCCTTCCATTCCCATATCCTTTTTGGAAAAAATCATAAAGCCTAACAGATGCAACTGCACCCATTGGTTAAAGGGGGGAAACTAGCCTGCTGCTTGCTTTCCTTTGCCTGCGCCTGGGAGCATTTAAGGATTTGTCTCAAAGAAGCTGCTGAAAATATGGAAACTTGACATCGTCAGCAAACATGCTGAGATGGAGGGGCTGGGCTTCCCAGAACACTCCCTCAGCATCTCTATCGCTGTCCACATGCCAAGTCCTGACAGGTCAGTCACAGCTGCCAGACTCGGGCAAAGTCCGACTTAAAGCAGTACAGGAGTGCAGCTTCTGACGGGCAGATAAAGGGCTGAGAGGATCATGGCCCCGATGCTGTCTGCCTACATCTGGATGGGAAGGGATTGTAGGTGATTAGTTTGTCGTTGCCTGATGTTAGCTTGCCCCTGCTGCCATCGTTACGTCTCCTTGACAGACCAAAAGAAGAAAGGCACTACTTGTAAATCTGAACTCCTTTGTACAGGTGGAGCCCAAAGCACCATGGGCCATTTTCTCATGTAGCAACACTTCGTTTGGCTTCTTAAGGCTTTCGGTTTTAGATTCACGTAAGAGCTGAGAAGCTAGTAATCACTTCCCCATTATTATTAACACTGTATTGCTAGGTACGTTTCTACACTTCATCTTAGCCAAAAGGCTGAGAAGCAATTAGGATTATACATATCTTATTATTAGAATTGCCACTGGTGCGTATTTATTAACAAAGCCCGTGGTGTGCGCCTGCTAGTCCTTGAATTTATTCTTAAAGCACATTAACTTTTGCCTAAGTCTCGTTTTCTGTTCCGGGACGCCATGCTGTGTTCAGGGTCCTCTTGGCTGCAGCAGTCTCTCAGACTTCTCTTGCTTTGATGGCCCTCCCTGGGTTTTGAGTTACTGTTTGTGGTGTTTCATAGGCTGCTTGCCCACTACCCGAGGCTCCTCATGTCCAACACCATAAAGATTTCCAAGGTAGTACCTTTCCATCCTATGACCTAGCATCCCGAGGATTTGTGATTGTTAACATTGATTTGAGTCACCTAGCCACTGGAATACTTGCTGGGTTAGTCCCCTCTGACGTGGCTCTTCTCTTGTCCTTCCATGTTGTACTTTTAGCAGGAAGTCCGACGGGCAGCCCACAGCTGAAGGAGTGAGGAGTTACACTCCCCATTCCTTGAGGGGAGAACATCTGCATAGATTATACAGAATCCTTCTGCATGGAAATCTGCCCCTCTACTACATAGTTATTTGTTCATATCAGAGCAGATTTGTGGGTATTTGTTTTTATACTTTGGATGTGTTTCTTTTATTCCTCAGATTGTCTTTATTAGACACGGTTTTTGAAACTGCTATCTAGACACTGGATGTGTTCATTGTTAATGGGCAACTATTCGGGGGAACTTCTCAGTGTATGTGTATATACAAACTTGTATGCACTGTTCTGTGCACACCAACCTGTGGTGTTTCTAAGTTGCATACATGAAAGTTTACTACTTGTGTTGTAAGCACTATGGGTTTTGACAAATGCAAAATGCCATTTACTTGCCATTAGAGTATCATACAAAATGGTTTTCCTGATCTCTCTCTTTTCTCTCTCTCTCTCTCTCTCTCTCTCTCTCTCTCTCTCTCTCTCTCTCTCTCTCTCTCTCTCTCTCACACACACACACACACACACATCACCCTATCTTCTTCAGCTCCTGGCAACCACTGATTTTTTAAAACCACCTCTATAGTTTTGTTTCTTACAGAAAGTCGCATAATTGCAAACAATATGAAGCTTTGTTTTGCTCGTTTTACTCATTTACAGCATACATTTAATATTTTGTGACTTGGCCACCATTTGTTGCTTAATAAGGTTCTGTGTTACGGGTGCAGCACAGTTTATTTCTTCATTTGATTATTAAGGGACATCCTGGTAGCTTCTAGATTGAGGTGGTGTTAACGGGGAGAGAGAGTTGAGATTCTTGGGTTAGTTGGCCTGTGGTTGATGCCATCTAGAAAGGTGAGACCTTTGGTCATCAGGTTCACTGAGACAGGTTCCCATAGCAACAGGCAACAACATCCACCTCTGTTTCCATCATGCCAGCAGATGTCATATGGTTAAAAGAGACCGCCGCAATGCTGTCCGACTTGCCTAAGTCATTTCTGGGTCCCTCGGGAAGCCACAGAGGCCACAGTTGCTAAGAAAGGGCTGGTGTCCTTGCTGTTCTACTGTGAAGTGCCACCTCCCTCCACATCACTATCAGATTGTGACTTAATATCCTACATCTATAGGCACATCATATGCCAAATCATCTTATCTTTAACATTTACTCACTTACTGAGGAGGTGGAATTTGTAGACAAACACTTCTGCCCCTCCCTCTGTGTGTGTGTGTGTGAGAGAGAGAGAGAGAGAGAGAGAGAGAGAGAGAGAGAGAGAGAGAGAGAGAGAGAAGATCTGACTGTCCTAGAACTTGCACTGTAGACCAGACTGGCCTCAAACTCACAGAGATCTGCCTGCCTCTCCCTCCCGAGTGTCGGGGTTAAAGGCGTGCACCACCATGCCCAGCTAAGAAAAATGTTTCTCTCGGCGATGCCACCACTGAACTTTTCAAATGCTTTCCAGTATGATGAGATATTTATATGTACATGAGATGTATGTATTGTTCAAAGAATGGAGCCCTGGTGAGCCCTTCCTGACAGCTCTTCCCAGTTTCCCGCACCTTATGCCTATGGTCTTTCAGAATGCAAAGGAGCCTGGTGTACGTTGTGCTGGGTCCTACAAAGGCTACTGGTTCTCCAACATGAACATCCACTGGATGGAATGGTGTTCAATTCTGCCCTTTCCTGGTTAAGTGGACTTTTCACTATTTGACAATAAAATGCTATTGGATCTTTTCAAAGCAAAAATGTGATATTCATTTTGAAGAAAGGCCATCTTTCCTGTTGTGGTTAATTTACCAGCATGACCTAATACTGTTTATTATTAGGCCTATAATTATTATTACAGCAGTATTTTTTAACCCACTAGCAATCAATCAAGACACAGACACCTGTTATATTTTAAAATAGCCTTAGTTAACCTGGGGCAGGGCAGATACTAATCCCTTAAACTACTTCCCATAGTGGGGCAGTTACCCCATACCTGCCCCAATCCCATGCCATCTGCTTCTAATAATTTCTATCAAGCTACCTCCCATCCATAGCACCTGGGCCAAATCTCCATCCACTCCGGCCATGTGCTTCTGCTCCACCTCACTCATGGCACAGCCTCCTTCTTCTCCCTCTCCTCGGGTCTCTCCTCCTCCCAAGATTCTCTCTGTCTACCCAAGCCCTGGAACCTTAGCCACACCCATCCCACTTGCCCTGCCCAGGGGTGATGGCCTTCTTTGGTCAAACAGGTTAGGCTCTTAGGCAAGGTGGGGCAGAGACAGCAAGCAGTAATTAGCACCAAAATACATCAGACCAACCTTCAACAAATCAAAATAAATACCTACCCACATTATCTTTGTGCTGGATAGTTTTGTGTCCACTTGACACAAGTTAGAATCGTTTTAGAAGAGGAAATCTTAATTGAGAAAATGTCCCCCACAGACTGGCCTGTGGGCAAGCCTTTTTTTAATTGTTGTGGTGGGCCCTTGTCATTGTGGGTGGAATCCTCCCTGTACTGGTGGTCCTGCATGCTATAAAAAAGTAAATCTGTGAGAAGCAAGCCAAGAACCAGCCCTGCTCCCTGGGCTCTGCGTCAGCTCCTGCCTGCAGGTTCCTGCCTTGAATTCCTGTCCTGTCTTCCCTTGGTGGTGACGTACAAGCTATAAAATGAACTAAGCCCTTTCCTCTCTGGCTGCTTTTGGTCATGGTGTTTTTATCGCAGCACTAGAAGCCCTAACCAAGACAATCTACAACCATTACTTATTCCTCTTCCATTAACTTGAATGTTTCTTTTTTTTTTCAATATCCTAAAAATAAAACAAAGAAGCCTCAAACAAACAAAAGCACCTATAATTCCATCCCACCTCCTTCAGGGAATGGAAGCCAATTCTAATTGTGACCCTCCAGGTTTTAAGTAGCAACAGGTTCTCCCAAGATGCGACTTAGAGACCCCTAACCCCACAAGTGGCAGCATCAGAGAACATGGTCCTGCCTCACGCCACTGTATCAGAATCTGTTTAACCAGAACCTCAGGTGACAGCATGCACAGTAAAACCTGCTCCCTCGCCTGGTGCTCTTAACTCACATTTAGACCAGAAAACGTCATTCGCAAAATTCCTTAGAAGGAAATTAGGAATAGAAGTTTCCTGGAATTGTTTTATCTCAATACATAATTATTGGGGTTTTCTTTTCTTTGCCTTGTCTTCCTTTCCCTTCCTTCCTCTCCTCTTTACTTTTTTAGACAGAATATTACGCTACTCAAGGCTGGCCTTCCACTCACGATCGCCCTTGTCTCAGTCTCTTAAGCTCTGGGATGACAGGCGTGCGGCACCATCACGCCCCGTTCACGTCCTACAGACAATAAATAACCAGTGCATCCGCTAATGCCAGTTGTCAGCCCTGGGGACTTTACTCTCTCTGTTCATGCTTGCAGGTGTGTGTGTGTGTGTGTGTGTGTGTGTGTGTGTGTGTGTATACCTGTGTGTGCAGACCAGTCTCATCTCACTTTCTGCAGGGACGGAGCAGAGATCAGCAGCCTGTGAACTTACAGATTGCATTAAAGGAGCTCACGTCAGCTCCACTCACTGTCAATGTTAATGGCAGCTTTGAAGACACAGTTATAAAATAAGAAAATATATTGAGTCAGCAGCGTAAGCCTGAAAAATGAAATGCTATGCAGTGGGCCGGGAAGCATGAATCTCTAAAATTCACTCCCATATCTGGATATTTGATTACTGTCCGTGTCAGGTCCTGAACTGTAAATCATGAGTCTCCAAGGATAATGAGTTGTCGGCAGATTGACAGGGGTAGCAATTGAGATACATTTCAACATCTTTTTAGCTGCATTTTAAGCCAAGATGCTACGGTAGAGACACCAAGTCCCCCTACTCTGCCTCTTCCAGGCTCTCTTGTGCTCTGAACCGCTCATTTGCAACTTCTGTTGTGGAGTAAACCCACCTCGTAGAATATTTAGTGGTGGCTCTGGCCCCTCTTCTCAGTAGTGGCCTACTCCCCTAAGATGTGACAAACACAGACACCTCCAGACCGTAGGGTAGGGAACTGTCTTCTGATAAAGATAACTTCAGAAGGCTAACCTCAACAGCTCTGCCAAGGTCATGGCCGCATAATAGTCCAGAATGCTGGATTTGGGGGAATAGGTCACTTGGCACACAAGCTTGGCATTTGATAGTTTGTGGGTGTTCGAATCTCTTTCTGACATGTACATACACTTCTTACAGAAGTTTCTTACAGAGAGTGTTAGAAGCCACTGCTGCCTCCACCTGAGATGGCCCAGAAGGCACTGTCATCAGCCTGCCACTTCTCAAAAAAAAAAAAAATGATGACCTCATAACTTCACAAACCCAGTGACACTTGTTGTCATCCTTGCACACAGCCCTAGAGGTTTAGTGGCCCTTATTGGGAGTTAGAGTCAGAGAGCTGCTTCCCAGCTTTGTTTCAGCTAAGTGTCGCCTGTTCCCAGCTGGGAACCCAGTGATGGGATAGAAAGGGACCCAGCCACCGTTGCTCTGAAACCCAGACCAACCATCCTCCACTCCACAGAGCTGATGGGCCTGCGGTCAGGAGGCGCCTGAGTGATGTCACTCTGGAACTCCATATAATAAGCAGGCAGGAGACTTTTAAAATCAGCACCTAAGGTGACATCTGAGATTGCCGCCCTTCTTAAAACAGGGGCCGTGACCCTGGAAATCATGAAAACTCCAGTTCTGTTGGCTCTGCTACTGTCTGGACTTCACCGTGTTTTGAGAGATTGAAACATCTAAGTTTTAAGGTTTCTCTTACATTCTCCTCGATTGCTCCTTGCTGTTCTTCTCATCCCTTCACTCTGCCGTGTTTATTTCATTGATGTTGTTAGCCTACCGAATACTGTTATACATACACATCTCTCTGTGTGTGCCTGTCTCTCTGCCCCCCGCCGCCCGCCTCTGTCTCTCTCTCTTTCTCCCTCCTTCCCTCCCCCCTTCCGCCTTCCTCCCTCTCTCCCCCTTTCTCTGCCATCAGCCCAAGACCCTCCAGAATTTAACAAGTCCTGTTACTTGCCATGTGACACCAACAACACTCCTTCCTCCCCAAGTTACCTGAGAGAAAAGACACCACCCTCATCAGTACGCCTGTCCTCCCTTGGTCCATGGCCAAAGGGCCATGACCAGAAACCTGTGGGAAGGAAACCCTGCATTTTTCCCTTGGGCAGTGGCTCAGTGTTTGCCAATTCGGCGCTCATTGTGATGTTACAGAACATGACCTCAGCAAGCAACGTGAATTGTCCTAATGTGAAAGAGGACCCCTGAAAGGCTGAAAACACAAAGAGCAAGACTGGGGTGAGGATGAGAGAAGCCTTTTGCTAAGATCTTTTGTGTTTTGTACCATTCAATTTTACCCAACATAATAATAAACTAATACCCCAAAATGCTAACAAAATGGAAAAGGTGAATTATGCTTCTGTTTAATCCTGAGGTCAAGAAGCAACTGTTACTAAAACCCAGTCTATCGCGTGGTGCCACGCACCCCAAGCCTGGCCTTCTCTGCTCTGTGACACTGTCCCATGTCCACCAAACAGCTCTGCAGAGCATTCAGCCCTTCTGCCACCTTGCTTCTACTGGCCCCATGTTCCTCTCTCTCCAGAAGTATTTGTCTCTCCTTTACTGAGCAACATTCTGCTTTTCCTTTAAATTCTTAAATTTCCCCTGACTTTCCAACCCAGAGGCCTCTCTTTATTATCGGACTCTGTGGTGTTTCCCGTCACTCTCCATTAGGCTGCCTGCTTTTGTTGGTTGTATTTAAACGCCTTGTCTCTTCTTATTCACTCTTGAGAAAGTTATTGGGATCTGTTTTTTGAACTCTGGCACTCCCATGAGATAGACATTTGCTAATATTGAGAGATTACCGATTGATTTTTTTTTTTATCGCTCCCTGCCAAAGGTTTGTATTACAGCTACAGAGATTTAAGCATTAAGAGCATATGAAGACTTGGTTGAGAGGCTTGGGAAAGACTCAGTTGTCTTATAAGATGTGTAAACATAGAATCAGTCTGTCTGTGGAGCCGAGCGGGTGCTCCAACAAGTCACCAAGTGGGAGGGATCTGAGGTCTGAAGGTAAATCGACTAGTTCTGCTGGGCCTGTAGCACTTAATGTATCACACACACACACACACACACACACACACACACACACACACACACACACACACACACCTGTCCATGACAGTAAAGTTCATTTCACAGAAGAACAAACAGAAGCATAGTCACTAATCTAGGTGGTCTGTAGCTGGTAAAGTGCAGAATCAAACGGAGAACCCAAGTCAGAAGATCTGTCATGCTGGGCTGCTTCAGACAGGACATAGCATAAACACTTTATACTAATCTGAACCTTTCTTGTTTCCTTTCTTTCCTCCCTCCTTTGTCCCTCCCTCCCTCCCTCCCTCCCTCCCTCCCTCCGTCCCTCCCTTCCTTCCTTCTTTCCCTCCTCTCTTCTTCTCTGTATTTCCTTCTTAGATGCAAGCTTACAGGACTACATTTCTAGGTAAAATGCAGAGGGGCAGTCTTGAGAGACCTCCTGCAGAACAGGATGGGACTGACGTGCTATGAGGGAGAAGACATAGGAGAGATGCTTGAAGGATCCAATTCCCTAAAAAAAAGAGACGCAGATGTCCATGAACGTGTGGAAAGATGCCCAACCTCCCAACTAGATAATACAGGTGAAAATGAGGCACTACACCCTTACCTTCCATGCTGGTGAAAAAAATTAAAACAAGAAAAAAAAACATTGAAAGATTGCCAGTCTGTGGTGTGACTGGAGGAAACAGAGAGCGGGCTCAGAGACTCCTGTGGAAGGGTAAACTGCTATAATAACTTCAGAAGGGAATCTGGCCATTCAACTACCCAAAGGACTCTACAGCCATGTTCATTGCTGCTCTATTCACAATAGCCAGAAATTGGAAAAGGCCTAGACAACCATCAGGTGAAGAATGGATACTGAAAATGTGGTACATTTACACAAAGGAACATTCAGCTGTTAAGAGAAATGAAATTATGGTACATGCAGGTAAATTTATAGAGTGAAAAAAATCATCCTGAGTAGGGTAACCCAGACCCAAAAGGACAAATACCGTGTGCTTTCTTTTATATATGGACACTAGCTTTTAAGCCTTCAAATGTGTGCTGCAATCCAAATAACCACAGAGGTTAGGTAGCCAGCCAGGGAGGACAAGATCTCCCAAGAAATGGAAAATAGCATGTAGAGTTATGGAGACTAGAAAAAGAGGATTAAAGAGGGAATTGGAGAGAAGGACAAAGTAAAGACTATGGGGAGGGGCAGCTAACAGGAAATGCCACTTGAAACACCCTATGGAAACCTACTGCAGACGCTTCCTAAAATACATCCGGATGTAACATCTAAATGGAGCCACCAAATAGTAACAGAGACAGTGACCCAACTAGACATCTTAACACCACCAAATAAGACCTCCAGTGCTGGAAATGGCCTACATCTTGTTGAGTCCAAAGAGACACCATAGAGTTCCCCCGCCCCAACTATCGCAAGCTATTGCTAAGGCTGTTGGTTTCTCACCACAACCTGATGGCCGGACCCTACTGCTGAAGACAACACTTGCCGATGCTGCTAACATGGCCTAGAACCTGAGACTAGATACGTCAGGAGTGAAGCCGAGCACTACGATTCTGCAAAAGGAACCTAGCAATAAAACGACTCCTAATGACATATTCCTAAACCCATGGAGCAGAACAGCAGGGACGTGCATATGAAATTATGAGGACCGTGGCCACACACACAGTTCCAGACAGATGAGGCCTCAGCACTGAGAGAAGGAAGTAGACCCAGGGTCCCATCCTTAGCCAAGAAGCTATTTACAATGGCAAGCCTCTAGCAAAAGGAAAATCCGTTTTCTCCAGTAGAACGTCACTGGGTATATCAATCACACTCCAAGGTAGGCTCCATGCCCGGAGTAGTTGGCCAACCCAAAACAAACTCCATGACTCTTCTGTGAGCTTTTTGTTCCTTTTTGTTGTTGTTGTTGTTGTCTTGTTTATTTTGATTTTTGTTTTGTGGTTTTTCTTTTATGAAAGAGAAAGAAGAACATAAAGTCACATAGGTAGGGAGGCTCTAGAAGGAGTTCAGGGATGAGCAAAATACATTGCACAAAAACTATTTTAATTAAAAATAAAAATAATATGTGTACATATAAAGAAACCAGAGACCATGAATTTGAGAGAGAGAGAGAGAGACAGAGAGAGAGAGAGAATACATGAAAGGGGTTGGCAGAAGGGAAGGGATATAGAAAATGCTGTAATTATGTTTTAATTTCAAATTTAAAAAATTAATGTGTACCACGTGAACAAGCAATTTCTCTCAGCTAGAGAAATGCATATAGAAACCTTTACAACTATGTTAATTGTGTTGCTGCTTGGGTGGAAGAAAACTGGAAAGAACCAAGTGCCCATCAGTAGAGGTCCAGCTGTGTGCACCGAGCACACTCTGCCTATGGGCACCCTAGGCAGAGGGAAAGAGATACAGGGCTTTTGCGTGCACTTGAGGAGGTAGTCCCTAGATTTTGTGGGGTACAAGGGCAAGTTGCAGATACACACACACACACACACACACACACACACAGAGAGAGAGAGAGAGAGAGAGAGAGAGAGAGAGAGAGAGAGATTGAAATTTAATAGCACATACCCAAATGCTCTATAGTTTCTCTGTGTGTGCAGAATTATGAAAAAGTACACAAAATAAGAAGAAAAGAACAAGGAAGAAGAGCTCTGCTATGGACATGGGCAAATAGCCTTATCTATCTATAATTTGGAGCCTTTTTTTCTTAAAATAATGTATTTAAGGTCAAGAAATGGCAGTGCATGCCTTTAAACCCAGCACTTGGGAGACAGAGGCAGGCAAATCTCTGTGAGTTCAAAGCAAGCCTGGTCTACCTATTGAGTTCCAGGTCAACGAGAGCTACATCATGAGAGTGTGTGTGTGTGTGTGTGTGTGTGTGTGTGTGTGTGTGTGTGTGTGTAAGTATTTCTTCATCAATGAAAAATTATTTTTTAAGAGCAGACATTACACACCAAGGCAATAGCTCTTAATTTTTAGGGGTGGAGGACATGAACACCTGAGATTCTGATAAAAGATTTCCCTTGACATTTCTATAAAAGTCTGAAATATTTTTTTTGTTCAATTTCTGGAAATTTTGAGAGTTCCCCCAAAACTCAGCCCTATCCCCCACCCTGCCCCTGACTTCCTGACCCCAGGGCGGGCTGCACTGAACACATCTGAGACTCACACAGGGCTCAGCTCTTTCACCCCAAGAGGAGTCATAACACCTGACAGCTATTTTTACGAGCGTCAGCAGCTCCTCTCCTCAGATTGAATTTCCTCAGAAGGTAGGTTTTCGCTGACATCTTAATACTCGGAAAGGAGCGGCTGATCCTTGAGGAGTGACTAGATGCAGCAAATGGCCTGTGGAGCCACAAACAGAAGCTGATCTGTGTCAAGGAAGTTTCCAGCATTCCTCATCTGCTTTTAGACAGCATCAAGTCCTTTTTAAAGTTCTGCAGTGTCACTCTCCCCACACACACGCCTGCCGCGGTTTCCACTTTGCCATTAACACAGACAAGTTTTTTTTAAGTGACTTTGCTTATCCATTTTTAAAGAGGTAAGAGACATAAAAGAGGCTACATCCCCTCCTAAAATGCCAATCAATATTCCTTGCACTTTTTTCAAAATCCTCGCAGGAGGAAGGTTTGTATCTTCCCCCTTCGGGCCTGCTTTAAAATGTGTTAATGGCAAAGCCTGTCTTCCTGAGAGCGGATCTCCTCTGTAACACACTTTTTATTAAGTCCCAGAACTGGCAGCAGATTTACAGTCTGTACCCAATCTGATTAAATGTGCTGTGCCTGCCTGTGCCGTGAGCGCTTCGCATACTAGGTCCCCCAGGGACCTCTGTACCCGCCCAGTCCCCCATACACATAATTAAAAACACTTTTTAAAAGTTTAACTTGGAAAAGAAAGGTCTGGGTATTAATACAGTATTATCTAAAAATTTCAGAGGCTCATTTCTTACAGAACATACTTTGTGTTTTTGCTGCACTGGTGTTCAAACCTTAGGTCTTGTGCATACGAGGTAAGCCCTCTACCACTGAGCTTGGACTCTCAGCCCGAAACATGGTGGATTGTGTCCAGTGGAGATGCAGCTGGCTGGGTCTTTAGTCTTTAGCATCTTTGAAAGTACTTTCTGCAGCTGGCCATGGAAGCCTACCCTGGGTTGATCCAGCCTGCCTTTGCAGGCTCATCTCTCTCTTGCTCCCAACCACTCTGGCACCCATTTCTTTGTGCAAATCATTTTCTAATAATGTATTTATTTTTATTTTATGTGCATCAGTGTTTTGCCTTCATGTACGTCTTTGTGAAGGTGTCAGATCTTGGAATTACAGACAGTTGTGAGCTGCCATATGGGTGCTGGGAATTGAACCCGGGTCCTTTGGAAGAGCAGTCAGTGCTCTTAACCGCTGAGCCATCTCTCCAGGCCTGCAAACCATTTTCTATACTTGATTCTTTGTCCACGCCCTCTGGCCTGGCTTGGCATGGTCATCGTTTTGCTTCCAAATACAGATTTTTTTTCCCCTAAAGCAGTTACTATCGAGGCTTCGTGTCTGATCGTATCCCCAGCCTCCTTTAGCTGCCCCATGTCAACGTCTGCGGCATCGTGCCTCTAACTCATGGGAAGGTTGACTTGTACCTTCCCTCTACAAAGCTGTGTGAACATTTACTACAATCCAGGCATTCCAAATTCTGAAGATTAAAAGCAAAGTTGCTTCCTATGAGTTTATAGCTGTGTGACATGGGGTGGGGGCGGAGGACCCACTGTACAAATGGAGACAGTGATGGAGCAAAGGGACCTACTGAGGGACTGAGAAGAGTAACGCTGAAATGCTGATGAAAGTCTCTGGTGAGAAAGGAACCGAGTTTCAACCCACATGGTGGAGCACATGGGTCGTGAAAACACCAGGCAGAAGAGACAGCAAGTGCAAAGATCCTAGGTAGGAGCTTAGCATGTGTGTGGCCACGAGTTTCCCAGGGAGCAAAGATTTTCTAGATGGTGTCCCTCTGTCCTGCAGTACCAAACCCCTAGTGAGGAGGTCAGCTGCTTACGCCTAAGACCCCGTGAGGTGGCTGTGGGCCTTCCTGTGACTAGCACGGTGTGTGGAGGGGCAGCATATTAGGCACTAATATTGAGGAATGAGCAAGTGGGTTCTCAGAAGTAACTCTGTGCCAGTTCATCAATCTAAACTCACAACTAAACTTGATTTCTGCATGGCAGTTTTGACTAGCGGAACCTAGTTATTTTAATCAATCAACCTTAAGCATTTGGCCTCATCAATGGCTTGGTTTAGCTGGCATAGAACTGGTTTTCAACTAACCAGAAAGGCCCTTTTAACCCACATTGGGCCACATCGAGAATGGCCAGTTATCTGCCAGTTAATTATAGAGACGTGAGTTTCTAGTTGCTTTCTACTCCTTTATTAATGAAGCATCTCCTTCTCTTCAGGTGGTCCCAGAAAGGCAAGTTTGACTTTGGGAGTCAATAGGTGGGCAAAGTCCCCTTGCATCTCTTTGGATAAAAGTCTTCCCCTGGTATTCTTATGTGTCACCAAACTCAGGGCTTGTGACAAGTATTGCTTGGACCACTTTTCATAAAAACAAAATTCACAAATTGGAGGCTACACTTGTGGCTGAGAGCTTCCAGATGGGCAGAGCCTGGGTCCAACCTCATTTGGGCTTGTAATTTGACTTAGCTTGGTTGACATGTCTTCTATTCAATAACTATGAGCCATAGAGACTGCAAGTGGGAACTAAAGTTATGGTATTCATCTCCAAAACCCTACTTATACTTTTCAACTTAAGCTCTGTCTATTCAACAGGTATTTTTTGAACACCCAATACACACTAAGAACCAGGATGCCGGTACCTACAGTGAAGAGGAGGAGGAGGACCAGACAACAGTGAACAGCTGTATTTCCACAGAGCCAAGGCAAGGCCAGTTAAGAACACCAACATGAAAGAGGCTCTCCCAGCGTGGCACGATCATACTGGTGGGAGGGAAAGTCACCCTCTCGAGGTTGGGAAAGGCTTCCCTTGGGTGGAGACTATTGCAATTTTTGTTTGCTTTTCTAAAGACTTACTTTTATTTATGCATGTGGGCACATGTGCATACACAGCAGGTGTCCACAGAAGCCAGAAGAGGGCATGGGGTCCCCTAAAGCTAGAGTTACTGTTGGCTGTGAGCCACCTGACACGGGTGCTGGGAAGTGAACTCTGACCCTCTGCAAGTACAGCAAATGCCTTAGTTGCTGAGCCATCTATCCTGCCCCTGCAATTTATTCCTAAAAGACAAGTTTTTTTTTCCTAAAGGAATGAAGGAATTGGTCATCCCAGTGGATGGAACACCGAAGCACGTTCACCACATGATCTGAGAAAGCTTGGTGAGTCTGGAGAAAAGTCAGCCACCCAAGGTGACGATTGGATACAACAAGAGAAGGAAAATGAACATAGTAAGATCTAGAACAATGGTTCTCAAGATGTGGATCACGTTGTATATCAGGCATTCTGCATATCAGATATTTACATTATGATTCATAATAGTAGCAAAACTACAGTCAGGAGGTAGCAACAAAAGTAATTAATTATTGGGGGTTCACCACAGCATGAGGAAGGCTGAGAATCACTGCTCTATAGAGACAGGAGGAGGTTGAGGGGACGGACGAAGGGCCTTTAACTAACTCACCTTGGGATGCTATGAAGCAGATGTAGTTCCTCAGAAAACCTCAGCGCTTTCCTGCTTGTCCTGCCATTGGTCGCAGCCTGAGCTCTGAAAAGCAGCGGGCAGGAGGCACACATGGCCTTGGTGCACACATGAATAGAGAGCTTTTCTGAGGCCCTAAACCTAATGTGTTTGTAACTTTAGTAAATTATTCCCTCCCTTTAGAGGGGCTTTTTCTTTCATAATGCAGAGGTAAGATCAGCACCTACTTCCCGAGTCTGAACAAGGGGACAGGAGAATGTGTGAGGGACTCAGTACCGTGGGGCACATAGGGGATGCTCAGAAGATGTGGGATGAGTTTGCAATGATAAGCATCATGTCTGATGAATAACATGATTGATAATATGGTTTCCCTGATGAGGGTCAACAGAGAAACCCAGGGTCAGATCAACTGAGGTCGCTTGACCTGGTAGAGCTTCTGTGAACATCCCCAGCCAGATCTGTAGCTCCGGCCCCTTCTCTCAGCCACGCCTGGCAGGCTCATCCTGTCCTCAGATTTCTTACCCCCAGAGGGATCAAGGAAAGGGAGCCCAAGCCTTGGATTATAAGGACATTCTTGCTTCTCCCCGTGTAAGACGATAATGCCAAAGGACCGTGGCACCAGACAAAGGAATGCGGCCTGTCCAAGGCTCCTTGTCCCCACACAAGATCACTAAGCACTCACTGGTATTAGACCCTGGGGACTATCTGAAAGGCCCTCGTTTCTCTCTCCTGGTTGTTAGTTGTTTAACCGCAGTGTTGTACAGTGAGTACAGTACGTAACTCTGCTTCTTGGGGGTGTTGGACATGATTTTTCTTTTTCAGTTTATATGCACCATCTCAGAGCAGTTTTAGGCTCAGCTCAAAACTAGCAGCCCACCCCCCCCATATCTATTGTCACTCCTGCATATTTGCCTCCCAGTATCAGTGTCAGGTGGTAATATTTGTCACAGCCAGCCTGCACCCTAAGCCCCTGCTTTATAGCAGGGTTCACTGGCAGTCAGGTACAGTCTGTGAGAGCTGCTGGCTTCTTCCCCCGAGTCGTTGTCCCCCAGAGAATACAGGCACGGCCTGGGCAAAGATTGTGATGACGACTTGGTTCCAGATAACCTAATTTATAAAGGAGTGTTTAAGACGGGGTAGAAGAACAAGAGAAAGAGAGGTGTAGAGGAAGAGAAGACAGAGTAGAAAGGGGTCAATCATTTTCCCAGGCAAATCCCACTCCTGTCTCTAAAGCTCTGTGGAGGCTGATGGCAATTCTTGACTAAAATATCCCATCTCCCCAGATTGGCACCTCCCATCCTGTCTCTGGCTCTGGGCTTTGCTCATCCCAGAGAGATAATTCTGCCTTTGGATCTTTCTCTTGTGGCTTTTCCCCTGCACACTTTCCAGGACCACGTGGTGAGCTCCCCGCTACCCATAGATTTAGGGGGAAGTTTGATTGTAAAGTGGGGGGAGAGGTCTCAGCAAAGGACTGCGATCGCTCTGCTGAGCCTTTCTCTGGCACTTACGATGGTTTATTTTTATTTCAGTTTCTCTTACAGAGTACTCACAAGGAAATCTAAGACAAGCCCCAGCTTTGACAGGTGAAGCCCTCGGGGAAGCTGGTGGCTCCAGGAGCCAGGATGACACTGGAATGTCCTTCCAAACCAGGACCCAAACAGCTGAGGAGCTCCAGTTACCCAGAGGTGAGTGACATGAACACTTCTTCTGCCAGTTGGAGCCAGAGACCGAGTAGGGCAAGGGAGGTAGTGCAGGAAAGGACAGAGAGGGCAAATGGGGAGGGGGAGGGGGTGGGAGGGGGTGGGAGGGGGCGGGAGGGGGTGGGAGGGGGTGACCGTCTAGAAGTCTGGGAGAAAACAGCAGACCATCCTGGTCCCTGGCTGTACCCCTGCTCTGCATAACAGGGTGGTTCCCATTTTGAGTGTCAGGGATCTTTGGTGATTTACCAACTGAAAATACTGACTCTCCCAAGACCATCATGACATGCTCCCAGAAAGCGGCTGAAGTGAAGATACACTCACTAATGCTGACGAGTACAGCCCAGCCTGGGATTTAAGAGGCACAGAGTCTGTGCAAGCTGAATTAGAAATGCATGCCCACTTAACTGTTCTTATTTTACCTTGGTTTTGTTCCCTTGTGCATTTTTCAAAAATGACTGTGGTACTAGGGTTTGGGGTGTTGTTTTTTTTTTTTTTAAGTTATTCTTAATCACAAAATTTTAATTGGTCTGAAAGTTTGCAGGAACAAGTTTTAAAATTTTTTGTAGAGAAAGAGACAGAAGGATAAAGCCAGGGGGCCAACCTTGGCTAACTTGTGGGGTGGAGGCAGAGTTGAAATGAAAGATAGGATGTCGTCACCTTCTTTAATACTGCTTGACTTGTCCAATGAATGTGGGTTACATATGCCATTGCATTTTTAAAGTAAATTCAAGAAATCAAAGGTTTTTTTTTTAAAATATCATGTTTTGGGAAAACAAGATTGTATTATTAAACGAAATACTTTTTAACTTAACATATTTTACTTGTGTAAATATTTCAATTGGACTTTATTTTCTTAACTCTTTAAAAATTATTTTCATTACATGTGGGGTGTGTATGTGTGTGTGTGTGTGTGTGTGTGTGTGTGTGTGTGTGCTTGTGAGCTATGTGTGGGTATATGTGTAAGTCAGAGGACACTTCCACCTCTCCATGTGTCCCAGTGTTCGAACCCAGGTCATCAAGCCTTCAGAACCAGAGGTTTTACCTGATGAGCCATCTCAACAGCCCCTGCTCCCTTACCTCTCTAATAAATTCTTCCTGCCAAGCATCCATGTGTCATTTATGTGACAAAAATTGAATTCTGCATCTGTCTCCCCATCTAAACAATTCCAGTCTTTGTGTGTCAGTGAATACGCATAACCAATGAACTGATATACACACATAAAACATTTGAATTAAAACTTCAAACCCTTAAGACAACTTGTGTGTTCATCTATGAAGGCAAGTTGGCAGGAAAGTTACATAAATAAGTTGATAAGTATTCACAACCCACCAGCCAGATTTAATGAACATTTTTATTTACTTCAAATCTTTAAGATTAATTGTTGTAGTAAAAACTACGATCCTCCAAGAGGCAGCAGCTTTACCTACAAGCTGGTGTGTGCATTCCTGCCCAGTGTCCATGCCTTTAGTCTACAAGTAAATGAAGAAAGAAACACAGTCTTGGTTTTGTTCAGGAGGGCTGGTCTGAAGAATTCCAAATCCTCTTACTTCATCAAAAGATTCTCCAATTCCTTCCTTTAAAAAAAAATGTAATGTGTACATTTCCACGTGCACGCGTGCATGCTATGCTTACGAGTCTGAGCAGGAATGCCATGGTACAGTGTGTGTGACGGTCAGATGTCAGCCCTCAGAATCTATTCTTTACCTCCACCATGGGCCTTGAGGATTGAAAGGAAGTACCAGGGATGTGTATAAAGTGCTTTTACCCTCCAAGCCAAACCATCAGCCCTGCAATCCCTTTTATATCTCTTCTTCCAAATTTGAAAACCAGGAAACCTCTTCATCAAAACCGTAATTACAGGCAATTAATTGGTGAAATCTTAAGAACCTTTTTCATCCCGAGGCTGAATGGAGACGACAAGGCAATACATCTTTCTCCCTTCTCATTTAAAAACATTACATGTCAATTTAGACTGTATTTATAAAGAGAGCAAAATTAAGGGTCTTACAAAAAAAGGAAAGTACGTGGAGAGATGGATTGAGAAGTCTGACTCCTTATGAACTCGACGATCTAAGTAGCATTTAATCTAAACTGTGCCCTCTGGTGTCACTTTCTGAGCATTCTGTGGCACCATTTTCCCTCCTTTTCTACCTCAATTTCAGTGGTTCATCAGCAGATTCCAGGTGACGGATGAGTGGCCTCATTTTAAAAGTCTTTCCGTTAGACTGACCTGTGGCCTTTCCAGAAGAGGTGAAATAAATCACCTGGTCCTGTGTCTTGCTTCCCCACTTCCTGAGACAGGTGCCACCGAGACCTGACAGGCCCCATGAGGATCATCCGTGACCACTGCAGTTTTCTCCCACTGTTCGTGCAAACGACACCCACCAAAGGTCTCCAGCACCTGCCCCAGACCTTCCCAAGAGCACCCAGCCCTGGGTGTCTCCAGCTGGGATGCAAGCCTGCAGTGTGATCCACAGCTAAAGTGAGCTGGTCTGCTACTAAAGCCATTGCAGGTTTTATTGCTGAGGACAGACACAGCTTAAACAGTATTGTGAAGAGTCATTTTTAAAAAAAAAAAAAAAAGTTTAGGCTGTAGAGAGGTGCTTGTGAGCATGGGAATATTATGAAGATTACATGTGAAGGAGAGGATTTGGGGGACAGTCATTGACTGCTAGAACTCACTGAGTTCTGTGGGCGCCACCTTTGGGGTTGTCCCTTCAATTCTATGGGCCTTACTTTACCTACCTAGACTGTAGAACAGTTGAGCAGGGTCAGGGATTGTGAGGCCTGCCTTCACCTTTGAATCACCTGGGTAGACCTGCAAAATGCTGATGCCTGGGCTCTTCTTCCAAGCAGCCCAACGAACAACTCTGGTGGGTGAGTCCATGCTCCAGGTTTCGACACCTTTCCAAACCTCCCTCAATGGTTGTAATGTTCAGAGAGGATTGGAATGGAATCCACTGGCCTAGATAGTATCTGAGGTTTCTCACAGGTAGAGGACTGACTGGCCTTCTGTTCACATGGACTATAAACAAGACTTGGTGATGGTGGGAGGGGGTGGCCCTCTCGGGTGCAGCCAGAGCAGGACTGCCTCTTACCTGCAGATCAGGCCTGGATCAGCACTGGTCTGGAAGCTCCCTGCTAGTAGGGACTATGTTTTTGCTGGCTCCTGCTATGCCATTTGGCATAAAGTAAGTCTCAATAAAAGGGTTCCCACATTGTTCCTCTAGACTGAGCTTTACCAGAGCACATAGGACTAAGTCAAGTGACCAAATTTTGTCAGTGGTCACCACATTCACAAGTGATTGATTTCTTTTTACCAGAATTTGTTTATTTATCTATAGAGGGGGCATCTGTAGGTCCAAGAAATAAAACCAATATCCATTTTGAGCATTTATTTCCTGGCAGATGAGGTCAGAACGACATTTGGGCGCATCCTTAAGCTTCCTGTTAACCCATACTCAAAACAGCCAATATGAAGGGAAGCAGCCTATATGAGTTCAGAGTTTAAAGGTTTTAGTCCATAACTGGGAAGACCCATTGCTTTGGGGCCTCTGATGGGGGAGGGGAGAGCATATCTTGGCATGTATATGTGGCACAACAGACCATCTCACCATGTGGCTGGGGTGAGTGGAAGAGAAGAGCTGGCACACCCCCAGTGACTGTAAGACTTCCCACCTGGTCCCATGTTTTCGACATTCTCCCACCTCCCAGGCTGCTGTGCTGTGCAACAAGCCTTTACACTGCCTGGGCCACTGCAGACCCGAACTGTGTCCCTAGGGAAACTCAGAGTGTAAGTTAGGTATCCTTAGTGTCCATTTTTAGCAAGATCTGAAGATCTGTTGGCCATTTCCGCACCAAAGGTCCAGCTCATCCATCAGGACAACCTGTTGGACCTTTGGAGATGATGCACTGATGTGTTCCACTTCCCAATGTCTCTCTCCAGATATTCACCTAAGAGACCACCCTAGCCCTGCGTTTACGCTCCCTGTTACCACAACACACAGTCTCCCAAGTGTCAGATGTTTTGCTGCTTGCTAATGGCACAAGAGGAGAAGCACATTAATCTCCTGAGTAAAGTCACCCCAGATCACTCTGCAAGACGGCCTCTTCTGGAAAACTACCCTGTGCACAGCTAATCCCTCCCTTCTTGCCGGCTTGCTTACAGGGGTGGCACCTGCTGACCCTGCGCATTTGAGAGCCGCCTATTTTAGGGCTGTAGTGCTCTGCTCACCACCTACAATTACCACAACTAAAAATACCTCAGAGTGAGGAGCGTCTTCAAGGGGCCTTGGCGCCTGGACCACACGCCTCCTAGTTTGGTACCCTATCTCAAGGCAGCAGCCTTGCGGTTGCTGAGCTACACTTCACCACTTGGTGGAAGTTGCACTTTACAGTTAATGGAAGCCTAGTGGTTATGTCTCCATTCCCCACAGAGGTACCCACTCATGGTTTTCCAGATAGTTCTGTCTCTACTCAGGCACCATGTACAGAAACAGCATCTTCCTAGACATTAGTCAAGCATTATCTTCTTCATGGTAACGTGGGCTTCCATACACCACAGCTAGCATGGTCCTTCCGCCTCCAATGGCATGACTGAGGAGCCATCACACACAAACCTATGCTGAGAAAACTCCAGGTCATTGTGTGAAGAGAAATAGACCAGATACAGGGCATCAGTTTTCACAGGTTTCACTCATATGTGGAATCTACACTTAGGATCTATAAGGCGTTGAAAGTATTTTTGGGCAATGAAGGCACACGCCTTTAATGCCAGTACTGAAGAGGCAGGAGGGTCTGTGTAAGATCAAGGCCAACCTGGTCTATAGAGCCAGTTCCAGGACAGAAAGGGCTATATAGAGAATCTTTGTCTTGAAAGAAACCAGAAGAGAAAGAGGAAGAGCAGGAGGAGAAGAAGGAGGGGAGGAGGGGAGGAGGAGAAGTAGGGGAGGAGAGGAAAGAGGGGAAGGAGGGGAGGAGGAGGAGAGGGAAATGTTGACCAGTGGGCCCTGAGTTGCACTTCGATGGAACCAGGAATGGCTGCTGTGATGATTCATGTGGTGACAGGTTGACACTGCTTATCTCAGAACGCTGGAAGGAGGAGTTTGGAGCATTTGTACCACACGGTCATAAATATGTGCGGAAGTAACAGAGTTAACCTCCCGCAAATGTTATGCAATGTGCGAGTGCATCAAAGCATCGTGCGGTGCTTCATTAATAGACACACGTTTGTGTTAAGGCGTCAATTGACAAAATAAAGGATCTAGGGAGATCGCTCTGTGAGTGAGAGCAGTTACCCTGGAAGCCTGAGGACCTGGTTTTGAATCTCCAGCACACATGTTAAAGAAAAAAAAGTCACACATGGCTGTGCAAGCCTGTAGTCCTCATGTTGCGGGGACGGTGTGCAGAGACCTGTAGGTCCCTAGAGCTCACCGGCCACCCAGCCTAGCTGAAATGGTGAGCTCCCGGCTCAACAGAAGACCCTGCTTCAAGGCAATATGGCAGACACCCAGCAGGCCATTCTGGTCTCCACGAGAGCACAAACCCACACTTGTATGCACATGCACCGTGTGTACACACATACACACCATACACAGGAAATAAAGAAAAACAAGTAAACAAAAGTGTAATAACTAGCATTAGAGAAAAAGAGGGAGTTTGTGCCATTCAGGGTCTGGTGAGCACGTAGAAAAGAGAAGAGTGTGGTCCATGAAGGCACAGGCTCAAACACCTCATCCATCCTGGCGTTATCCAAGGATTGTGAGTGTCACCAACAGCCACTCATGTACAGGTTGGCAGTCCCTGTGAACATGTCAGACCTCATGTCCTGGTGTGCTGAAGCCTAAGGAAGCGCTTCCACCACATAACGGTGTTGCTCTCACTCTGAACACATGCTCTGACATTAAGGGACTTCTTCCTTAAATACAACTAACTTGGGGGCTGAAAATAATGGCTCAGAGGCTAAGAGCACATATGTCTCCTCCAGAGGACCTGAGTTAATTCTCAGCTTTAGTCCCAGGGGACCAGATACTCTGTGGATGTTCACATGCGTATATGCATACAGTCATACAGACACAAACAGAGAACTAAACCACACAATGTAAAATATAAGGTTTTTTTTTTTTCAAGAGAGGGTTTCTTTGTATAGCCCTGGCTGTCCTGAACTCACTTTGTAGACCAGACTGGCCTCGAACTCACAGAGATCCTCCTGCCTCTACCTGCTGAGTGCTGGGATTAAAGGCACCACGCCTGGTCTAAAACTAAGTCTTTTTAAAAATAAATAAATTTCGTATTTTCCTCCTTCATTTTCAGTCTAGCTGAATGGTGTGTGTGAGTGTGTGTGTGTGTGTGTGTGTGTGTGTGTGTGTGTGTGAGTGTGTGTGTGTGTGAGTGAGTGTGTGTGTGTGAGTGTGTGTGTGTGTGTGTGTGTGAGTGTGTGTGTGAGTGTGTGTGTGTGTGTGAGTGTGTGTGTGAGTGTGTGTGTGTGTGAGTGTGTGTGTGTGTGTGTGTGTGTGTGTGTGTAAGCAGACAGGTACATACCCACAAATAGAATGTTTATGGGAGGAATACACAAGAACCTGGACACAGTGGTTACTTCAGGGAGTGAGGCTGATGAGCTGGGGTACAGAGACACTGTTTTCACTTTTAAGCCTTTGGTGCTGTTTTAGACTGTTTCTTCATCCATGCAGTAAGAAAGCATCCCTGCACAGTCACGTGATCCTCTGAGTCCCTTCTCTTAAAGCAATAGATTCTACTGAACTGGCAGGTGTTTATTATCTATCTGTCTGTCTATCTATCTATCTATCTATCTATCTATCTATCTATCTATCTACCTCTGCTCATGATCCCTTCACTTTGCATTCACTCCTGTTGATGAGCTAGAAATGCTCCCTTTGTGACTTTGCCTCAGAATAAAATTTCTCACACTGTGAATTCCCATATTGTGGAATCATTTCTAGAGGAACATTTGTAAATTGTATCACACAACTCTCTACCTTCATTCTACACAATTATTAAGGTGAATTTCACAGACCTTAACCTGCACCTGTTAATACTTCAACGATTCTGGCGTATCCCACAGATATGTGCAACCGTCAACAGGTGTTTAACTTTAGAATATTTCAGCACCCTCAAAACAGTTTCACCCCCATTGAGCAGCACTTTCCACACTTCAAATCCCCTCACCTTCTGCCATCCACTCATCAAACTTTTGTTTGTGTAGATTTTCCTGGTCTGGACATTTCACATGGGTGGAACCATATGCTTGTGGCCTTTTGTTTCTAAACAGCGTAATCAGTAGTCCCTGCTTGTCCTGGATGCCTTAACGCTCTGGTACACGTAGGCCATCCTGCTCATGAGGACCTTACAGATCCCATTGTCAGGAATCCCAGCAAGTGTCCTCTTGAATATGATCCTCAACTCTTGTTTTAACCGTCACTTCCCTTGATTTTTGCATGCTTGTCCTGGTGAGGCCTAAACTAGATCAAGCCTGGGACTCACGGTGTGATTCCACCATGAATTTCTTCAGGGTTTCTCTTTCTCCTAGGGTGATCAAACAGGCCACGGCACCCTCTTCTTCTCCTCCTGTCTTGAGCACCTTGGATCATCCACTGAGCTCAATTCCATCTTAGCAACTAATCCCCTGCAAGGATGTTGTAGTCTCTCAGGTTTAATCGGCATTAAATCCTTTGATTCCTCATATCCTTCCTCTCCCATTTCTTAAAATAGTCTCTAGCACTCAAGTCGAGGATCCTACCACTCCCGTTTCTAACGTTGCATAATCCCACAAGAACCCTTTCCCCTGTTCTCCTTAAAGAGCACGCATAATCGATGTTCCTACATGAGAGCCTGTAGGTAGGGTAGTGCAGGCAGCCCTGAAGTCAGTGGGGTGCGTTGCTGCCAAGTCAGGGGTCATCTGAATCTAGAGAAATCACAGTAGTTCAGGCTCTGTTAGAGAAACCAAGACCTTTGTTGGACCTGCCTTGGAACTGTGTGTGGAACAGTGTGCAGCCTGCGCCGCCCGTGAGCATCTCCTGAGTGGCAAGATGTCCCATGGTGAGCGTGAGGTGTTCGTTGTTGGAGACGTGGGGAAGGGTTCTTAGGTCAGACTCAGCAGAAGTCCCATACTTTATAACCCGTCTGTCACGCTTGCAGGTGAGTGAGTGAGCAGGAAGACAGTTACATGAAAGACCTGTTATGGGACATGAGAGCCAAATTCACCATGAGTTGAAGATGTCACCATGATCCCAAGTTGTAAGTGGATGCCAGGAAAGAGTTTAGATTCATAACCTGGGGGCAACTGGTGGAGGCATAAGAAAACCCGGGTAGTTAAAACCTAGGCAGCCTCCCCAAACTGATGTACCTGGTCCATGAACATATCCATTCATTTGTGACCCAGCACTGCCCTCTGGCGGCACTCTCTAAAAGTGCAACTTGGTTTTAAAGACTTGGGGTTGGCGCCCCTGACTTAACCAATCGGTAGTGGTTTGGTTTGGTTTTTGGTTTTGGTGTTTTGGTTTGGTTTGATTGTTTTTGTGCATGCCCTAAGTATTTGGGTTTCAGGACCAATTTTACCCACATGCATGAACCAAGTCATGCTGTGATGAGAGTGCACTGAGTAGAAGTCAATGGATCCCATGGCTCTGTCTAGCCCAGCCATTGTCAGACAATTCAGCTAGCCCCTGGGAACTGCGGTTTCTATCAAACAGTATTGTGTGGAGCCTTTTATCTGAGCTGTAGCATTGCTCCTCTAGTGTGGGTGCCATAATTATTCATGTTACAGATGAAGCAATAGGGGCTCACAGAAGATGTTTCCTTCTTAATATATGAATATGGCATTCGTATGTTACGTACCACCAACCTGTTAAGATGTGTGTAACTCAGCACCCTGCTCCCCACCTGAGCAGAATAGACAGGGAACTGTGCCTTTAAAATAGTGTTTAGATAAACACATGTTGTTCTTTATGCTTCAGATTTGAGGCTAAGTTCTAGATGTGCTGTTAGCCTGGCATGCAGAAAAGAGGACGGCAAGATGGAGGAGGCAGGGCACAGGCATGGGGACTCTCTCACCCTGAAAAGTCACAGTTTCTAAGGATGAAGCATCCGTCTGATGGGCCCTGGAGAGCCAGGAAGGCAGTCAATTTGAGCTCTTGCGGGATTGTGGATATAGTGGCCCTATGGAGGTGGAAAATTGGGGGAGAGGCTTGGTCTGGGGCTCACTACAGGGTTATATGAGAGACTTTTAAACCAGATCCCCCTCCTCTTCCTGCACCAAGAGGCAGCACTCACTTTGGCCTGTAGGTGGCAGCCTAAGCTCAATAGAACCTAAGCCTGGTTTTTCTGTTTTGTTTTGTTGTCTGTTTGGGGTTTTTTGGTTTTTTATTTCGTTTTGTTTCCGGTACCCTAGATCCAACCAGCTGGGACTCCTTTTCAGCCGGAGGTTTGGGGGGTGCTATAAACTACTGATATGTGGGCACCATGCCTCAGAGACTCTGATTTTGTTGACCTTGTGTGTGGCCTGGGCAATTTGTTGTCGCTGTTGTTATTGTTGTTGTTGGGTATTTGTTTGCTCGCTTGCCTGCTAAGACAAGCACTTGCTATGTCGCCTCTGCTAGTCTCCAAATCCTGCATTCAAGCAATCCTCCTGCCTTAGCCTCCCAGGTAGCTGGGAGTACAAACATATGCCTCAGTGCCTAGTCATGAACATTGGTGTTTTACAAAGCTCCCCAGCTGGCTCTCCCCCAAGGTTGGGAGGGATAGTTTGCAAACTGGGCCCCTTGGTTCCTGTGGGGTTTAGGGGCAGCTTGTTTGACATCCTTTCCTCAGTCCACCTCTGCAGTGGAGCCTGGATCCACAGAAAGAAGTGAGGACCCCAGGAAGTGGGTGTCCCATGGCATGATGGAGAATACAGTTAGGTCAGGAGAAAAAGTAAAATAGATTCTGCTCAGGCAGAGAGAGGGGGTGAAGCTCAAAGGAAGCTTTCCCGGTGATGAAAAGCATTTCATTGCCGACAGAAAATAAATAAGCCATGTGGAGGACAAAGGGATGTTCTAGAAAACAAGAAACCCTGCCCCTTCCACTAACAAGAATTTTAGCATATATCCTGGTAGGGGCAGTGTGGGTTTCTGGGCTTTGGGGGAACCTGGTCAGGCAAGGAGATGGCAAGGAGGGGGTGTGGGCGGCAGCAGCAGTGGCTTCACAGGGATATTGGGGTCTTTCTGGGTGGACACATGTCCTGAGAGACATTAGCTACTGCCAGGGGTTGATGCTTCCCAAGGACGCCAGAATGATGGCTGGCCTGAAAGCCTCCTTAGCCTGGTGCCCTCACAAAGAGAAAGGGCCATGCACCGCAGCAAGGGCATGTGTTTCCATAGCAACCTAAGATAACAGGCACAGCCCCACTGACATGGCCCCAAAGCTCCTCTACCACCCCAGCCCCCCTCCCCCCAAAAAAAAGATCAAACTTAATACTCAAGAACTCCATGGTAAACAAAAAATTTTAATTAAGACACAATCCCTACTGCCAGCTTTTCTTTTTTTCCAACAGCACCGCTCTGGCATTTTCTAATGAATGCAGGCTGAGGTGGTGGGGAGCCTTTCACTGTCCGCCCACATCTACCGTGCCAGAGCCACCTACAGGCCTTGGCACCTGAGCAATGTTACCCTTCTCTGACGGGAACTGTGCTCCTGGCAGAGCAGTGGTGCCACCTAGTGGGGGAATCTTTCAGAGCCTGCCTCAGGTTTGGGGGACAAAGCTTGGGAACTTGCATGGAGGTCGTTCAGACAAGGCAGAAGGGAGACTGTGGACAAATGGGTCGGGAGGTTAAGTGGGGTGACCTCAAGGTAGAAAAGTCTTGTGACACAGTCTTAGCACTGCCACACACAGGTTGGGTGACCCTAAAGCAAACTCTTGCCTCCTACCTTCCTTCCCATCTGTAAAGTGAGAGAGATGACCGAGACCATGGACCATAATCTTTATTTCACCTAGTTGAGACAAATATGAGAAAAAGTCCTGAGAGTCTTTGAAAACACAGGGTATCTGGGTGGCACTGGAAATGCAAGGATCCGTCAGACAGAAAGTGGGACACTACTCAAGGTGGCATAGGCCTACCATCCCAGAAGGAAAAGTCAAGGTCTAGTAAGCCACATCATGAGTTCAAGGCCAACCTGAGCAACTCAGTGAGACCTTGTCACAAAAGTAAAACCGGGGCTGTAAAGCTTAGCTGTAAAGTACCAGCGTAGCCTGTGTGAGGCCCCAGATGTGGCTCTCATGACCGAAGACAAAGGTTGCTCCCAGAAGGCATCAGGTCAGAGTGTTCACTGGTGACTGGGCAGATGTGAAGAAACAGCCTTAGCAAAGTTAGAATTCCAGCAAACGGCAAGGGACCACGTTTGTGGAGACTCAAATAAGGTCACTGTCTTCAGTCATAGGTGGGACCCAAGTTGAGTGTGTTTCTGGGCCAAGGGTGATTGACCAACAGGAACAGATGCCACAGAGTGTTTGGGCAGAGCTGGGGCAGGTCACACCTGTTTTACCCAGGCCTCAGAGGAGACCACTATTGGTCTACACAGACTTAACTGGCCATAGCTCCCAATTTACTACTGCTCAATTTATCCTAGTGGGAAAACAAAGTGCATTACGTAGAGATCATGCTTGGACTTTGAGGTTTCCATCCTTTCCTGGCCTGGCAACCTGACCTTTGGTTCCTTTCCATGCAGGGTGGCAGCAATGAGCCATAGTCCCTAGTGAGCCCTGTGGCCATGAAGGAAATTACTGGCCCTGTGGTGAGTGAGGCAACTGAGCCAGGAAGTCTGCCAGATTGAGTTATTAAACACATGCTCAACTTCTGCTGTCTTCAGTTTACAATGGGTGTGGCCTGTGGGCTCCTGAACCAAAGACCTAGTGAAACCGTGTGCATCTCAGAGCATGGGATTCTTGTTTTCAGCGGTTTTTTTTTTTTAATTTATGCTTTGACAATTTTATACATGTTTACAGTGTATCTTGATTAGCCTTACCAAAACCTCAGGCAGGAGGATAAAAATGTCAAGGCCTGGTAAGCAAGAGAGTGAGTTCAAGGCCAGCCCGGGCAACTCAGTAAGAACTTGTTACAAAATAGTAAGTAAAACAGAGGGCCGGGGATGTGGCTTGTCCCCTTCGCACCTCCGTGTCCTTTCTTTGTCTTTCTTCCATTCTTTTGGTGGCTTTCTGAGCCCAGTTAGTGCTGCCTGGGGGATACTGGCTGGTCCTGTTGACTTGAGGAACTATAGCTGCCGCAAGTCGATGAGCACAGCAGCCACGTCACGTTCAGGAGTCAAACTTCCACAGGCACCTCTGCTTCCTCCAGCTCTTCTATTCTTCTCACTCCCTCTCCCATGGTATTCCCTGAGACTTGGGGGGGGGTTAGTACAGATAGATGCCCCATTCAGAGCTCAAAAGTCACTTTCTCTCAGTACTGTGACCAGTCATGCGTCTCTGCATTGACTGCCACCCATTGCAGGGGAAGTCCTCTGACCGAGGTTGGGAATAGCACCGGTATACGTATTTACAAAGCTGTTTCACAACGTGTCTGATCTGCAAAGCAACAGTCGTGGGCTTCCCCTTAGGGCCTATGACCCCCTAAGCTATGAGGTTTTGACCCAGTTTAAAGTGCCAGGCCTCATATGATGACCTCATATGAGATCATCAGAGGGTGGCTGGTTTAGGCCACTTATGCCAGTGGGCACACGCCTCTTGCCCATCAGATGAGTACTGCAGCATTCAGGGTCCACAGCTGGCAAGTTCTCCTCCAGGCATCTGCATAGCACCTTCTGGCTCTAGGGACGCTGTCCAGCAGGGAGGAAGTTTTCAGGTCAAGTCCAGCCGAGTTCCCTATGTCCCACAAACCAAAGTGCAATAGGATCTCACCAAACAGTTATGGTGGAAATCCAAGAGCTTGTGTTGTTTTTGAAGGAGAGGGGGCTCTCTACAGCCTCGTTGACCAATAATTCCTAAAGGAGTATACTCGAGCCTGGCACAGAATTTTAATTTAATAACCCGAGTCTTCTTGGGGAAACACTCTTTACCCAGGCAAGGTACTTGTGTTCAAACTCCTTAAAAATAATTGTTTTGGGTGTTTTTTGTTTGGTTGTTTTTGGTTTTGTTTTGTTTGTTTTTTTAGCTGCAGAGTAGTATATTTCGACAAGGGTTGATACACACCCTTAGTTTTCGATTAACCCACACCCACGCCCTCCTCTGTCCTCTCCCCCAAGCCCATCCTCACTTGAACCTTTAATCCCCAATGCTCCTCCCTCCTGTTTCCATGTTAAAGAGATCAGGGGTTCCTCTTTTCACCAGCCTTTAAAACCCAGAGGGGAAGTTCAGTGAAGCCATGAATTCAGTGCAGTAAGAAACTTGTCAAAATTGCTCCTTTCATGTAGAGTAGTGATTAATATTCAGGCTGTCTTTTTAATCTCGGGAACTAGCTCAGGGTGGCTTACACCGCAGAACCACTATTAATATTTTCTTACAGAGATGTCAAGAGCCACAAAAAAAAAAAAAAGAAGCCTGCATGCATTTCTTATGTGTGTCTCAGACAGTGGAAAAAAGGCAACAGATTACTCGGGATTACAAGCCAAGACAGAGCCTAAAGGGAGGAGGAGAAGACGTTAGCAGGGTGTCAGCACCAAGCGCTCAAGGCCTAGGTCAGGGGTTCGAGTCGCAGCTTAGGGAACCGTTCTCATGACAGGCTAGAGGACGGCCACAGAAGCCAAGGACTCCTGCTGCTAGTACCCATGCCATGTCTGCCGCCCTCTGACCCCTCCCTGAGATAAGGGCAAAGGAAGTAGGTAGGTGGAAAACATCCTAACAAAGGCGCCCTCTGATCATCAGGGTGAGGCCACAGCCAAAGGGCTGATTTCCCCTAAAAGATTATTTTTTTTTTTATTCTGCAGTGTCTGTCTTGGTGACAAAGGGCTGTGCGCCTTTGCTCCTGCTGACCAATGATAATGGTGTCAAATCTATTCAGTGGGAACTCACGGACCACACATCACATGGAAGACCCTGTTTGTGCAGGGATGCTAAGCCTGAAGCTGGATGACAAAGCGGGTGAGTTCATCTCTGCACCCTATCTATGGTCTGGCTTGCCTCTCTTCTCTGGACTTCTGGGCTTGGACTATAACTGACACGGCCTTCCCTCCTCATCAGCTCAGAGAAGGCTGTGTGCGTGTGAGTCGCAGGAACCACAAGTCACTCACTGCCTGTGTGATGAGGCCTGGGTCCCCAAGACCGGTGGGGCCCTGGGAAAACAGAAAGGGAAGCACCCATCTGTTTCTAGCTTAAAATTATTCACTGAAAGGGTGAATTGTGGTCCCCCTGGGAATGTGCCAGGAACTATTCGGTCTTCACACCTGTTGCCCCTGGGACAGAGACCCCCCCCCATCCCTGGCCAAGCCCAAAATAGGTGCAGCTGCTGTACACACTCAGTCACTCAGGGCAGAGGCTGAGCCACATTTAGAAATGTATGTCTCTCTTCCCACGTGCCTGCCCTCCACACTCTGAGGGTTTAACATATGGACTCCTCCTCTCCCTCTTCTTCTGTCTCACTTTCCAAGGGATTTCTGCCCCTATCCCCCAGTTCTGGACCATAGTAGGCACTTGGTAAATGACAGGTGTGTGAGACCACAAACCTGAAATGCATAGTAGCCAACTAAGCTTGTTGAGTGGAGACTCCTGGCCCCATCTCAGGTGCCCCCAGGCAGCACCTCACTCTCCAGGCCTCCTCTCTGATTCTTGAGCCTGGCTTCAGGGCCTTGTTGTTTGAGAAGCCAACAAAAAGGAGTTCATGGTTAAGACTGAAAATTTGCAGCAGATCTCTGAATCGCATTGCCTCTTCCTTACTGGTATAGGGGTTGGAATAAATATTCAGGGATTGCGGTTGGAGAGAACTAATTTTCCCTACCTTTCTATTTGACCTTGCCTGCTAAGAATTGGATTTTGGCACGGGCACTGTGTGCCTGCCGTGTGCAAAGGCCCTGGCTTGTGGCGGAAGCCTTCTTTTTTGTCTTCTTTGTGAAACTGCCACCTGTCACCTTCCTTCCTTACCACTCTCCTCAATTATCCACTGCTCAGAGGGTTTGGTTTTTCTTTTTCTTTTTTCTTGCTATTCATTTTTTTTTTCTAATCTTTACCTAAGTCCTTATTTTCTGTTTACTGCTCTTGGAGTTCAAGGTTCTGTCTTATTTGCTTTTTGCGCCATGGGGTCATATGTCATATGGTCACTGGGAAAGCCCTGAAAGATGACAGTTCTCCGTTCTCTTCATGTAAGCTGAATCTTACCAAGTCGGCGTCTGTGCAGGGAGCCCAAGAGGGCCCATCACTTGCTCACTTAAGCCTCCCACAAGCTTGCCCAAAAGAAGATCCTGGCTCAGTTGTTAGATCGCAGCCTTAAGAGGAGGCTTCTTGCTCCTCCGTGCCATAGATAGCATGACCATCTTGAATAAAAATAGCCAGTGCCATCCTGGGCTTCTGGCTCCTGGTGGCCTGCAGCCGAGGACACAAGAGCCTCTGGAATGTCTCAGCATAGCTCAGGGTAACCAGATCACTGCTCAGATCTAACAAGCACTCTCAAAGCCTCTCCACCTCAGCTGTTTTTAGCAGTAGGATTAGTGGGAGGGGTGTGCAAATCGGCCTTGGTGTTCTGGGAGGCTCGCTCCTCTCATAGTCTGAGGTACATTTGCTTTATTAAAACTCAGCTGTCGAAGTGACCCAGGCATAGAGAAATGAAAGGCTATCCTCACCAGCTGCCAGTGACTGCAAGCTGCCCCATCTCCCCACATAAGGACATGTTACTCCTATTAGAAATGGATCCCTTGGTTCCTTCAGAGGGTACCGTCTGCCAATCATAAATCAAGCTTGTGGCCCCTCCAAATAAAAAATTCTACCATCCCAGCTGGCGGTCCCTTTATATTTGACAGAGCCTTTAAAAAAAACCCCTATTCTTGAACATATATTTCTTTTATAATTAAAAAAATACAAAAGGTAATAAAAAATAGACGAGATCTACAGATGGGAGATTTGAGACTCAATAAAGAACTCAGCCAGTCAGAGTTTTCTGGATCACATGAGGATTACAGGGAGAAAAATAAATCAATTCTTTGCCCAGATATCAGAAAAGAAAAAAAAAAGAATAATAAAAGAGAAAAAGTGGGGCTGTTTAAGAAATGGAAAAAAAACTGTCACCTTCGGCCACTTCTGCATCCTGATCTAGGGCTCATGTGCAGAAGCGAGCATCAGGGGATGTCAAAAATGGGCTAAAGATCATCATGTGCCAATGAATTATCCAATGGTGTGTGTGGGAAGAGTTCCAAGGATGGAGTACCACGTGCTGGTGGGCAACGGAAGGCTTATAGTCTAGTGCCTGGAGTGAACAGAAACAGTGATCAGAAAGAAAAAAGGCACACATTTCTGGTCTCGTCAGCCCTCTTCTGTGGGATGATTCCCCTGGGGGTTTGACTACCACTCCTGTAGACAGACTTTGCAGGGTAAACGTGGTCTTAGAAACTAAAACAACCCCAGCTCTGCCATTTTGACCTAGGGCAAGGTACCATGTATCTCTTCTTCATCTTCCTCTTCTGCAGTAAGCAAGTATAACAAGGCCCATCTCGTCACCGTTGACTCTTTATTCGAGGATGTGAGAAAGAGCCTGCAGGACACACTGTAAGAGTTCAGTAATAGTGGCTGAGTTCATCCTGGTCTCCCTTGCCCGGAGCAGGCTGCCCGTCTCAGGCTCATATGGCACAGCTGCTCCTCATTGGGAAGGAGACTTCTGTTCTCTTTTTTTTTCTGTTCACTAACAGGGCTGACGTCTTCTATAACTGAGGGCATCCTTTGCTTTAAGGAGTAAATGAACTGGTAAAAATCCATGATGATTGTAACTCTTAAAAACTGATTTTTTTTCTACTTATATTCTTCAAGAAATCACTGTCTCACACAGGGGTGGGGAGAGGGTAGCAGGGAACTGTGCTTTTGTGTGCAGTGCCACATTTTACTGGTAAGTGGACAAGGCAGATCCCGCAGCCTCAGGAAAGTGTGTGTGTGTGTGTGTGTGTGTGTGTGTGTGTGTGTGCGCGCGCACGCGCGCGCGTGCCACCATGCCCGGCTCCCACTCTAGCCTTTTGATCCAGAGTTCTATGCAAGCAATGGTGTGCATGCCCTTATCTGGGAGGCAAGGCATGTGTGGCAACTTTGTCTTTTCCTACTTCTGGTAGCAGCTCATTAAAGGCTCCTGCTTGTATGAAAACTGTGACAGCCCAGGTCTCTCATTTCTTCTGCCTTCTCCGAGGTGGCTTCCCATAGAGAGCAGTGTGCAGCAGGCTTCCTAACTTCTGAGAGAAGCTGAGTGACCATTACTTTTCTGGCCCCACCTCAGGTCAGGCTGTGGATCAGACCTTTTCTCAGTGCCTCCTCGGAAGGCACGCCACTTTTCAGCCATGGCATTGTCAGGAGGTATTGAAGGCAAATCAAAGCAACGTGTCCTTAGAGCCAAAATGATTGAGGATCGCCAAAAAGGACAAACCTGACCACAGCAGTGGCCTCCTTCCTTCCATAGCCAGAAACCGTAAGAGATGCTGACTCAGTCCCAAGCACTGTCAAAAAAACCCCTTGGACTTTATTTCACACCTGAGTCAAACATGGATCATCCCAGAGCCTTCTAGACCTCATTAAAGAAAGAGGCTGGTAGCCCTTTCTGATGAGCATGCTCATGGCAACCTACTTGGCATCCTCTGGGAGAATTCTGTCCTGCTGGCCAATCAGCATGGACGTCGTTCTGACTTTGCCCACATTTGTCCTCTTCACCTGGGTCATGGGTGAGGGGTTTGTTTATTCAGCTCTGAAACAAACCAGATTGCACCCAGGATAGCAGGATGTGGCAGGAGATACAGACTGAATTCTTTTTCTTTTTTAAAATGCTTTTTGTTTGTTTGTCTGTTTACAGTGGCAGAGGGTTGAATCCAAAGCCCTGTGTTTGTGTGATGACCACTCCACCACTGAGCTACATCCCTCGCCCCTGAACCCTTGAAAGGACCAGGCACTGTGGCATCCACATCTTCTGTGGAGCCCAACCATTATTTACTAGGCTCGAGAGACATTTCCTAGTAAGATGTGAAGGAAAAGCTATCCAATCTGGAACAAAGTGTTCTTCAACCGAACCTTTGTGTTTCTCTTATACGATATCAATAAATGACTTTGATTTAACTCTCCCTCCCTACCCCACTGAAGCATTGTGTGACCTAGAAGTAATTTTAAAGTGTTAATCTCAAATTTAAACCAAAAACCAACACACACACACACACACATACACACACACACACACACACACACACACACACACACACACACCAATTTAATCTGTTTACTGATAGTTCAGCATTCAGCATAAAAAAATCACCCAAAGAGCAATCATTTCCATGTGGGGAAGAGAGGAAGGCACAAGACAAATCAGCCCAGCTTGGAAACAAGGCAAATTTTATTGCATGTGGAAAAGAGTCACATGAAAATTAAGTACGGTTGTCAGGAGCCATGAAGACATGCATTTTGCATATCTTCTGCCCTGTGTCGGGAGGACTCGCTTACTCCTCGCTCTCATGGACCACCATCTAGAGAGAATGCGGATGCTCTGGTCAGCTCAGGCAGCTAGACACTTCCTGAACCCCTCCTCGCTCGAGCATTACGGAGTTGTTTGTATATTTCAATGGGATGCAGGCAATTTGGAGATCCTTCGGGAGGATGTACGACAGCCTACGTGAAGTCGCTCTAGAACCTGAGAAACAGGTCCTCAGAGAGTTATAGCAAGTCCCCTCTGAGAGCAGCAATTGGCCGGTGGGTACAGGATTTGCAGACACCTTCAGCCACCTCTAGAGGGTGCTCCTGAGCAGCCTCTCTCATACCAGCAGAGGGCGCTAAGGAGACAACTCAGCGCATTATTGTGAGGTAAACCCATACATTACTTTTCTAGTGGGCTCCACCCAGGTTAGTGACTATAAACAATGTTCTCTCTCTGAGTTTCTCTGAGCTTGAGATTCTCTGGCTGGGAAGTAGAGGATTCCCCTACAGCAGCTTCTAGCTCGGAAGTGTTTGCATCGCTGTAGGCATTTCCCAGGTCAGCTTACCCGGCTGGAGGTGAAGTCCCGGGTCTTAGCCCGCAACTTATTGACCTGCGATTCTGCGATATCAGCACGTTCCTCGGCCTCCTCCAGCTCATGCTGGGCTTTCCGGAACTTGGTGAGGTGAACATTGGCTTGTTCATCCTAAAGGCAAAGAGCCCAGCGGGTGAAATCGGCATGCCCCTTTGTCGGGGCTCCCTGTGAGAGACAGGCCAGGCCACGCGTGCTTCTGACTTACAGCCTCCTCGGCCTGCCTCTTGTAGGATTTGACTTTAACTTGAAGTTTATCCACCAGATCCTGCAATCTCAGCACATTCTTCCTGTCCTCCTCACTCTGCAAGTGAGAACGTAGGGGAGTCACTAGAGTGGAAGGGCACGGTTGTGCCAGGGCCTAGGCAGCGTGGGGGCACGCAAGTCCTTTCCCAGATTTTTAAAAAATTTATTTATTTATTTATTTATTCATTCATTCATTCATTCATTCATATTACATCTCAATGGTTATCCCATCCCTTGTATCCTCCCATTCTTCCCTCCCTCCCATTTTCCCTTTATTCTCCTCCCCTATGACTGTTCCTGAGGGGGATTACCTCCCCCTCTATATGCTCATAGGGTATCAAGTCTCTTCTTGGTAACCTGCTGTCCTTCCTCTGAGTGCCACCAGGCCTCCCCATCCAGGGGACATGGTCAAATATGGGGCACCAGAGTTCGTGTGAAAGTCAGCCCCCACTCTCCACTCAACTGTGGAGAATGTCCTGTTCATTGGCTAGATCTGGGTAGGGGTTCGATGTTTACTGCATGTATTGTCCTTGGCTGGTGCCATAGTTGGAGCAGGACCCCTGGGCCCAGATCTGCCCGTCATAATGCTCTACTTGTAGGTTTCCAGGACCCCCTTTTCCAGACTTTGAGTGGTATCCACACCCTGGAGAGAAAGCTCGCATTAGGTGTTCTTCCCACCCACCTGGTACGTGAGCTCCTTGACGCGGCGCTCATACTTCCTCAGGCCCTTCACCGACTCCGCGTTCCTCTTCTGCTCCCCTTCCAGCTCAAACTCCAGCTCTCTGATCTGGAGAGATGTCGGGCACGTTACCCTGGAGCTGCGCCCTGGGTGGGATGGGCTGGAAGCTGGGCTCGACCAGGGACGCCCCCGCTGGTACCCGTGTCTCCAGTTTCTGGATCTGCTTCTTGCCGCCCTTCAGCGCCAGCTGCTCCGCCTCGTCCAGACGCAGCTGCAGGTCCTTCACCGTCTGCTCCATGTTCTTCTTCATCCGCTCCAGGTGGGCGCTGGTGTCCTGCTCCTTCCTCAGCTCCTCTGCCATCATGGCGGCCTGGAAGGCAAAGTGTGCAGGCGAGGCTCAAAGACCCTGCAGCTGTGAAAAGTGGCATTCCATGGTGAGTAGGTAGCATGCTCTACAGAGCGGACAATGGGTAAGACCATAAGTGAGCACGGTTTGCCACGTTGGAGCAAGACGAAGGCCACACCTGGGATATAAAATATATGAAATAAACTTTACAAAAACTGGGTGAGAGGCAGTGTCCTGAAACTGGTCTTGTATGGGCCTGTCTAAACTCCAGAGGTTTTTTTGTTTTTGTTTTCGTCATCATCAACACACAGTTTCAAAGGATCCTAAGGCTTGAAGGAAACTAACCTGCTACCTAGAATCTCTTGAGGGAGGGACTCAAAAAGTAGGGCATACAGGACCGTAAAACATCGCTGAGGTGATATTCCCTCAGGAGGCAGCAGGTGGCGCTATTGGAGCTACAGAACTAGAAAATCTGGAGACAGGGAAAGGTTAGTTGGTTAGAAAGCCAGGAAAGGAGACACGTGATGGGATAGCATCCTCAAAGGGGCTATTCCAGACGTGAAATGAAAAACATGTCTCTCTAGGGGCAGAAAACAAACAAAAAAAAGTATAATCCTAGCCTGCCTTGCCCCCATCTGCCAGCTTTTAACAGTGCAGAAGGGAACAGGTGAGTCTGATGAGGAAGTGGAAATGGTCTGGGGTCAACCTGCGTACATCACGTGTGTCCTGAGAGGGTGGACTTCTGCTGGGCATGTCGAGTCACGGGGAAAACACGTTTAATGGACACACGGGGGGCGGGGCGGGGGGAGGGCACGCAGGGCGGGCGGGGGGCACGCGGGGTGGGGGGCGTAGAGACAGCAGGAGCCTCACGTCAGTGATGGCTTTTTTGGCCTTTTCCTCCGCATTCCTTGCATCCCTGCTGGCATCCTCCACCTCACTCTGGAGCTGAGTGATGTCTGTCTCCAGCTTCTTCTTGGTGTGGATGAGGCTGGTGTTCTGGGGGGCAGTGGGGGGGGGGGGCGGGGGAGAGTGTCATACAGTGTGACTGTGGTGGACCTTCGTATCCCATGCCCCTGCCCTCACCTGAGTGTGCAACAGCTGCACCCTCTCATTGGAATCCAGCAGCTCCTGCTCAGCCAGCTTCCGGGCCCTCTCGGTTTGCTCCAGCGTGGCCCGCAGCTCCTCCACCTCAGCCTGCAGCAGGTTGGCTCTGCGCTCCACAATCGCCAGCTGCTCTTTCAGGTCCTCCTGGCCCCGGAGAGCGTCATCCAGGTGCAGCTGGGTGTCCTGGGCAGAAGACAAAGTGTCTGAAGCGGAGGGCCAAGGGACCATAAGCCTTGTTTAGTCTTTTCATATCTGGACACTGGGAAAGTGTACCCCCACCCCCACCCCCACGGAGCTCCCCGCACCTTCAGCTGCCCCTGGACACTCCGGAGGTGCTTGAGGGTCTCCGCGGCCTGGCGGTTGGCGTGGCTCAGCTGGATCTCAATCTCGTTGAGGTCGCCCTCCATCTTCTTCTTGAGCCGGATGGCTTCGTTCCTGCTGCGCACCTCGGCATCCAGGGCCCCCTGCATGGTCTCCACCGTCCTCTGGTAGTTCCTCTTCAGCTGCTCGAGCTCCTCGTCCTTCTCCGCCATCTTTCTGTCGATCTCTGACTTCACCTGGGTCAGTTCAAGCTGGATTCGGAGGATCTTGGCTTCTTCGTGCTCAAGAGCTGCCTTTAAAAGACAAAACCAGAGCCGGACGTGGTGGCGCACGCCTTTAATCCCACCACTGGGGAGGCAGAGGCAGGCGGCAGATCGCTGTGAGATCGGGGCCAGCCTGGTCTACAAAGTGAGTCCGGGACAGCCAAGGCTACACAGGAAATCCCAGTCTCAAAAAAAAAAAAAAAAATCCAAAAGCAAAACAAGACAAAATCAGAATCAGTTTTTGCACAGTTGTGGCGCTCCAAGGAGATATTCCTAAATCAGACTTCATAATAAACGAAGCTACCTTTAAATAAAATCCCTAACTTACCTTCAGTGCAGAAGTAAAAGATGTTATTGTTGTCCATTTATGACTGTGCACTCAAACACGGGAAGTATTTATACCTTCCTATTTATTAGGAGTAGGAAGAGCTTTATCGCTCTTTTAACTTCAGCTAAAGGTTTGTAAAATTTCAGTTGTAGGCCTATCTTAACATAATGATTTTCTCCAATAAACTTAAAGTAACTCACAGGCATTATCTCATCAGGCCCACAGTCCTGGGGAAGGAGGGGACACTAGGACCCTGATTCCACCAAGGTGAAGTCTCTCCTGTCAGGCCACCCGTGGCCTCAGTTCTGGCCTCTTTCCCCCCCCCCCCCCCAGTCTCACCTCTGTCTCCCCACTCCCGCTCACCTCTGCCTCCCCCCTGGCCTCTGCCTCCCCGCCCCCTCACCTCTGCCTCCTCCAGCGCCATCTGGACATCAGCCTTCTCCAGCTCCATCTGTTTCCTGGATTTCTCCAGCTCGTGGATGCTTTTCCCATTCTCAGCAATTTGTTCAGTGAGGTCCGCGATCTCTTCTGCAATGAAATGAGTTCCCGTTGCCTGTGGACGCCTCTGCACCGGTTCTCGGGAATGCAACGCACTCACTCAACGGCTTTCGATAGCTCTCCCTAAATCTAAAGACCTCTGCTTCCCGGAGACCAGACATTGTGGAGACTCAGAACAACAGCTTGTCCACAGTGAACAGTTTCTCCAGGTGCCTCAGCCAAGCCGTGTGGAGGAGCCTAAATAACGTAGCGTCACCCACCCCCACACACTCAGGCCACGATCCGTGAGGAAAAGAGCCCCCCACAATCTCAGACATTTCGGGGGGACTTACGTTCTAAGTTCTTGTTTTCCCGTTTCACGGTTTCAAGTTGATCCAAGGCTTCCTCATAGGCATTCTTTAGTTTGAAGAGCTCGGTGCTCAAGGATCGAGACTCCTTGAGAGCCGCCTCCAGCTCAGCTTGGCTCTCCTCACACTTCGTCTTCCACTCAGCCAGCACCTGCAGCAGCATGGTGGAGCGGCTCTGTTAAGTGAGCGCGCCCCACCCCCACCCCCAGCTCCTCACCACTGAGGTGACTGCTCTCAGAGCTAGGGCCTGCTCTAGATTACTGAATGAGCTAAGGTTTCATTCCATTAGCCTACTCAGGCTAGTCAGTCAGTATCTACTGTTATATCCCAAAGGCAAATACATTCTTAGAGAATTAGCTAGACATAGATGTCAAAAAAAAAAAAAAAGACCCTGAACAGAAGTATTCCATTAAAACATTGGTTCAGGTAACACTTGTCTGGCACAGAGATGGACCTAAGTTCGAGTCTCATGTCAGCCACCTAAAGACACAGGTGGTATGAGCAGATGGAAAAGACTGTGGCCTTAACCATACTGTGGAAACTGGTTCACTCCTGCCCTATCCCGTCCCCAGTCTGTGTCCCAGATGGAGAAACTACATGCTGGTGACATTCAAGGATTTTTTTTTTCCTAAGGCTGCCTCACTAAAGAAGGGCAGAGCAAGGGAGCCGATCTCTTCCTCCCCAGCTCCCGCCCCCAGCACCCCCACACCATGGAGCTCAGCACACACGGAGCTTCCGGCACCTTGTCAAAGTTCCTCTGCTTCTTGTCCAGAGCAGCGGCCAGCGAGTTGGCTCTTTCCACATCCACCATCAGATCCTCCACCTCCCCTTGCAGCCTCTGCTTGGTCTTTTCCAAGGAAGCACACTTTGCATTCACAGCTTCCACCTGCTCCTCCGAATCCTGAAGACGCTGAGCGAGTTTTTTCCTTCAAGAAAATGAGATGGGGGGTGGAGTGGGGGGGGGGAGGAAAGCAGACTCCATTAAGTTTCGCTCTTCTTGAGCGTCAGTGTTCATCAAGCTGAATCCATGTGGCTCAAAGGCCTCTGTGCATAAACCCCAAGAGAGCCCCGCCCCTCCTAACCCCCCACCCCCCTACCCCTGTCTCCCTCTCACCCCACCCCCACCCCGTCTGCTCAAAGTCTGTGCTCAATGGCCTGTCTCTGATCTAAGCAGGATCAAAGTCGGTGCCTTAACCGATGCTATGTTTAAAGACACTCGGGATGCGGGGGATCTCGGATAACAAAACAAATTCCTTTAGATTGTTCCCCAAGCCACTGCGAAGCCAACATGCTGAGCTGTGAGATCGCTCGAAGGTTCTAGTTAGAGTCACGTACTTGGCCTCCTCCAGCTCCTCCGTGCGCTGGATGGCGTCCGTCTCGTATTTGGTCCTCCACTGGGCCACCTCGCTGTTGGCCTTGGACATGGCCCTCTGCAGCTCAGCCTTGGCTTCCTGCTCCTCCTCGTATTGTTCCCTCAGCAGGTCACAATCATGGCGGGAGGACTGAAGAGCATGGGCCAGCGCGTTCTTAGCCTGAAAATAATCAAGACACCCCAATTAGGATTAAGACTGTGTGTGCCATACAAGCCAGGGTGCATCCTGCTATCGTCACCAGCTGAATGAAGTCACTTTTTTTTTTCAAGCTTGCTTTTCTTTTGCAGGTGTGATTTGAGGATGAGACCAAGAAATCATCCTTCAGGCCGGGTACCTTGCTCTCTTCCTCCAGCTGCCTCTTGAGCTCCTCTATCTGTTGAGTAAAGGCTTGCTTGCTCCTGGAAAGCTGAGATACTATGCTTTCCTTTTCTTCCAGTTGGCGACTCAGCTCCCCTGTGTCGGGAAAGACAAAGCTCATTCATTCATTCACTCACTCATTCATTCATTCTTTATCCTCTCGCCAAGCATAAGACAGGAGTGGGGAAGAGTAATAAAAAGGAGATCCCGGTCCCCCTGAGGGAGTATGGGAGTGTCCATGAAAATGAAATGACACCCTAATAAAATACTGCTGTAAACCACGGGAAGCCAGCAATGACCTGGCCAGTGAAAGCTAAGAGAGCCATTATGAGTTTGAACATTGCCAGGGGCAGCTCTCCACTCCCAACACACCTCCCCAGTGGCTGACGATTCCAGCTGTGTCACTAAGGAAGACACTCGGGGCTTCGCACCTCTCTAGGAATGTGAAGTTATTCTCTCGGGTGAATATGGTCAACTGGGGTGTATACAGAAGTCAGAAGGGAAAGCTGGCCAGGAAGTACAAATGCTTGGCTCCTCTCGCTCCTACCCGGGTTTTGTCAGGGGCAAGTTTATATTACTCATGGAAGTCAGACCGTCTCCTTGGTTCCTGCTTTCACTACACTCAGTGTTCTCCTCTCGGGTGTTTGGGACAGCCTCCTTTGTGTGTAACTTTCATTTACTTTTTCCTGGAAATGTGTTTTTGGAAATCCTCCCTCACCAGGTGTGGTGGTGCAGGGCTTTACCACCAGGGCTGTGTAGGCAGAGGCAGGCAGAACTCTGTAAGTTCCAGGCCAGCCTGGTCTACATAGGGAGTTCCAGGCCAGCCAGGGTTACGGAGTGGGATCCTGTCTTTAAAACAATGCAAAACAGAACAAAACATTCTCTCCCCCAATTGGTGCTGCCCCTGGTGGAGAAGCCTTCTGGCGTGCCCGCACAGCACAGCGTTCGGGAGCATGGCTCACCCGCCTCCGACTGCAGCCGGGACTTCTGTGTGGTCAGCTCACTCAGGCTCCTCTGGCTCTCCTCGTTTTTGCCCCTGGCCTCACTTAGCTGGTCCTCCAGAGTGCGGCATATCTTCTCTAGATTGGCCTGTGGGTTGGAAAGGGGAGGGAGGTCTGCGGGCGGCCTTACCTTCGTTCACCCCCTAGGGGCAGGCGTCCCTTTTCCGAGTCTGCCCAGCCAGCCCCTCACCTTGGATTTGGACACGCTCTCCACACTGCTGGCAAGGTCGTCAATCTCCATCTTCAGCTCGCTCTTCTCCTTCTCCAGCTTCTGCTTGACGCGCTGCAGGTTGTCAATCTGCTCCCCGAGCTCCGCCACGCTGTCCGCGTGCTTCTTCCTCAGGGCGGCTGCCGTGGCCTCGTGCTGCAGGGTGGCCTCCTCCAGGTCCCTGCGCAGCTTCAAGAACTCGGCCTCTCGCTTCTTGTTCATCTCGATCTGGGTGGAGGTGACCCCTCCCGCCTCCTCCAGCCGCTCACTCAGCTCCTCCAGCTCACGGGCGTAGTCGCTGCGCTGTTTCTCTGTCTTGGCCCGCGTGGCCCTCTCGGCCTCTATCTCTTCCTCCAGCTCCTCGATGCGAGCCTGGAGAGGGCAGGCAGAGCCCCCATGAGACTCTCAGGGTCACAACAGCTAATTCAGATGGCATCCGAGTAGGTGCCATCAACCCACAAATGTAAGAAGAAGCCGTCCTTCACTTAAACGACGGCATGTTACCCATCAACCGCAGCAAAATGGAGAATGCCAGACACAAAAACAAGCAATGCACGTTTTCATGGGAAGAATTTGTTCAAGTCAATCTGGATATGAAACGGTGATTGCTAAAGGTTCCGAAGGTCCGGGAAAGTGGCTAAGAGAGGGCACGGTCAGTGAGCACTATATGCATGTGATGAACTAGTACACAAAGGCCCATTAATATATAAAATTTGATGATGATGATGATGATGATGATGATAGGGCAGACAAGGTTCTGTTCCCACCAGATGAATCTGCTCATGGATGTGCCCCCCCCCCAGAGAAACATAAACACTGCTAATTTCCCTGCAAATGAATCTTTTCCTGAACCGATATGGCCATGACCCTGGAAATGTCTCCATTCACCTCCATGCATTTTATTGCAAATTGGGGGTGGGTGTGGTCATCACTGACACCACTGCTAGGTCAGCCTGGCAGAGTGAGGTCCCGTGAGGCTGGCGGCCACACAGTCCTGCCCCACCTGCTCTAAATGGCTCCTGAGTAGACACGACTCAGGTTCCTGAGTGACCCACACAGGGAAGCAGGAGCTGAAAGCTTCCTCCTCCTCCTCCTCCTCCTCCTCTTCCTCCTCCCCTCCCCCTCTTCCTCCTCTTCCTCCTCCTCCCCCTCCTCCCCTTCCTCCTCCTCCTCCTACCTGTAACTCTTTGATTTTCTTCTGCAGCTGGAGGCTCAGCGTCTGCTCATCTTCCACTTTGCTTTGCAGCTGACTATATTCAAAGTCCTTCCTGTGGCGAGACATAGAGGATGTGTGAAGAAGGGGTCTCCAGCCCCTCACAGAACGGAAGCCGAGTTGGGGGGTGGAGCCGGACGTACTTCTTGAGCCTCTCATCCAGCTGTTGCTTGCCGTTTTCCAGATCCAATATGGACTCCTGGGCAAGCTTCAGGTCCCCTTCCAGTTTCCTTTTGTTCCTTTCCAGGTCCACACGCAGCTTCTTTTCTTGTTCCAGAGAGCTCTCCAGCTGCAAAAGGCATCACTTCCCCCTTTAGGACCCAGCGATTTCCACTGGGACAACTCCACCCCAGCCCCTGCCCAGGGCTCTTCCAGCCTGATGGTTCAAGACTCCTGAGAGGAACACCCGTGCTCACGTCATCCACTTGCTGCTCCAGCTTGCTCTTGAGCTTGCTCAGGGAATTGACCTTGTCCTCCTCAGCCTGGAGGTCGTCCAGGGTCTGCTGGTGAGCCTCCTGGAGGGCTTTCTTCTCCCTTGTTAGCTTTGCAATCGTTTCATCCAGCCCAGCCAGCTCCTCGGTAAGGTTTTTTACCTAAAAAGAAAGCCCGACAAGTAGAAGCAGCAAAGCCGGGTTAGCAGTGAGTGCGTGGAGCGGAGAGAAGCCACAAGAAGAGCGCGCCATACCTTGTTCTCCGTGGCGTGCTTCTCCTTCTCGACCTTGGCCAGGGTCAGCTCAAGGTCATCGATGTCTTTCTTCAGCTCTGAGCACTCGTCCTCCAGCTTCCTCTTCTTGGCCGTCAGCTCGGCGTTGATCTCCTCCTCATCCTCTGCTCGCTCGGTCACCTCCTTGATCTTGGCCTCCAGCTGGAATTTGGCTTTGATGAGCTGGTCGCATCGTTCCTCAGCATCCAACAAATTTTCGCTCTCCTTAAAAAACAAAAAAAACCACACAGTTCCTTTTGAGACATCGCCACCTTTCCTCATGAAGTCCTCTATGAACCACTCCAAAGTAAAAACCCAACACCCACCCATGCTCACTCTCGTTAATCCCGATTTCCTAAAATCATAATTTGAAAAATCAAGAGTCCTAGACACATACAGCCTGGACCTGAAGCTGCAGGTCATTTTTCTCTTGTGCCAGCGTGACCAGCTTCTCCTCCAGCTCCTTCCTCTTGGCCTCCGACTTGGCGAGCTCGTCTTTGGTTTTCTGGAACTCCTCCTTCATGGTGGCCATCTCCTTCTCGGTCTCCGCGCTCTTCAGCAGTGGCTTGATCTTGAAGAAGAGCTTCATCCAGGGCCAGTGCTTGACGTTCATGAAGGCGCGGATGTTGTACTGGATGCAGAAGATGGACTCCCTGAAAACAAAGCATGGACCAGCAACATGGCTCAGCAGGTAAAGGTGCCTGAAGCCAAGCCAACACCCTGATTTGATTCCTAGGCCCCACATGGTGGAGACAAGTACTGACTCCTGCAAGTTGTCCCCTGACCCCTACAAGCATGGCTTGCCATACATGCCCATACACATAAACAAAACAGATCATAGATAGATGGATGGATGGATGGGTAGATAGATAGATAGATAGATAGATAGATAGATAGATAATATTTTTAAAGCAGCAGGGTGGTATGGTGCATCCCTTTAATCCTAGCACCTAGGAGGCAGAGGCAGGTAGATCTCTGAGTTCAAGGCCAGCTTGGTCTACAGAGTGAGACCCAGGTCAGCACAGGCCTATACAGAGAAACTGTCTCAAGAATCCAAATGGGGTGCCGGGCATGGTGGCGCATGCCTTTAATCCCAGCACTCGGGAGGCAGAGGCAGGCAGATCGCTGTGAGTTTGAGGCCAGCCTGGTCTACAAAGCAAGTCCAGGACAGCCAAAGCTACACAGAGAAACCCTGTCTCGAAAAATTAAAAAATAAATAAATAAAAAATAAAAAAACAAGAATCCAAATGGGGGGGAAAAGAAAAGAAACAAAGAAAAGCATTGCTCATCCCTACAAGGCATTCTCTCTCTCTTTCTCCTTCCACCTCTCCCAAAGAGCTCATGCTCAAACAAAGACCCCGCTCAACCTCCTCTGCATCATCTTCTGGAACTCCACACGCATGAGAAACCCTCTGCACACGGCTTGCGTCCGAGTGATCAGTTTGGCCAAGCGGTCATCCCGCATCTCCTCCAGGGTTCCCAGCAAGCCAGCCTTAAAGAACACCTTCAGAAGGGAGGATGAGAAGAATGAGCCACCTGGCTCGTCGGGTTGAGAGGACGCAGAGGCTAACAGCATGAGGCGGAAGTGATGCATTACCTTCGTGTGTCCAAATTTGTACTGTGTGTGGTCGATGTCGATGGAAGCCAAGAGCTTCTCGCAAGCTTTCTTGCTGTCAATGAACTGGCCCTCTGGGATGGCGCTGGCATTCAGCACTCGGTATCTGTCATCGTGGACAGAGAAAAATGATCGGGCTATTGGCAAAGACCAGTGATCACAGGCTTCTCTTCCTATAGACCAGAAAGCTTAGTTCCCAGGAAGTAAAGAAAGCTGTCCATAATCATATTTCCAGATTGCTGCCTAGAATCTAGGCCTTGGGGCTCTTGGGCCAGGACTTTCTTTCCCTTCCTCGTTACATATCAGACAAGTTCCAAGGAAATGTGGAAGACGCAAGAACCTGAACCTTGACCAAATAACAGGTTATTTTGCATGAAGACCTCAAATTGCAGCCCTTATCCATGTCAAAGGACAAACGGAGAATTTTGATAATGTACCTTTGTTTAAAGTCTCCGTAGAGGATCCTGTTGGGGAACCCCTTCCTGCAGATGCGGATGCCTTCCAGCACCCCGTTACACCGCAGCTGGTGCAGGACCAGGCTGTGTTCCATGGCCCCTGAGAACACAGGCAAGACACCTGAGCTTCACCCGGAAGTCCTCACAGACTAAGCAGCAGCTGCAGGGCTGGCAAGTGTCTCACCTGGGGTTTTGGTTTCATTGGGTATTATACAGCGCACAAAGTGAGGGTGGGTGGTTCTTAAATTGGACATCAGCTTGTTCAAGTTTTCCTAAAAGAAAAAAAAAAGATTTCATTTGACAGCCTATTGTAAACTTCCACAGTGACAAATACATGCATGGTGGTAAAAACGAAAATATATGGCTTTAACTTAAGGATTGTGAAATTAACTCTGTCCTTTAGTAGCCCCAAAGCCAGATGTATAGACAACTGGCACAATTTAGACACCCCAATATTGAAAATGTAAAATGCTCTAAAATCTGAAAATGTTCTCTTTTATAAATTTGATTTTTCTTTGAGTATCAACCCAACACACAAATAAAACATTCCACATTATTATGCTGCAAAACAGCAATATTCTTCAAATAGTATGTAAAATTGCCTTCATATTTCCTGAATAAGGCATAATATGAAACAGATGAATTTTGTGTTAAGATTTGGGTACCATACTCAAGAAATCTCATTATATGGATTAGTAAAATAATAATAACAATCATCATCATCATCATTGTTGTTCATCATCATCATCATCATCTAAAGTCTGATGTTTGGTCCCAAACACTAGGAAATGTGCCCTGCCTAAGTCATCTTTCTCCCAGGTTGCAAGACGGACACCAACCACAAAGTGGTTTCCAAAATTAACACAGAAAGTGTGTCTGTCCCTGACAGGGGTCTGAGGTGCTCCTGCAGGTGTCCTGGAGGCCACTGGATAATTGGAACCTAGAATTCACTTCCGCAGCCAGCCAGGCCTGCTAGCTATAGGACACAACGGAAGTAAGTCCTGGCCCCATATTTACTAACCCTCATCCGGGTATTGTGAGACTGTCAACTGATCTCACTCAGTGACAGCCTTCAGACTCAGGCCACATTACCACCCTTGAGTAAGTCAGGTCTAGGATCTCGACATTGCTCGTTTGGCTGTGACTCGCGTGAACCGTGCACAGATTAACCCGCATCTGTCCTACCCTGAAGAGTGCAGAGACCGTTTGGAAAGAGGAGCCTTTCTTCTTAGCAACTTTCTTCTTCCCACTGTCAGCTGCAAGACACAAAAGAGGCCAGGCACTGTGAGTGGATCTACTAAACCTCTTGGGTGCTGTGGGAAAAAGGAGATGATCATGTGAGGACAAAGCCCCGTCCCCCACACACACACACATCTGGAGTCTGTCAGTTACCATCTGTTGTAGCGAAGGTGGCATAGAGATGCGCCAGGAGCCTGTTGGAAGACTTCTGGTACAGCCCCACCACGGTCTCATTGAGAGGGTCCTTGTTCTTCTCCAGCCAGCCTGAGACACTGTAGTCCACGGTGCCCGCATAGTGAATGAGGGAGAAGTGGGCCTCGGCCTTGCCCTTGACCACCTTGGGCTTCTGGAAGTTGTTGGACTTTCCCAGGTGCTGGTCGTACAGCTTGTTCTTGAAGGAGGTGTCTGTTGCCTTGGGGAACATGCACTCCTCTTCCAGGATGGAGAAGATGCCCATGGGCTGGATAGGAGGTGAGGCAAAGGCAGCTGAGTAAATAAGGGCGGCAGAGCACCTGGGAAGGGGGCACAGAGCAGATGGGGTAGGTACCTTCTCGATGAGCTCGATGCAGGCAGCCAGGTCCATCCCGAAGTCGATGAACGTCCACTCGATGCCTTCCTTCTTGTACTCCTCCTGCTCCAGCACGAACATGTGGTGGTTGAAGAACTGTTGCAGCTTCTCGTTGGTGAAGTTGATGCACAGCTGCTCCAGGCTGTTATACTGACACCAAAACATAGTGTTCTCGTGACAAATCAGACCTCTTTCAAAAGGAGACATCGTCAGCATTCCTCCTTATGGAGAGGATCCTGCCTGCTCATCTGTTTTCAGGGCCAGCCATGTGTCTTCCATCTAGATATTTCTCCTGCCTCTGGGCATCGATTGTGCACTTATTTTGTGTCTATCCTTCTGCATGCCCAATGGGCTTCTGTTTTTGTTTTTGTTTTTTCCTCAGCTAAACTACAAGATTCCCTTCTTCCTACCTGCATGGCTGCCACCTGGCCAACACTGAATGCACATTTACTTCTCACTCAGAGCCAGCCAGATAATTACATCAAATAGAGCGTGACTGATAGCATCCAATTCTCCACTTCTCCGGCCCTCCATTAGATTTTTCTCAATTTTACCTATTAGGTAATATCTTTTAAAATCTCACTTGAAGGAAGTCTTCAGCCCTGTGTGTATCTGCATGTGTGCATTTATTCACATGTGTGCAAATATGTATGGGTGCACATGCAAGTGTCAGTGTGCCCAAAGAGGCCAGAAGACACTTTGGGTGCCATTCTCCAGGCAACACCCACCACCCATCTTTTTTTTTCTACAGGATCTCTTCTTGGCCTGAGAATGTCTGAGTAGGCCAGGCTAACTGTCTAGTGAGCCCACGGTATCTATCTGCTGGTCCCTGCATCTCCACTGCTGACAATACACCACCACCACGCCAAGCTCTTTTGTTTTTAACCCAAGTATTCTAGGCATCGTAGTCTCATAGTCAGCTCTCTCTATTTATAAGGCAGACACTTTACTGACCAAACTATCTCCCCAGCCTCTCCAACTGCCTTAAAAAAAAAAAACCAGACTTTCCTTATATGCTATTCCCCTCCTACCTGACTCACTCTATCCTTCCTACAAGGAAATCATCTTGGTGTCCCCTTTTCAGGGTTATAAAAACTCCCATACAAAGAAATAAAGAAAACATAAATAATATAAACCTCAAAAATTTCAAAGCCCGCAATATCCAGAACCCCAATGAAGTGTTGTCTCGGGAGCTTTGTATCCAGCTGCTGGTTGATGCGCGTGACCATCCACAGGAACAGCTTCTCATAAACAGACTTGGAGAGCGCATTCACTGCATGGTGAACCTGTCGGAGGAAAGACCAGCAAGCTAGTGAGAAGGCAGCGGCCACCAGGGCCCTAGGTCCCTCCTGGGCTCCGGGCAGTCCCTTACCTGGTCCACAGTTTGTCCCTTTGTGACGTACTCATTCCCGACTTTCACTCTGGGAAAGCATAAAGCTTTGAGGAGGTCTGAAGAGTTGAGGCCCATCAAGTAGGCTGTTTTGTCAGCCACTGGTCAGAAAGGGAAGACCATGTTCAGTGAGGCAGAAGGAAAGCCATGCTTTGTCTTGTCATTCTCACAATCGCCATGTCGTAAATGTCTGCGTGGGGCCAGTGACACTACATCATTCAGAGAGTGTGGCAGACTTCACGAATTAGCAGGATTGGGTTCCAGAAAGCCCTGGCCATTGCACATTGCAAGACTTTTCTAGGAACTCAGCAGAAGTTGGAGGAGGGGCCGGAGAGATGGCTCGGCAGGGAGAGGCACGGGGTACCACGCCTGGCAACTGAGTTTTGTCCCAGGGACTCATATTATGGATGGAGAAAACTGACTCTTGAAAGTTGTGCTCTGACTTTCACACATGAGCTGTAGAATGCTTACACACACACACACACACACACACACACACACACACACACACGCACATGGACACTAAATAAAATGAGTAGTGATGGTTCCTTATATTCATTGCAGGCCCAGAAATGGTTCATCCACCTCTCCAGAGGGGAAGAAAGATTAATTATTTTCAAAAGAGGCTCTGGCTGGCCCCAGGGGAATGACCTCTCTGCCTCATCTCTGTAGCTTGCTGTGGTGACATGGTACCTTCCGTGCCATCTGGCTCAGCTTGCTCCTCTCTCTGCTTCTGCTTGAACTTCATGTTCCCATAATGCATCACGGCCCCTGTCAGTTTATAAAGTCCGGATTTCTCCTCTGGGGTGAAACCCAGGATGTCAATGGCACTCTGCAACAGAAAGGACAGTCTGTGCATCCATTGCCCTCACCATGGGGAGGCTCTCCCTCCCACCTTTCTATGGTCCTTCTTACGTCTGTAGCCAACAGCTCCTCAGCGTCGTCGATGCTGGCCACCAGGATTTCACCCTGGCTGATGAACGGGTAGTCGTAAGGGTTGGTCGTGATCAGCAGCAACTCTGAAACGATGGATGTTTGAGGAATTTACACACACACACACACACACACACACACACACACACACACACACACACGTGGAATGTAAAATCCACAGGTAGAACTGTGCTCCTGAACCCTGGCTGGAGACTTCAGCCACTGGGGTCAAAATTAAATGCAGAAATAGACGTCTCCAGACCTGGGGCTCTCAACCTGTGGGCCTCAACCGCTTTGGGGTCACATATTGGATATCCTGTACATCATATATTTACATTACTGTTCATAACAGTAGCAAAATTACAGCTATAAAGTAGCAAAAAAACCCCACAATTTTATGGTTGGGAGGTCACCACAAAGTGAGGTACTGTATTAAAGGGTTACAGCATTGGGAAGATTGAGAACCACTGCTCTAGGCAGTTTCACATTGCTCAGGTTGTGACCAGAAAGTCTAGGGCAGTGTTTCTCAACCTGTGGGTTACAACCCCTTTGTGAGTTGAATGACTTTTTTTATAGGGGTCACCTAAGACCATCTGAAAACACAGATTTTCATAACAGTGGCAAAATTATACATATGAGTAGCAACAGAAGTCATTTTATGGTTGGGGGGGTGGTCACCTCAGCATGAAGAACTGTATTAAAAGGCCGCAGCATTAGGAAGTCTGAGTGAAAACTATGACAGGTCTAGGGGAGACTTTGCGGTCTCTCATGCCATCTAAGTTGAGAACCCTAGAGAAAAACCAGGTCTGTGGTTTTGCTTTGCAAATGAATGGTGCATGCCAGTATAGGCTGAGGACAGAGAATAAGGAGAACTGGGCGAATTCATGCCAGGACAGGAGCCCAGGCAGGGGAAACATAGGTTGTTTGGGATAGCCTTTTCTAAAGTTGGTTGAAAACTGACAGCCTGTTTGCAGGTTGGAGCCCGGAAGGCTTAGCTGGCACAGACAGAAAGTAAGAAAGGCAGCGAGCACAGAGACCTCTCTCAGCTACAAGCCTACCAGCAGAATGGGTTTTCACTGGCCATGTGTGGGCTGAGGCTGCTTCCTGTGTTGAAACACTGGGGGGGAGGGGAGGGCAGGGCTAGAGGACCATTAAGTGCTTCACTATTAAAAGACCTTCTAGTGATCATTTTGCCCTATTAGGGAACATCTGATCAGATGCTTCAAATTGGTACAGTGAGGCTGAGGAGATGGCTCATCAGGTAAAGTGCTTGCCATGTAAGCATAGGACTGGGGTTCCAGTCCCCAAAACTCACTAGAAAGCTAGGTGGGTTTGGGAGTCTGCCTGTAATTCGCCCCCAACACTCAGGAGGCAGAGACAGGGGTTCGTGCAGCATCCTGGCAAGTTAGAGTCGCTCCAGGCCTGATGAGAGCCCTTGCCTTAATAGACAAGGCTGAAGGAAATCGAGGAAGACACCCAGTGTCGCCCTCAGGCCTCCACATGCACACACGTGCACCTACACCAGCAGACACACATGCACTCTACACACATACTCACATGATATTTTAAAAATTGGTACAGTTGCTGATCAAAAAGGCCCATCCCATGGCTGATAATAAATCTGCATTGGCTGTAGAGTCACCTACAGGTGCAACTAACTCTCCTCCATCCAATGATTCAAATGCCCAAAGGATGACTTCCTCTCCTCCACGCCCTCCACCCCCTCCACCCCCTCCCACCCTATCCCACCCCACCCCATCAGCTCACCGATCAGCTCAGGCTTCTTGTTGGAAAGAATCTGGTAGAAGATGTGGTAGCTCCTCTCAGCCTTCAGCTGGAAGGTGACTCTGGACTTCTCCAGCAGATCTGGAACAGAAGCACAGGCCTGTCAGGGTTCATGCTTCTCCCCACGGCTCAGAGATCTCATCCGTCCCGTCCTGCTGAGCTGAGAGTACTTACAAGTTTCAATATCTGCAGAGGCCAGCTTCCCAGTGGTGCCGAAGTGGATGCGGATGAACTTGCCCTGTGTGGAAGGAGACCGGAACCTTCCGTGCCTGAGAAACTTCCTTTAGATTCCTGAGCACTGCCCATAGACGCCTTTCCCTCAATAGTCCTCTCTCCTCTCCCTTCCCTTTCTTCCGTTTGCTGCGTCTGCCTCTTCCTAGACTCCCCATATCTCATCAGTGAAATAACCGGGGTGCCAAACCATGTCAGTTCCCTGCTCACAGAATCCTTCCTAGTATGCTCAAGTCTTCCTCACGGCTAATGCCTTTGCTAGCGGTGGGTGTCTTCTCCTTCTTCTGCCCACCCCCCACCCCCATTACTTGCCACATGGATCCTCTGCAGGAGTGCCCCACACACCTTTCCCACCCTGGGGAACAAGTAGCCACTCTTCCCCTTGTGGTGGTATGTAAAGTAAAGCATTTGTGTCTGCCTTTGAGTGAAATAGCTCAGCAAAGCCTCTGTTCCGCTATGTTTGGGTCGATCGGTAGAGGCTGGGAACTTGTTTTGAGACTGTTTGAACCTTGAAGAATTGTTGTCTCTCTGGAGAATCCACACTTGGTGCTACATGGGAATCTGCAGCTGCACCAGCCTTGGTCCTGAGACGCTCCTGGCAAACGTGGAGTTCTTATTTTTGATTACGGCTAGCCGTGGTCAAAGGGATTGAGATTTGTGTGGGTTGTCTGCTCTCATGGGCAGCAAGAGGAAAATAATTTTGGTATTTGGAACCTTTCCAAGCTCCAACTAACCTTGTATAATGTTTGAATAAAATTATTCGAGTGAGCTAGCTGGGTGCCAGTCTTTTCCAAGAAAACTGAACCCCTCCGCTCCTTCAGAAAATGAAGGCTTGGCATCTTGGTGAGCTTCTCTCCCTACTATGGCACCTATGACATCAAATGATATCTCCTCGTCCCTTTCCTTACTCAGCAGTTTGTGGCTCATGTACCCAACCCCCAAAAAGCCCTTACCTGCCCTGTCTGTTGGGGACCTGGTCCCTGTTTTCTCAGCTACAGCCTTGGGTTTTTGAAACACACACACACACACACACACACACACACACACACACGGCCTGTGGATTTGCTTCTTCCACTGTCTCTTCCCACTGGGCTGTACCAAGCTCAGGCACTTGGATTGTCCAGCAGGCCAAAAAGAAGAGCCCATTCCACTCCAGGGCAGACTCACAAAGCGAGAGGAGTTGTCATTCCTCACAGTCTTGGCGTTCCCAAAGGCCTCCAGCAGCGGGTTGGCGCTGATGATCTGATCTTCCAGGGTCCCCTAAGCAAGAAATCCAGAGGGAGGAAAAGGTGTTTGCAAGCTGCAAAATCCTCATTAAAGAAAAGGATCATCACCTGCTCTACTTTTCCTGGCTGCCTGGCTGCCTGGCTGCTGCAGTGAGGCCAGACCTGACCTCCTTAACTTGATAAGGTAAAGACCAACCACATGGGCGGCATGCCACCCTCAAAACACTTCTGCATCCCTCTTGTACTTGTCAGCGGTTGGCTCTCTTGAGTGGACATGCCCTCATTTGATCCTCCAGTTAGGCTGCCTGCCTTCCTCTCACACCCTTGCTGTGGGTCAGGGGATATGTGCTGCTCATAGTGCTATCTGTGAAGCCACCAGGAAGGAACAAGCTTGCTCGCTTGCACCCAGATTCACCCTCTTATCATTAAGTCTCTTATCTGAGAAGAAGTCACAGCATCCAGACCCATGGTCAACCCCACGCTGTTCCTCAAGCTCTTGCGCCCTAGCCCACTCTCTTTCCCTTGTTCCCTTCCGCACCTTCATTTTGGAGTCCTTCTTCTTGGCAAGGTCCCCAGTGGCTGCAATTGTTGCAAAGTACTGGATGACCCGCTTGGTGTTCACAGTCTTCCCGGCCCCGGATTCTCCGCTGTTCAGAAGGATGGAAAGACAAAGAAATTAGTCTGTTCACAAGCCAGTACCTAAGATGGTCTTCAACACGCCTGGTGCATACGTCAAATGACTACAAGTGGTCACACAGAGGGGCAGAGGACCTGGGCTACTGCCTTAGTTGATCCAAGCATGGGTGCTATTTTCAGAGGCTTTTTTGCCCATCCCCAACCCGTCTTTTTACTGCGAGCTTTGCTCCAAGCACTGTCTAATGAACAGTGCTGAGGGATGGTGTCCCTGGCCCCAGCTGTGAAGCCTCTCTAAGCAGGGATACTCACGTGATCAGGATGGACTGGTTTTCACGATCTGTGGGAGGGGAAGAAAACAGAGCTGATGGCAATGTACAAAGAGGTTCTTACCCATCGAGCAAGCACTAGACTTTTATTTACTTGTTTATTTTCTCTTTCTCTGCTTGGTCATATGTGGACATTTAAAGAGCATTTGGCTTGAGAACGAGGCTCAAAGAAGTCAAGCCCTTGATGAAATGAGAGGCTTCTCATGCACTGACACTGAACCATCTGAAATGGTCAGTCTGTAAGAATATTCTTTCTTGTGTCTAACCAATGCTTATGCTAAATGCAAACTCCTCACCCCAATGACCTAAAGCCTCTTTTCCCCCTTGCTTCTCTAGGGCCTCTCACCAGGGAGGTCCAGGGCCCATAGAGTGCCCACTCCCCATCCACATACTGTCCCCCCGAAAACATACCAGTCAGCATGAACTGGTAGGCGTTGTCAGAGATGGAGAAGATGTGGGGCGGGGCTTCCTGGCGCTTTTTGCCTCGGTAGCCATCTACCACCTCTGGGTTGTACACCGGCAGCCACTTGTAGGGGTTGACGGTGACACAGAAGAGGCCTGAATATGTCTGTGGAAGGAAAAAAATATATATGCATATGTACATATACATGTATATATGTGTATAGTATATATGTGTGTTTGTTGCCTTATTATTGTCCCAGGCTTCTTTCAATAACTCATAAAGAAGTGATTATTTCTACTGATGGATGAAACAACTGAAAGTCAAAGAGGAAAATAGCCAGTCCTCCCACAGCTAGTATCTTGCTGACCCAACAGTAATCTCAGCTTTCTTGCTCTTAGGGGCTTCTCATCCCTATGTTTGCTCCTCTGTAGCTTCCTTCCTCCCCACTTTCCTTCCTCCAGCCCCTCCTCTTCCATCCCATCCATCTCTTGCTTTTCCATCTTTATGGTCATTCACTACCCCACTCCACCTATTCTCTTTTAGCCAGGCAAATGGCAATCTTTCAGAAACATTTCCCCTCCCCCTCCCACCCCACCCCCACCCCCAATACACTTCAGGGTAGCCTGCTGGTGATGAGCCACTGACGTAGATCATCCAGGAAGTGTAACGCTCTTTGAGGTTGTACAGCACAGCGGGCTCGTTCAGGTGTGTCAGCATGGCCATGTCCTCGATCTTGTCAAACTTGGGGGGGTTCATGGCATACACATCCTCTGGTTTAACCACCAGGGTCTGTAAAGGAAGAGTCGTGAGGTTTATCTAATGTTCCCCAGGCACTGGACTGCTGTGGGTGGCCGGCACCCTGGGAGAGACTGCAATCGAGGTGAGCAGAAGAAATGCCTGGTTGACAGTGAGGGAAAGCGTGTGGTCTGGGGTTGGGGGATGGTGACAGATGTGATGGAAAGAGGATTTCTGAGGACTAAGCGGGGGAGGGGGTCTGTGACAGAGAACGGGCGCCAAAGGAAGCAGTTCGGCTGTGGGTGTTGGCTGTTCCTGTTCTTTCCTAACTGCTCAGAGAAAAGTGCATGTCTACAGCAGGCCTGACCAGGGACAACAAAGAACAACAGAAGATGTACTGTGTCCCCTGGGCTGGTGCCTACAGGGTCGGCCAACCTCGCTGCCCTATAGAAGCAGCTGTCCAGTGAGGGGTGAGAAACACCCCACCCCTACCCCAGCTGCCCCACCCTACTTCCTTTACCACCTTCCCTGCTCTTGAGGAAGAAGAGCCAATGGCCCACCCCTCCCTTCCTGCAGCGTCCTTGGAACTCTGGGTTAAGAGGGAGATTTCTCTCATTTCTCTCCTCACTCCCTCTCCTACTCTGGTCCCTCTCTTCATCCACTACCTCTGTCTATTCTATTTATCCTTCTGAGTGAGACTTAAGCATCCTCTCTTGGGTCCTCCTTGTTATTTATCTTCTTTGGGTCTGTGAATTGTATTATGTTTATCCTGTACTATATGGCTCATATCTGCTTATAAGTGAGGACACACCATATGTGTCTATCTGGGTCTGGGCTACCTCACTCATGATGATCTTTTCTAGTTCCATCTGTTTGCCTGCAAATTTCATGATTTCCATGTTTTTAATAGCTGAGTAACACTCCATTGTGTAAATGTATCATAGTTTGTGCAGAAAGGAGCCTAGCATAGCTGTCCTCTGAGAGACTCCATGCAGCAGTGGATCCAAACAGATGCTGAGACTCACAGCCAAGCATTGGACGAAGTGTAGGGAGTCTTGTGGAAAAGCGACAGAAGGATAGAAGGACCCGGAGGTGACAGGAACACCACAAGAAGACCAACAGAACCAACTAATCAGAGCCAGAGGGGCTTTTGGAGACTGAAGGACCAGGCATAGACTAGACCTAGGCCCAGTACACAGATGTAGCCAATGGGCAGCTCTCAGCTTCATGTGGGCCCCCTAGTAAGGGGAGCAGGGGCTGTCTCTGACACAAACTCTGTTGCCTGCTATTTGTTCACTTCCCCCTGGCAGGGCTGCCTCACCAGGCCACCGGGGAAGAGGATGCACTCAGTCCTGATGTGACGTGATGAGCTGGGGTGTGGAGGGGGTCCCTGTTTCAGAAGAGTGGGGGAGGAGGATATGGGGGAGAGTAAGAGAGGGTAGGACTGGGAGGAGAGGAGGGAGGGGGATCCAATAAGGGCATAAAGCGAGTGAGTGAATAAATAAATAAATAAATAAATAAATAAATTTTTTTTAAAAGAGGGAGATTTCCATCACCGGGCCCTGTGTCTTTCCTCTGGTGCAGAGGTGGGGAGTGCTGAAGCCCTGTGGAGTGGCTCTGGACACAGCCAGTCCCTGAGCAGTGTGGGCCACAAAGCTGCCTCTCTTAAGCCACCCCGGGCCACGGGCCCTCCTATGATCTCTCAGGCATGCTCTCCCTAGACCGTGGGCTAATCCTACACTGAGTCTAGCTTCTGCCTCCTATCCTACTCTGGAAGCCCATTCTCAGCTTTTAAAATCTGAACTATGTAGAGACGCCTTCCTTCCAGGACCTCCCACGCCGGCGCTGCCTGTCGTCTCCCTGTTCTATTGAAATGACACCATTTCCTTTGTCTCTTGCATCTGCTCTGTCCCTGTCTCTGCTTCTGCCTCCATTGCGCACACCCTCACACCCGTGGTGACTGAAGCCAGGACGTTGTGTGTGCTGGGCCAGTGCTCTACCATTGAGCCATTCCCACAGCTCTTTTGTTTTCTTCCTTGTAACTTTCTAAAGTCCCAAATTCCTTCTTTCCTCCCACAGCATACAGTGGGCTCAATGGCCCGTCCTGTTCCAGCTACAGCGCCTGGTTCTCATCGTTGACCCCGTGGTCCTCTAGAATTCCTTACACATCTGCCTTCATTCCTTGCTTAAATGACCACTGACAGAACTTGGAGGGACAGCTACAAAAGGTGGGTGCTCTAACAGCACTCTACCCTTGAGACAGTGACAGTGGTTCTCTGGCCCAAAACAATGTGAACAGTGATAAAAGACCCAAAACTAAATGCTTTGGTCAGCCACCAGTGGACCCATCTCCCATCCTGCTTTCTCGGAAGAAAAAACAGAGCATTCTGCTTTCTCCCAGTGTCTGGATGCCTAGTGCTGTTTCAGTTGCCAAATTCCAGTCCAAGGCTCTGGCTCCAGAAGTGAGTGAAGGAGGGGGAGATGCTTGTGCAGACAATGTAGGGAGCTGGGGCCGGTGCAGAGAAAGAGCAAACACCTTACCCTGTTGTCTTCCGTCTCCACAGTGACTTTCCCATCCTGGCTACTCTTAATTTTCCCCTTGGCATATTCTTCCTTTGAGTCAACCACAAAGCAGTAGGTTTTGGCGTCAAAGGGCTGGTTCTGAGCCTCGATCCTCTCCTTTTCCGACTTGCGGAGGAAAGGTGCGGCTATGCCAAACACTTCCATCTCGCTGTCGCTACTCATGGCGTCAGCTGCAAAGCAAACCCTCCAGTGAGCCCAGCTGTTCCCTGGGCCAGACAGCTGGCAGCCTCCTGCCCACCCTACCACCCTGCCATTGATGGAAGCCTCTCAGACTGGGTCGTGGAGATCTGGGCTGTCTCATGCCCAGTGGGGCTCCCCACGAGGATTCAACACTGGGAAAATGTAATCAGCTCATAGCTGTTGAGCTGCTACTGTGCGCTGGAGGCTTAGATAGTCTATTTAATCCAAGTGTCTCAATTCTTTCAGTCTGGTGAAGGGGCTTCTGAAATGCTGCTTTTGACGCTTTGTTTTCCTCTTCTGAGAAGCGTAGGTACAGGAAACAGGACATTCAAAAAATAAATACGATGGGGTAAAAAATTAAGTAAAGGCATTCCTCAAAGAGAGAATGCTAAGCGGCAAATGGCAGACGCGGTTTTGAGCTATATTAAATCAAGATGGCTGCGTCCTCCCACGCTAAGAATAGACAGAAGGCCAGGCATGATGGGACACGCCTGTAATCCCTGCGCTCTCGAGGCCAAGACAAGTGATCTCTGTGAGTTTGAAGCCAGCCTAGTTTATCTAGTAAGTTCTAGGCCATCCAGGGCTACACAGTGAGATCCTGTCTCAAAACAAAGACAAAACAAAAAGCAAAGACACAAAGAATAGAACCCGCCCCCCTTGCAGCTCTGGGGAGGAAAGGTCCCTTCTCTTCCTCCACAGAGCCTGTTCTCTAACTCCTTGGGGACACAGGCATGAGGGAGCGATGGGTGATCTAGGTTTACCTGAAGACTTCCAGAAGCCTGGTTCTCACCTGAGTCACACCGGCGGGACAGCAGAAAGCAGGAACAGCTGTGAAACTACGGAACCTGCAAGAGCACGCACACGGAGAACAGAACCTTGTCATGTTGAACCGAACCTTGATGAGATTCAGCTAACACACACAAAGGGCCAGGGGCTTCTAAAGAGGCTCAGCCCTGAGGCAAGCGAGAAGAGCAGACAGGTCATGGCCCGTAGCCAGGCAGAGCTACCAACTGCCTGGGCAGGCTGGCTCTTCCAGCCTGCTCTGACAATGTCTTTCAGACTGCAAGATTCTCCATTGTGAATAGGGCAAGGCTTCTAAATGGACTGAGGCCCTGTCAATGAAGCTTCTGTTAGCAGGTGAGGCCAGGCTTCCTGGTTTTCTACAGTCGGAGGCAGCTCTGAGCCAGGCTCATTTAAACCTGCTGAACCACAGCATGTGGTCTCAAGGCGATTAACCACCCAGCAGGTGTAGAGTCCAGGTAGGGAATCCAGAGTCCTTTGCCCAGAGTGTGGCTCAGAGAGGCAACGGGAGAATGTCAAGCCATGGTGGACAGGCCCATGACTGTCCAGCAGGGTCCTTCCCAAGCAGAGGAAAGAAAGAGAAGGAGGAGGAGGAGGAGAAGAAGGAAGAGGAGGAAGAGGAGGAGGAAAAGTGTGCAGGACCCCAGCTTTGATGACCTGCTAGAGGCAGTGGGCAGCTGGGCACTGAGCCTCACATCTCACCCCACACATGTTCTTTGAAAAACGCCTAGAGAAGAGAAATGAGGGCCATCTTCTGTAACAAAGCCAGGGAGGGACACACAGCCCAGAGCAGTGGCTGACCCAGCTGTGGGAAGCAGCAAAGGACAAGGAAAATGCTGTCACTTACCTCTGACCACGACAGAGTGAACCACAGAGGAGCAGCCACCTCCCTGGGCTTTTATAGGCCACCACTAACCCCCTGGGCTCATTCTTTCTCTATATTTGGAAAGAGAATGAGTGACACCAGAAGCTGAGAACTGGCCCCCTCCACACGTATTTTTTTGCCATTGCCAAGGGGAAAAGTATATATAGAAATGAGCAGGGTCCGAAACCATTTTCCCAACTGTAGAAAGCGTGGAATCTGAGATGCCTTGCTCTGAACTCAGGGCTGTTGCTTCTTCACCTGGTGCAATGGGATTATTGCCTTTGCTTTAGGGGCCCTGCCCGACTCTATCCTGAAGGCCATCCCACCCTAGAAGCCATTGGGAGCCTCTACTGCTTGGCAACAGGAGACACTCAGTTGGGTTATTTGCTTAGAAATTCCATCAGTGAGTAAATGAATAAAAACCAGGATTGAACCTGTTGGAATCCCCTTGGGAAAATGACTCACTCATTAGAGCCCAAGGCTGTGGCAGGGCAGTTTGACTGTGAAACTTGTGGCTGTGAATTATAGTTTTTTCTCCTTCTTCTCCTTCTCTCTCCTTCCTCTCCTTGTTTTCTGTCTCATTACTATCGTTATTAACTTAATCCTTGCTTAAGCACTAGTAGGACCAACACACAAGTTAATGACAGGGAGCTATGCCACCAGCCCGTGTTTAGTGTTCACAGCGACAGCTGCTTAGGGGCCTGTGGTTATCAAGACGTATTACCAATTAGGAAAGACCAGCTGCCAGTCTAAATGGAGGGGGTGCATGTGAGGGGGACGGTGGTGGCCTAGAGAGAAAGGGAGGGTGGGTATTGTCTAACAGATGTGTCATTTCTAAATCAGGACTGGAAAAAATAAGCTTCAAGAGAAAAAAAATTAAGGTATATTTGAAGTTTTTGTCCACTTCCATTCCACTGTTGGTTTCCTGACCTGATCTTTGGGGCAAGTGTCTGAGTTGTATGAGGCACACATAGTTGTTTATTGAACGGAGAACTGCATGCCCTTGAGAATAAAGGCCGGCCACTCCCAGCCTACCTATACAGTGAGGGGTGGGGGAAGCAGGACCAAAGGCTACATAAGGGGCATTCATTAATCACCCTCTATGTGTTTTTTTCCTACCTAGGATGCTTCAAGAAGACACGGTGGAACCGGAGGACAGTCTTTCCTCAACATACATAAATCATGCTATGGATAATGAGTCACAGAGCCTTCAGACATCCATTTCCAAGACTTAGGCTATTTCAGATCAGAGAGACCAGGCAAGGGAAGTGACTATCTGGAGAGGATGCTGAGGCTCACTACCCCTGTGCTACCTACCCATCAGCCCACTGTGGAACCATACCTTCTCATTGCTCTTGCTCCGGTTTGGACGGAAACGTCCATCTTCCTTCTAACACCATCAGTCCTGAAGTGGCCATGCATCACCTAAAAGAGTGTGGCCTCCTGGCTCTGAATGTCTTGCCCAATGACACATTGTCCCAAGCTTCCAAGCTATCTCCTGTTCAGGACATGGGATAGCTAAGCATCCTCCCTGGGGGGGCAGATGTTAACAGACACCAAGGACAGTGCAAGCAGCCATGGTTACGTCTTCAACACTGGTATACACAGGTGGAGAGGTGGGTGGCTCTAGCTTCTTCTTCATGTGCAGTCCCTGTTGGGAGGCACTTGTCCTGCACAGCCACCAATCATCTGCATCATTAGAGCCATTCACACCTCAGGACCCAGAAGAGAAATACTCCGCACTGGTTGCTTGTACCTAGACTTTTCTAAAGTCAGCCATCCTTTCTTCTTGCCATCAGACTCATCTGTTGCCATCAAGTAGATCCAGGTGAGCCTCTGAGAAAGCACAATGGTCCCATTGAGAGATCCAAGAAATCACTTGTTAAACACTCTTCCTTACATGTAAGGAATTGAAGGTTGAGGGGGGGGGATGGGTGGAGACAGAGACAGGGACAGAGACACAGAGACAGAGACAGACAGACAGACAGACAGACACACACACACACACACACACACACACACACACACAGAGAGAGAGAGAGAGAGAGAGAGAGAGAGAGAGAGAGAGAGAGAGAGAGATATGCATCTCATGGATGTCTTAGGTGCATTCTGTAGGGCATATAATTGACATACCAATGTTTGTCAAATGTAATCTGTCTTCTTTACTTGAATGCGTTATGGTATGAGATGACTACCTTTCTAAGTGGTAAGCTTGAATGGATTGTTTTAAATATGTATTTACTAAATTGCAGAGAGGGAAAGAGATCAGATCATATATTTTTTGTCTTTTTTTTTTCTTCCAGAGCTGAGGACCGAACCCAGGGCCTTGCGCTCTACCACTGAGCTAAATCCCCAACCCCTGAGATCATATATTTTTTAAATGTCTGTCTAAACAGGCAATCTTAGAGAGGAGAATTTCTTGCCCCTAGAAGAGGCAGCCTTTGGAGGCAAACTGGATGCTCTTTCGGCATGGAATTCTTCCTCTGATAAACAGGGGACAGATGACATATAGTATATTATTAGACATCTCTGGGGGAACAGAGGAACTCTTGTTGTTTGAGCCATCACACAGGCAAAGCTAATCCCCACAGCAGGAGCCCAGGGCTTCATTTATCCCTTAGGAGCTGGGGAAAAAATGGACCATGTCTCAGGAATGCAGGCAGGCTCAGGAGGCCAGGTGCCCACCCTCCCCTGGCCTTCCTCCCCATCCCCCCACGCCACCCGCCCTTCCATGCCTAGCTGCTTCCTCCCTGGCTAGCTGCCCCCTGTTTGATGTCTGAACCCACAGTGTGGACGCTGGGGCTCCCAGGCTCGCAGCAGCATTCCCAGGACCACTGTGTGCCAGAGTATGAAGTCAGCGTCAGTGAGCACATGCCTCCTGGATCAAGTGCCTTCTCCACAGCCCACTGTGAGGGGGATTGGGTGTCCCTGGAAACGAGGGACCCCTGTTAGTCTGGGCTGCAGCCGTTCACTGGTTCTGAAGTGAAGGGTAGAGGGCCTGAGCCAGGGAGGAGTTCAAGCAGAGAGGCCAGAGCTCTTCCCTCTGTTCAAGGCCCCAGTGTAGGCTCCCCCTGTCTTGTTTCTATTATTGAAACATTTTCATTGTGCAAGTAAATTCAAAGTATCACAAAGGACCTCCCACTCACAAAGGCAACACAGAGGATGCCTGACCAGTTTTCTCTGTTCTTCTGCCCCTCTTCTTCCTCCTTCTCCTTCTCCTCCTTTCTTCCTCCTCCTCTTTTTTCTCTTCTTCTTCTTTTCTTCATTTAGGCGATAAAGAGCTATCGAAGCCCCAGAATACACCTTTCCTTTGCAGGGAGAAGCATATGGCTGAAGAGATGGAGGAGGGACATGGTTTGCCTTTCTACAAGTTTTGAACTGGTCTATGTGTTACCTAGTCTAAAAATTAATGCAGTCACAACAGTCATAAAAAGCATCCCTATCTGACAATGGAGTAAAGGTTAATTCGCCTGCTTCTCATTCCTATAGTAAGGACTCACAGGCAAAAATGACCAGCATTTTCGGTCTCTTTTGGGCACTGCTCAGAAGATTTTTACAAGCACAGCTCATGTGTTATTATATAAAGACATTGATTATTGACGAGAACGCCAAAGCCGGGCAAAGGGAAGGAAACCAGCTTGGGGTTTGCAGCCAGCAAATACCAGGTTAGAGTGAGAATGTTGAAGCCAGGCTATGAAGCGCCTCATTAACTGGATGAGAAGAGAGCCGAGACAGTTGATTCCTAGATTATAGCACAAGCTGGGATGCCTCAAGTTTAACCACAAGAAGCTCCTGGGAAACGTCAACTCTTAATCTGTCAGAGACAGCACTGGTGCTAAAAAGTGACCACATGAGGACACAATGTCACACACGGGTAAAAACAGAAGGAAAGGACTGGAAGGGAGGGTGTTTGTTGCATTTGTGACATTCAGTTTGTGACATTCAGCTGGCTCAAAGGAGGTGACAGCTCTGCACTGGACTGAAATGATTGATGGGGGCTCATGTGGTTGGGAGCTCAAAGAACCCTGACGGAAGGGGATGAGCTCTCAACCTGTGGGTCGAGACCCCTTTGGAGGTTGAAAGACTCTTTCACAGGGGTCACAGGGGTCACATATCAGATATCTTGCATAGCAGATATTTACATTATGATTCATAACGGTAGCAAAAATTACAGTTATGAAGTTGTAACAAAATTAATTTTTTTTGGTTGGGGGGGGAGAGGTCACCACAACACGAGGAACTGTATTAAATGGTCACTGCATTAGGAAGGTTGAGAACCACTGCTCTAATCGGACAGGAGAAAAGGGTTTCTAAGAAAAGTAATTTGCAGAGAGGTAAGATTCGGCAACAACAATGAAAGGTAAGGGCAATAGGCAGACAGGGAAAGAATCGATCAAAGGTGTCCTCCTCCCGGTCACCAATGCCGTGAGATGGAGAACAGATGGCATTGTAACAGCAGGACTCAGGAAGAAAGGTGGCAGATGCAGAGAGTGGCAGTCAAGATTTACATCAAGCCCCTGTGTGGTTAGAATGAAAATGGCCCCATTGGCTTGGCTCCCAGTTAGAGGAACTATTCAAGAAAGATTAGGAGGTGTGGTTTTGTTGGAGTAGGTATGACACTGGGAGCGGGATTTGAGATCTCAAAGGCCCACAGCAGGCGAGTCTCTATCCGCCTTCTGCCCAAGGATCCGAATTAAACTCTCAGCGATGGTTCCAGCATCATGCCTGCCTGCCCGCTGCCATGCTTCTGGCCATGGTGACCATGCTTTTTCTTGTTTTTGGTTTTGTTTTTCAAGACAGGGTTTCTCTGTGTAGCCTTGGCTGTCCTGGAGCTCACTCTGTAGACCAGGCTGGCCTCGAACTCATGGAGATCCGCCTGCCTCTGCCTCCCAAGTGCTGGGATTAAAGGAGTGCACCACCAATGCCTGGCTTAAGTGCTTTTTCTTATAAGTTGCCCTGGTCATGATGTTTCATCACAGAAATAGTTATCCTAAGACAGCCCTTAATTTGAAGGATAACACAGGCTTTCACTTGGAGAAGTCTTTCTAACTGGCCAGACCTTAGAAGCACCCAAGGAGCTGTGGCGAGGACAGAGTTTGCATGGCCAGTTTGATGACAGGACTCCATAGGGAAGAGAAAACCTGGTATGGTTAAAAAAAAAAAAACCTTAAAGAAAAAGCTGAACAGGCATGTGCAACCTATGAGTGCTACTAAAGATGCCAGCCATTTCCAGGCTGATATGGCAAGGATTGAAATAGAAAAATATAAACTTTTTGAAATTCCCCTGAAATTTAAAAGTTAATTCTGAATTTCAGACATGTATGATAAACAACATCAAATCAAAACAAAACAGAGGAGAAACAAGACACAGGGGCACCATTCCAATGACTGAAACACAGTCCCCAGCCTGGTGTGGTGGCACTTGCCTTTAATCCCTATTTTGAGGCCAGCCTGATCTACATAGTGAGTAGTGGGTTTCAGGCCACCAGGTGTACATGGTGAGATGCTGTCTCATAAATAACTAATCAATACATAATAAAAAATATGGTCTACAAAGCAAGTTCGGGACAGCCAAGATAACACAGAGAAACCCTGTCTCTAAAAACCAAAACCAAAACCAAAACCAACCAACCAACCAAACAATCAAATAAATAATAAAAATGAAACAAACAAAGCATGCCATCATTCACACATGACAAATTTGCACTGCTCATAAAGACAGACAGAGGGGCATGGCAGAAAGTCCAGACAGAAGATCTGGCCGTGTGTGTGGAGTACAGATGGAAGGAAGCTGATCAGGAAGGCAGCAGCATCCCAGGCCCAGGATGGACTCTAGCAAGCAGTGTGTAGGTGACCTATGGCCTTTCGGGGAAAGGGACTTGGGAGCATCCCTCCCAGCATACATCAGACTCAACAACATGCCGGGCCCAAGTGTGAAGAAAGAAACATGTACTAAGGAAAACATGGATGAATTCTTTATTAATCCCTGGCATCTTGACTTTCAAAGCAGAAAGATTCAAGGTCAGCTACATCCTAAAAGAACTGCTCCCATATGTCCTAGGGGAGCAGACCCGGGGCCTCACTTGTCTGTGAATCAGAGAGAAGGGGGCAGATGCCATCTCCTCCTTGTGCTGAGGCCTTCCTTGCGTTCCCAGGTATATTCAAGTGACTACCTCCTCCCTGTCTCCCATCTCTCTCCCCCTCCAGTCATCAAGGAAAGGAGCATTGACCCGTGTCTGCTCACTGACCAGTATCCACAGCTTATCCAGGTTGACAGTTGGGCAGAAGCTCTGGTTCCCCTTTAAGTAGTAATGCCTCATACCAACTTTCCCAAAGTAACCTGGATGATATTTGTCGAAGTTGGTCCTGTGGTGATACATGTCTCCAGCATGCTTGCGGTGCTTACCGATGTAGTCGTGATCATGGCTTACGTGGCCCCGGAGTTTTCAGGTCTTCCTCAGTCAGGATGGCATGGTGGCAGCAGAAAGGAAAGAGGAAGCCTCATCTCTTAAAAGCCTCATTGTCTTCTAACATAGCTATACCAGGGCCCAAGTTTTTAGAACATGAGTCTTTGGGGGAATGTTCTCAAAACATACTTATCAGAGCATCAGATCATAAGAAGTGATAGCTGTTGGTATTTGATGCTGCTGAGAATACAAAGACAGGTGTGTAGGAACCAGTGGGGTTGTGGGCAAATTGACAGGTGATCTGCCAACAGAATGGTCACAGCAAGGGACAGGTGGCAACCTATAGGTCCTAGCGCCATTTGCTTCTAGAGAAAAAAACCAGGGCCTTTTGGGGTCTGCCTCAAACGAGACAGGTTAGGTGTGAGGTCACAGTGCTGTGGGATTATGACAATATTTCTGGATTCGTGGGTCTGATGTGAGTCTCTGTCTTAGAGTTGTCATGTAAGGAAATACCTTAGGAACACTACGAAGTAGAATCCAGGCCAGGCTGGATCTACATTCAGGCTTGGAGTACTGAAATACCAATGAAAAGGCATTTGCACTTTCTGGTTTCAGGTAGAGAGTAGAACTCAAAAGGAGGTGGGAAGGATGGAGAAAGATAATGTCTCTCCTCTCCCACCCACAACCCCCATCTTTAATAAGAGGCAACCAACTACACATTAGGATTTCTAATAGAAAGCAGTGATGGACTTAAGTTCTCCATTTGTGTCCACAAACACATGGGCAAAGGTGGTACTGATGGGGCCAGAGCTAGGGAGACCTTCTGGAACTATGATGAGCTCTACTTTCCCTTTGTAGAGACCACAAAGGTATATAAGTTAACATATGAATTGCATAATTCATAATCAATGTCTGTCGCATTCACTTCTTGGTTCCCTCTGTCTTGTGTGAGCCTGAGCACATGGCGGGAAACTTCCTCAGGTGGGGGCAGGAATTTATAGAGTACCTCCAAGAATCTGGAGGCCCCAGCACATGGACATCAGTAGAAGGTGTCAGTGGGTAGAGACTGGCTACCTGGCAGAGGCCACCATACACAGGAGCCAACTGTAGAGGGGCGCTTTCCTTCATTCCCAAGATGGAATGTAAGGGGTTCAGAGCAGGACTGAGGGGTCAAGAAGCAAATGGCAGCATCCAAGATTATCAAACCACACCAAGGGAAATCTGGAAGTGACTGGGTCTCTGTGAAGTGGCAAAATCTCTCAGATTTTATTTGCCTTTTATTTGTTTTAAAGATTTTATTATTTAAATTTAAATTTTTAATTAGAGTCCAATTACATCACTTTCCCCATTCTCCTTCCTCCCTTCAACCCCTTACATAGTCTGTCCTCACTTTATCTCAAATTGATGGCACCTTTTTCTTCTTCATTGTTACATATATATTATATAAACATATGAACACAATCTGCTGAGTCCATTTGGTGCTGCTTGTGTGTATATGCTTTCAAGGCTACCTGCTTTGCGCTGGGTAACCAGTTAAGAAGCTCATCCCTGGGAGAGACTGACTCTTCTGCTCTCAACAGTCATCAGTTGCCAGTGACTCTTTGTCTAAAGTTGAGACACTGTGAGATTTCCCTTTCCACGTTAGCATGTTTATTGTCATTGTTCAGGCGACTGTATTGTTGAGGTGCCATGAGTGTAGCGTTCCTGTGAAGTTGGATGTCTTGTATTTGCTGGTCATTCCTAGTTCTCATCATCATACCTCTTTTGTTTTGTTTTTCTCTCACGTATTTTTTTTTTCTATTTTAGGAACTTTCGTATGTCAAAGTCCTTAGCAATCTTGTTTGTATTGCCAATGGTTTTTTCATTTGTTCCTGATCTTATTTGAGCCTTGCCTCAATCCCAGTGATCAGGCAGAGCAAGTGGCCATATCCCTACTTAATTGATGGAGAAGCTATGACTCAGCAGGGCGTGTTTGTTGCCCAGAGTGATGGGACTATGGGGAGGTGCTCGTCCTTGTTGTGAGCATGGTACCTACCCCAGTGCCTCAACACTGATAGAATATTCTTGGATTATGGGGGAAACAATTGTCCCCTGTAAAGTTTAAACTTACTAAATGTCTTGGCTTTAGTTTCTATCTAAAGCAAAAAGAGGAGGCAAACTAAATTGCTGTAAACCCTCGTCTCTAGTACCTTCTGACTCTGTTGCTTAAGGTACAAGAGAGACACAAGTCTGTATGTGTTGAGGGAAAGGGTTGTCTGTCACAATATATGACATTCTCTGGGGTGACATGACAGCCTGACACCAAAGGCATTTCTCTCTGTGGTTTTCCAGGGTGTGCATGAAGAAGAACTCTTCTTCTTTCTACTTCTTCCTCCTCCTCCTCCTCCTCCTTTTCCTCTTCCTTCTTCTCCTTCCTCCTTCTCCTCCACTACCACCTCCTCCTACCTCATATACAGTGTTCTGCCTGCATGTATACTTGCGTGCCAGATCTCATTATAGATGCTGATGAGCCACCATGTGGTTGCTGGGAATTGAACTTAGGACCTCTAGAAGAGCAACCAGTGCTCTTAACCTCTGAACCACCTCTCCAGCATACATACAAAAATACACATCAGAATGTCAACAGTTGTTCATGAATTTTATTCTCTTATTTTTGATCATCTGTTTTCTTAGCCTTTCCAAGTAAATATATATTATGTTTATAAAAATGATAATGCTATGTAATGAGTCACTGGGGGCAGAAGAGATGGCTATAAATCATTAGGACCTGATTTCAAATCCCCAGTGCCCACATAAAACAAAGACAGATGTGAGGCTCGCTGGAGTTTGCTGCATGCTAGTCTTACTCTAGATTCAGGGAAAGAATTTGTCTTAGGAGAATAAGGCAGAAGAGATAGAACAGGACACCCTCCTCTGGTCTTTACATGTACACAAAAATGAGGCTTACTGAGTATCTTTCATACCCTTAAATACTAACCAACAGCTCCTCTTGTAAATTTACTTAAATGTAGTTATTTTGTGGTCCTAGGGATCAAACCAAGGGCCTCCCACATGCTAGGCAAGTGCTCTACTACTGAGATATGCTACAGCTCCATTTAATGATCCTGTGGTTTTCCATTTATGGATGTACCATTGTTCATCAGCTGTAGTTAGGCACCTAGGTAGTTCTGCATTTCATACTAACTTATGTTATTTAATACAAAAATGTAGCAGTAAGCAAATGTTTGTACTCATTATTTCTGTGGACAAAGAATAGCAGGTTATGTATCTGAAATCACCATCCAGAATTGCATGATTTCTCTACCAGTTCTATGCGAGAGTCATCATTAATATATATTCTTTTCAATCTCATGGACCTGAGTCAAAATTCAACTGTTTTAATTTTCATTATTGATCACTAGTAATGCTACGTTTTTCGTCTATCATTTACCTGTTATTCTTCTTTTGGTAACTATGTATTTCTGTTCTTTGCCTGGCTTTTTCAGAAGTTATATGTATTTTTATGGTTAGTAATTATTTATGTATGTTTTTGATCAAGCCTAGTGATGACTGGACCTAAAGTTGGGTGCTCAAGAACTCCAGAGTATTCACTCCCAAAGTCAGGATCATAGCACAGGAATGTGGGAGAAAAATATTAGGGCATTTTTATTGACAGAAAATAAACATATACAAGACTGTGCAAAAGTATGTTTATAAAATAAGCTGATAGCATGTTATAGTTTGCATTTGCAATGTCCACCAGTTTTATTGGTGTTTCTACAAACCCAAAGGGACCCACATGGACCCTTTCTCCCCACACTCGGATGCACCTACTACTGTGATGGCAGGACAACCTCAAGACCTTCATAAACCCTCAGCACCCCACAGAAGCAGAGGATAAGGCTGTATTTCTCCCTCCACCAGGGCTCCTGCATCCCTGGATGGAAAACAGATAATGGGCTGCCAACTGCAGACCCACCCTGGAATACCTCAGATGGCTGGACTATAAGGGTAGTGTCTCCAGCTCATTCCATAAAAAGGGACTTAATGGGCCACAAGGACCATTGGAGTGGTCTCCATGCTAACAGGACACTGACCAGCTGGCGTTCTCTTTAGCAGCCAAGGAACGTGTCTGCTGTCCCTTTCCCCACGTTCCTCCCTGAGGCCTCTGAGCACTCACTGCCTCTCAGTGCCACAGCAGCTTTAGTTGCTGTCCTGCAGAGGGTGGATTCAGAGTCTCTGGAGCCACTGATCTTTCTGTGCCAAGAAATGGGAACAGGAAGACCCTGCATGTAGGCCCTGACTCCACATGTCTCTCATCCCTGTCTGACCACACGTTCTCTTTCTTCTGGATTTGCTTAAGTTCGTTGAGAGCTCTGCCTTCTGCAGTCTCTTTGTCCCTCTCTCACCCAGGTAGCCTACTCCTGCATTAGTCAATGCTACTCTGCTAAGCTGGGGCAAGCTGCTGAGACTTGCTTCTTTCAAATCCACTCAGAGGAACTCTTCTTCCTGTGTTTTACAGGATGTAGACAGTGGCAGGACGAATCTTAACCTTTCAGGTGTGTAAGCCACCACATTGCTCAAGGCAGGCACAGAACACTTCCACCACTCTGGAAGAGGCCTTGTGTCTGCTTCAACCACAACCAACCACCCCAAGTTCTGATGAATTGAGCACTATTCTGATTTGTGCTCCCAGCAGCACTTGAAGTTGTCCTAATGTCATCCTGGTTTTACAAATGAAAACCCTAACAAACAGGTTAGGTTGTTGCTTTTGCTCTAGTCCATCCTGGACACTCGCATCTTCCTTGACCCCAGCACAATATGCATAGTTACAATATGATTTGGAGTGTCATGGCTCCTGGGAATCAAAGAACCAATGCCCAACCCTGAGTTATCACTAACTGAATATTTGATGACATTATATGACTATTGAATCTTAAATGTCTCTAAAGGCCCATGTACAAAATGTCTTGTCACTAGCCAGTGTTATTGGGATGGTACCTCCTTTGAAGGATGTATTAGTTTGCTTCTCCAGTGCTGTGATGAAAAAGCAACTTGGGGAGGAAAGCATGTATTTGACTTACAGGTTAAAGTCATCATTGGGGAAAACCAAGGCAAGAATCTAGAGGCAGGAACTGAAGCAGACATCATGGAGAAATGCTGCTTGACTTGCTTCCTTTGGCTTGTTCAGCTAGTATTTTTATACAGCCCAGGCCTATCAGCCTAAGGATATATTACCCACTTCTACATCACTTAGCAATCAAGAATATGTTAACACAGACATATGCATAGCCAAGCTGGTGAAGGCAACTCTTTGATTGAGGGTGACTCTTCCCAGGTATGTTAAATGTTTGTAAGTTAACTATGAGGAAGGGGACACTGAACCTTGCTCTCTGCCTCTCAGCTGTCTGGTCACCAATAGGTGGGCAGCTTGACTGAACCATGCGCACCATGTCATGATGTTCAGACTCTCCATTCCCCCAAGCAATGGAGTCAAGCCACCATGGACTTTCAAACTCAAACAATGTTTTCTAAGTTTCCCCCTCCTGGGTTATATTGCCACAACAGGAAACTAACATAAACAATCCTCCTATGACCCTAAATCTCAAAACATGTTTTTGGCATGGCAACGAGAGCATGTTGGTTGGTCTCTTTTGGAGATACACACTGGGACTGTGCTCTGGGTGAGCAGGTGGAGGTGTATACAAGCACAATTAGCTCCTCTGCTGGTAAGAAATGAAGGGTGCTGATGAATGCACAAAGTTCACTAAGCTTTTGAGTATGTCAGAAAATTTCCACAGTCTAAAGGGGGGGAAAGCTCAAGCTTTCTGTCACAATGACAGACAGGGACGCAAATGTTCTAATGAAATAGTACACAGAGAACAGATTGAACCACTTTTAAAGTACCTTATAAGGGTGGTACTTGTGTCCTCAGACTACCAAGTCACCAGAGCAGTGATTTCAGAGGGTCCCTTAAGATATCAGGTCAGACTTTTGCTGTCCTTCCAGTACCTACCCCCCTAGCACTTACAGCAAAATCAAAGTCCCTTACTTGAACCCAAGCCTAGCAGTCTGTGGCTTCTTGCTGCTCCCTGGCCTCTTTTCTATAGGTCTGCACGGCTCACTACTCTGTCACACTGGTCCTCACATGCTGAGTGAGCCCTGGTGTTGGTACCATAGGCTTAGGGTGGCTTCTGTCAAGAAGGTTCTCCTAGATAAAAAGCTCACTCTCATTTTCCTCAGTAACTACCGGGTGAAGGAAACCTGTCTTAAGTGTGTTTTTGATAAGAAAATAAAAACATCACACATTAAGTCTTTAAGACACAAGGTCATTCATTTATCATTAGGATCCAGGGTCGAGGGGCACATCTGTTGATGGCAGAGCCTGAGGCTGTGCTGCTACTGCAGGGTAGTAAAGCAAGGTTAAAACAAGAGTACAGAGCAAACTGGTTTCTGCTGCATTTACTCTCGAACAGTCCATTAACCTATTATCCATATTTCACATGACTTGGTTGTTCCAATCATGGAGGCAAAGGGCCAGTCCTTCAACGCTTAAAGGTCCCACATTACTACTTTAAAGATGACTAAATGCCAGCATGGGCTTCAGAGAAACCAACCACATTTAAACCATCTCTCCTTCCATCCACACCCATCTTCCCCTCTTTCTTCACTCTTACCTTGCCTGAGTTTCTCTGTGTAGCCTTGGCTGTCCTGGACTCATTTTGTAGACGAGGCTGGCCTCAAACTCATACTCTGCCTCCCGAGTGCTGGGATTAAAGGCGTGCGCTACCACCGCCCAGCCTGAATTTCTTTACAACACTAATTACTATGACAGCACTCAGAGTGTCAATCTGTTTATAGTCATCTGTAACATAAGCTTCCTGAGACTTGGCTTGCTCCCATGTAAGGATGTTCTTGTAGGTATTTAATGAACATGTAGCTACTGAGCAGAATGTTTCCAGGCTAACAATGCCAGAGGAGGAAAGAAGGTGAAAGAAACCTGTTCATTAGGACCTCTGCTCTGTGCACACTTTTAAGGACACCAGGAGCTTTGCTTTAGGGAGGGCCAACCTAACAGACTCATTTACATAATTAGCTCCTTAAAGACTTAAAGGATAGTAGTGAGCACCTGGCTCCCTAGCACTTGGGAGGCAGATCTCTGAGTTCAAGGCCTGCCTGGTCCTTGCACAAAGTTCCAGGACAGCCAGGGCTAAAGGGTCACATTGTGAAGTGACTGACTGTGGGACTTGAACATATACACTGTGAATGACATGATTTGGCCTATGTATAACAGGTACAGGGTGTCCTTTCATAGTAACATAAGTACCTACATTAGGCTTAATGTACAGACTGAGAAGTTAAAAACCAGAAGATAAGCTTGCATTATATGCATATAAAGCTAACCAGTCTCAGAATGCTTCCCAGCAAGGCTTATTTATAGCATCTCTGGATTTATTGGAAAGGTTAAAGTTGAAAACGTGATAGCCAAATCCAGTTGCCAGAGAAGTTTAATTCAGATACAAAGCCAAGATCCATTACTCAACAAGCATCTTCTTTTCTTTCTTAGAAACAAGGTCTCATTATGTAGCATGGCTGGCCCCAAACTCTCTATGTAGATTACTGGGCTGGCCTCAAACTCAAGAGAGCCACCTGCTTCTGCATCCTGAGTGCTGGAACTAATGGTGTGTGCCAGCATGCTCAGTCCAACAGCATTTCCTCAAATAGCTTGTTGTCTCTCCATCCCACAGTTAATCCAGGTGTGATCTCAGTCACCTGTCCCTGGAAATCCAGGTCTCAGCATCCCATGCCTGGGAGCGCGCATTTTAACAAGCACGTATTTACCCACGCAGTTCAGTCTGTGGCCTCTGGCCCACAATGGTATGCTAGGCACCCACTTTCACAGAAGCAAAGTAATGCTTGTCCAAGTCGCTGAACTGACTGCATCTTTATTTCATACACTGTGTAATCTGGTACATTAAAAAAAAACAAAAAAACAAAAAAATCAGACCACAGTCATGATTAATATCCTCATGCCCATTTGGTCTATCATGAAAACCAGCTAAGTCATTTGGCTATTGACCAAATAAAAAGCAGGAACTGAACCAACAGTTATGTACAAACAGCAAGTTTTCTCCTTCAGTCTCTTTCAGTCATCAAAGCAGCAATTGCTGAGGGAATGAAATGCAAACCTGACAGTGACATTTCTTTTCAAGGAAGCCTGAACTTCTACTTTTGAGTATAAAGATAACTTGAAATCAGGAGCAGTGGCGTCCCATGCCAACTCCTGTAGAATCTGTGTGACCTGTTTTACAGGCTGAGGCAAAAACTTGTAAGAAGGAAGTCTTCTGGAATGAGTCCTGGTGGTCTTACCTTAGGCAGTGTCCTTAGCTGTAGTTTCTTGGCAATTACTTTTATCTGTTCTGTTCTCTTTCTCTTTCATGAGATGTTCCTGATAGCCCAAGCTGAGATGCCAAACGAAGAACTAGATACGAAAATGACCCCTGAGACAGAATCACCAGCCATGACCTTACCTCTGAGAAAACCAGTGCTTTATCACGCTTTAGAAAAATGCTTGGCTCGGGGATCTCATGAATTATTTACAAAACTCTTCCAACAGCAAAAGCTCCATATGGCAATGCATATGTTATCAAAAGTAGGCTTTAATATCCTCCCAGATATAGGGGTTCATATAGATTGGCTATTACTCCACATTCACCTCTGCCTTATACGGGAATTTATGAGGAGGACAATAGATGGAATTAGTGGAAGGAATGTGTCTTGGTTTTCCCTAAATGGGGCTGAGCGCCTTGAGCAGGCTCAGCCTCCTCGGTGTCTTCTTTCTAAAAAGAAACAAGAGGATTCAAAGAATAACTAGAAAAGGTGCTGGTCCAATTAAATGCTGTAGGGATGAGTAACAGGAATTTGGACTATTTAGTAAAATTATTTGGACAAAATATTGACCTTAAAGTACCTACATATAGAAAAAGAAGCCTCAAATAGAGAAGAATTGGAATAGTTTAAAATTCACACTTTGAAGGTTCACATAAGACTTAGACACTAGATGTTAGACAATAACCACAAAAATTTATTAACCTGTTTTTGGTAGCATGCTGTTAACTCTGGGTGATCTTATGCTTTCCTGTGCCTAGTAATAAAAACAATGATGTTATGTGTTCTATCCATGATTGCTTCCCTGAACCCATCTTCCAATAGTTGTAACCACAAAGACATATTTGTTTCACTGTGTATAAATATCCTTGCCTAAAAGCTGTAAAATACACTTGGATTCAAACTGCCTCTGTGTTTGTTTCTGTTTGTAACCTTGGAATCCTTACCTACCTAGTCTTCGAGGACCCTCGTCCCAGGGACTCCCATACACAGCGGGGGTGGTCTGTGGCAGTGGCTCACACCTGTAATCCCAGCACTTGGGAGGCAGAGGCAGGCAAATCTCTGTGAGTTCAAAGCCAGCCTGGTCTACAAAGCGAGTCCAGGACTACCAACACAGAAACCCTGTCTCAGAAACAAAACAAACACCCCAAACCAAGATAACCTGAGTGCCTATCCATACACATAGCATCAATACAAGCACATAAACTGAAACAGCAAGAGCACTATGGAAATGGTACTCTTTTCTACGCCTAAGCAAGGTCCCAGACACTGGCGAGGCAGCAATACCACTCCAAGAGTGCCGTTCCTAAGGGTGTGTGCTCATGTGCCTCTCTCTGATGGTTCTGGAGGCCTGTTCTCCACAGGCTCTGCCTTCCCTGGCCCTCGGGACTCATGGCAGCTTCGTGGCAGCTGGGTTGGCTGAGGCCAAGGATAAGATCTCATACAGAATGATGTTCTCAGGGTATGAAGGCCATGCTGTAAGTTACATTAGACACACGTTCCTCTGGGAGACAAAGCTTTCTCTTCAGCAAGACAATCCTGCATCTGGTGATACCACTGTGGCTACCTCTTTTTCATGTGTGACCTCATGTGTGCAGCAATCGAACCAGCTATTTCTGCCTTCTTCTTGTTCTGGCCAAAATAATCAATAAATTCTCCATCTGGTCCAATCAAGTACATTATTATTGTATGATCCACCTGTAAAGCGAAGGGGGAGAAACACATGTGAATGAAGATTATAGTCTTATTTTACTGAGTAGACAAATGCTGCAAGATAAGAGAAGTTAGCATCAGTACTTTCACAGCCACTGCAGCATCCACCACAGAAGCATTAGCTACAGGGCCTGCACAACCGCAGCACACACAGCCCCGACACAGCAACGGCTGCTGCTGAGGGTCAGCGTGGGATCTTTTTGGTACCACTGTTCACACACTTACCCACACTGTCTCTGAAAGAATAATTCACCTTTTACCAGCCTTCATTAAGTAGCCTATGCCAGGGAACAGGCACGCTATTTTGAAATACCTTCCACTTTTACTGGAGTCTCTCATCTGACCCCATCTCCACTCATGGAGCTGTCACACAGGCACTGGAGCTGCAGTCAGAACTACTTTCCTCAGTGAGTGCCTGGGTGTCCACCTTCATGTTTAAGGCTCTCATTCACTACTGCTTGAACTCTGCTGGCCACATTTTATGAAAGCCAGAAAACCAACCACTAGCTGAAGCATGTGATACAAATCCTACAGTCATGTAATCCAGGTATTTGTGATTCAAACACAAACTGGAAGACATTTCGGGGAAATTTACATTTGCTACTGCACATGCTCTCTGAAGCGAACTGCTTGGAAACCCCCCGCCACAAACGCTACTCTCTAGGGGCTTCTTCAACCCATCGTCATTTTCCCAACTATGCTCTTAAAATGTCTCATTCCAACTTAGGTTCAGACTAGTCATCACTCATTTTGGATATTCATTTCCATAACATTTTAATAGTAGATCTGGCATCCTAAGTCCTTGGAATTTGTTGCAGGCTTATTTGGCAAGACAGGAAGAAAGATAGGAATGCTATCACACATACCAAACTGGAAACACCCCTGAATATATACCCCAAGCCACATTATAAGGCTGTGAGGCTACTATCTTTTTATACACACACATTCATAAGGAGCTAGCAAATGGAAAGAGCCACTCTCCTGCCATCAAGAAAGAATGTCATCAAGAGCTCAGACAGCTGGTGACTTCATGTGGAGAATTTACTGTAGGAGCCAGGCAGGGCCTGGAATTCTCCTCACATCTGACAGAAGAATCAGCATTAAAACTCTGGCTTTCTTCTCTAGCCTTTCTCTGTAGCTTATACTCCTCTTTCCTTCACTGTTTCCTTTCTTAAAGAATTTTTTTTTGACAATTTCATATATACACATAATATAGGTCATTCTTCTCCTTTTCCTCTATTCACTTTCCTCCTTAAAGAATAGAACTGAAGTATGTTGGACTTACTTCTGAGGGTTAATATAAATTACCAACTAGTATAAGTAAGACATCCTGTGCCCTTGCCAAGCTTGTTCCTGTTCACTTGCACCCGCATGAACACGCACAGAGCACAGAAACAATGCTAGGCGCCCTCCTTTGTCATTCTTCATCTGATTCCCTTGGGACAAATCTGTCAGTAAGCCTAGAGCTAGGCTGGTAGCTCCAGCACGCCTCCTGCTAGCACCGCCAACAGTGCAGGCTCAGGAGTGCATGACCATGCAAGGCCTTTTATGTGGTTGCTGGAGATTTGAACTCAGTGCTTTGCAACAGGCACTGTTCCCCACTGAGCCATCTCCAAACCCCTCTCGTCATTTCTGCGTAAGACCAGAATCCTCTATAAAACACAAACAGGCTGGCAAGGGGAAATTGTATACACTACTAAATGCCTGACCTCATATGAGGACCAGGCATCTGTCCAATTTCAAAGCACACATCCTTTTCTTATCACTATGCTGCCACTATTTCCAACTCAGGCACAAAGGTGGTAACCCATGTTTCTTAAATACACACTGTCACTGTCTCAACAGGCACACTAACCTTCATTCTGGTCTCCCAGAGTCCCTTGGTTCTTCTCCCAGGGAACCACTGTCACTAGCTGCTACTGTATTCTCAGAGAATACTTACTATGTCTGTACCCAGCACCAGCCCCCACTGTCACACAACCGACACTTCAGGACAGTCTCTTGTCAGGTAACACAGAAGCCACTGTTTCACATCAGGACAGATAAAGTAACTCTTCAAAAATGGTTGCTTGGGTGTCACTCCTTGGTCTTTATCAATGATGCTGTAAGATTCCTCCTGTAAGCTGATTTCCATGTAGCACCAATGCCAGTAAAAGCAGTTAACTTTACAGCCCTCCCTGGTCCCCCAAAGAGGACTATCAGATTCAGTCCCATTAACAATGCATGGAGACACCTGCTTTCACTCCAACAACACAGTCCACTTTTTCCTATCCTGACAACAGTATTTTCAAACTTTCCAATCACAGCTAAACTAACAGATTAAAAGAAAAAAAAGGCATATCATTAAATAATCCACATTTCGTTATAAATTTGATATCTTTGTTTAGATTAAAAAGTCATTTGTATTCTCCCCAAATTGTTTTCTAGCTAACATTTATATATAATAATGTAGGATTATGCATAAAATAACCATGTACACAATAACATGCAAATGTAGCTTTGTGGTGGATGCCATTTGGATGCTCAATTTATATCTGTCTAAAGATTTTACTTTTATCACTACTATTGTCTGAGATGATGAAAATATCCCACTACATCTCAAGGTTAACCTTTAAGCACTGCTCTATTAGTCCTTAATCCTAACCGGCATTTCTATTTACCCATGGCCTCAAGATATAAGGAGCCACTAACGCAAACTCTAAGCAGTGGATAGTGTCTCCCCCTGTCGCTTGACTTAGCTAATGCACAGCAATGAAGTCACTGAAAGCTTGGCCTTAGGGCAGGAAACCAGTATGTAGGAAAGCAGGGTCTAGGATGCCTCCTAGAAGGCCAAGGAAGCCTTTGTACATTAATCAACTACATTTTAGATTACCTGCATCCCAAGTACATATTTTGAGGCCTAACTCATGTTTGCTCTGCTAATGCACTCACCAGTTCCAGGCTGTGCACATAACAAGGAAATGTAATTCTTGCTACACCAAGGGTGACTGATGGAGACTATGCGATCCAGGGTGAGCTTAAAAGATTGTGAAGGGGAAACTGACAGTATCATGGAACTACATCGGCTAGCAGCTCGACCTCATTCCTGTAGTAAGGGGAGCTATGGTTTCTGTGAAATACTTATCATTTGAATGGAATGTTTTACTTATTTTTATTTTTGAGACAAGGTTCTCACTATGTGACCCTAGCTAGCCTGAAACTTACTGTGTATACCAGGCTGGCCCCAAACTCAGTGTTCTACCATGCCTGGCTGAACTAAAATGTTACAAATAAAATCAGCCATTTGGTTTATTTGCAAAATGTCTTTTTGACTTTAGAACAGGACTATTATAGAATTTAACAAAATGTGTTTATGGCTGGATACTTAGCCCCTCCAACCCCCTCTGGCAAAACTCTCAAAAGATTTACGATAGCCTCAGTTTTCTTCTTTTTAAGAGATTTTTGCTTTATGTGTTTGAGTGCTTGCCTATATATATGTATATACATGTACCACGTGTGTGCCTGGTGCCAGTAGAGTCCAGAAGAGAACAGTGGAGTTACAGTCAACCACGAGGACAATGTAGTGCTGAGAATTCACTGGAAGAGCAGCCAGTGCTCTCAGTCACTGAGCCATCTCTTCAGCCTTCCAGGTTTTCCTCTACTTCAGGAGCTTGTCAGGCATGTAAACTGTGTGAGAACCTAGGATCCTGGGCCAGGCCAGGCGTGAAAAGCTGAGCATTTACTTACTATGTAGTCCTCGTCCTCATCCTTAGGCCCGGGGCTGTAATACACCCTGTACGCTCTGGCCACTCCATCAATCTCCTCTCTTGTGCCAGTCAAACCAACCAACTTGGGAGAAAATTCTAAATATAAAAAAAGACAGACAGTGAAAATGAAAGACAAGAGACGTAACAGTCTTTACTTAAAATAAAACAGAAAACATACATAAATAAAAACCCTAATGTCACTTTAAAGCAGCTTTGGTGCCACTTTGTTCCTGAGTCTCAAAACAAAATTTAAAGAAAAATAAACTCACAAAGATTTAATGAAAATATTCTGTGACGTATGTTGGCTCTTTTTGTGACTATTGTAAGGCTTTGAAGGAAATGTATTTTAGTAATTTAAATCATATTTGAAGTTGGTTTAGTTACAAACATATGCAGGAGGTTTTTCACAGTAGCACATGGAAACTAAGTTATTAGTTCAAGAGGCTGGGAGGATGGATCAGTGGAGTGAGCGGCTTGGGAGGACCCAGGTCTAACCCGCTCTCCATTCTCCCTCCCCTCTAGGAACAGGGCTCCTGGAAGAGGGGGCAGAAAGACTGCAGAGACGGAGGGGATGATGACTCCAAGCAACAGTGTCTCCCAAAGACAAGGAGACCGCTGACAGATGAGCTCAGAGACCGTGACAGCATGGACAGAACCTGTTCAAACTGGACAAACTCTGAGCACCAGGAAGGGAAGTGCACACAGTCCCCACCCTCCCCAAAAGCTTTCTGCAATTGATGCTGGCTGGGAAAGGGAAACTCCGTTTTCTCCAGTGAGGTGTTAATGGGAACACCAACCAATGCTAGAGCAGGCCCCATGCCAGGAGTGTTTGGTGGCCACACAAATGTGCCCCATGTTCTTTTTGAGCTTTTGTTTCATTGTTTTAGCAGTTTTTGTCTTTTTAGTATTTGTTTGATTTTTGTTGCTGTTTTTTTTTTTTTTTTAATTTGTTTTGCTTTTGAGGAGGGAGCTAGGACATGAAGTTGGATGGGCAGGGAAGACTTGGAAGGAGTGAACATGACTAAAACACTGTATGAAATTTTTGTTTGCTTCTGAGATTTTTTGAGACAGGGTCTCTATGTAGCCCTGGCTGTCCCCGAACTCACAGCTCTCCAAAGCTAGGATTAAAGGTGTACACCACCATGCTTGGTGGAAAAAATTAACAACAGCAGCAGCAAAGATGGCTCAAAGGGTATCTGTAAGAAAATTCATGCTATGGTAAAAGAAAGCTCAGCTACAGGCAAATAGAATGTATGTGCTGTTTTGTTCATTAGAATTTACATAATCTTGGAAGACTCTTAAAATGACTGAATTAAACAGGGAACAGTGGCACATTTTTAATCCCAGCAATCTGGAGGCAGAGGCGAGCAGGTCTGTGAGTTCAAGGTGAGCCGAGTCTACAGTGAGTTCCAGGCCAGCCACAGGTACAGTTAAATCCAGCCTCAATAAATAAGTAAACAAACACACAACTGTAAGGACTGAGGCCAAAATTTGTTTATATTTACAAAATTCATCTTTAATCTCCTGTTGTATACAATCCTGAAGTATGTTTCTCCCTTCTATCAAAAAGGACAGTGAGGTACAGAGTGAGAAGCACTGCACCCTTACTCTCCACTTAACTTAGGTGGCACAGGAGGCTCAAGTTCCAACCTTTCCCGTGATAAAATAAAGAGCATAGCACTAAGAATGGGAAAACTGCTTGTCATGTGTCAACAAAATGAAGCTGTAACTCTGAGCTTCAGTGTTTTATTTGCCTGCAAAACCATTGATTTTACCACCCATCTATTTTAGAAAGCGTTGTGAATTCTCAGATGGTTTGCTACTGAAAACTGTTAGGAAGTATGTGTAAATTATCAGTAAACACACCTTTCACATAAGTCGCGATGGCTTCTTTTGTGTCTCTTTCCGGGTCAATTGTGATGAAAAGTGGAGTTAAATTTGGCAGGGATGGAATACTATCTGAAAGAAAAGTTCCAATTAGTCAGTAGCCACCATAAGAGTACAAAGAGAGACCCAGCAACACCTGAGAAGGTGGTTCTATAACACAGTGTCTGGGCAGCAAGGGGACAGATTAGATTATCTTGAGTGGAGGAGGAGGAGTTTCTGTCTGTGGTGGAGCCAGATGTCCCATCAAACACCTCTGTTGGTATACAGAGGCTGTTACTCTAGATCAATTCTCACGGTCATCTTATTTCCTAATGTAATTCGGTCTCTGTAGTTTTCCCTACCACATTTCAAGGACAAGGCATGCCACCAATAAAGACTGACTACACTGAGCCAACTAAAGAGGCGTGCTACCTTCTAATTGTTTTTAATTGACACTAATAATAACTGAGCATCCAGATTTCCTAAGCTAACCGCCAATGCCACCAGGGAAACACAAAGAGAATGCTTCAGTAAAAGGAGATAGGAACACCAGGGCACTTTTAAGTGACCTAATACTTGGCACCAAACAAGGGCTCTGGAATCAAAGCAACCAGCTGAACATGGAAACTCTTATAGACCAGAGAGTAACAACACCCTGTCTAACACACTACAGCAATGGGAGAAACAGTTCTATTAAATAAACAGTGCAGTTAGGGATTGCTTTCTTACCTATTTCATCCACGACTTCAATCATTTTTTCCAGTTCCTCTGGACAGATATCAGGGCAATGCGTGAAGCCGAAGTATATCAGCACCCACTGACCCAGGTAGTCCCTGTCAGTTTTGGGCTCTCCATCGTGAGTCGTGAGGGAAAACGGTCCCCCTAGCAAAGGCTTCCCAAGGCTGCGATGCCGTTGTTTCTCTAGTTCTTAAAGAAATGCACCAAACAAAACAAGTCATTGTAACCAGAGTCACTGAAGTAACTCACATAGAGTTAGTGCAACACTAGTAACAGTATGTGGGTGGGTGGGAGTGGGGTATAAAATATAGAAGAAATGCCAGCTTTCAAAACACTAACAAGAATCAAAATTAAGTACAAAATAATAAAATGAAATGCTACCACACATGGCAAGCATTGTCACTGCAGTGGTTAAAAAGGGTTCTACCCGGACAATCCAGTCCTAAGTTGTTCAGTGTGAGGCGAGGGGGCCTAGAGGCTGAGTGCTAGAGGCAGCTTCCTGAGGAAAGGCAGTGATGGGGCCTTAGTTTTACACAGAAGATTAAACCGGGATAAGAGTGCTACAGTGGAAAGGAAGCTAGACCGGAGACAGGCGAAAGCTGCAATGGTTTCTGTAGTACTAAGATAATGGGAGGTACTGGTGTGAGCTTATCGTTTCATCATATAGAGATTCTTCAACTGAAAGAGAACAGTTGTTTTTGATGTTGAGAAATGCTGAAATAAGCTGAAACAAAGTACAAGTAGAGCCAGTAGAAGGAAACCCAAAGACTACTGAAACCAGGATCCTGTTTGAACAAACTGTTCTGATTTCTTTTTTTTTTTTTTTTCTGAGACAAGGTCTCTCTGTGTAGCCCTGGCTGTCCTTGACTCGCTTTGTAGACCAGGCTGGCCTTGAACTCACAGAGATCTGCCTGCCTCTGCCTCCCCAGTGCTAGGATTAAAGGCGCTACCACGACCAGCCTGATTTTATTTTTGATGCTGTGGTAAAATAAGATAAATTAGTTAAGAAAGGGTTTATTTTATCTTACAACAGCAGGTAATAACCTATCTATGGGGAAGTCATAGTGGAAAGGGCCTACAGCATTAGCCATCACATCAACAGTCTAGAAGAGAAATAAACTGTACAGGCACACGTAGTATTTAGCTAGCTTTCCCTATTCCTATAAAGTACAGAGCCCCAAACCAGGAAATGGGGCGCCTGCCACTTTCAGGCTGGATCTTCCCACATCATTTAGGACAATCAAGGGGATCCCCAGTGTCATGTATGTCCACAGACAAACCTGACCCAAGCAATCCCTCACTGAGACTCTTCCCAGGTGACTACAAAGAAACAAGCTGGGAGCACACCTATAATCCCAGCACTCAGGAGGTGGAGGCAGCCCCATCTCAGTGAGTTCTAGGCCAGCCTGGTCTATAAAGTGAGTTCCATGACAGCCAAGGCTACAAAGAAACCCTATCTCGAAGCCCCCCCCCAAAAAAAAACAACTCAAAGAAACAAAGAAAACAACTAAATTATCATAAGCTCCCATGAGATACTTTGAGTGTTTAGAGAAAGAGAATAGATCACAACCCACTGAGTATATACCAAATGATTAATCTACACTGACAAAAGAACAGCACACACAAACACATATGACAAAACACATAGTGTATGCAAGAGAAGAAGGCTGGCAATGTCTTAGTGATCCAGTATCATCAATAATGGGACAAAGAGAAATCATGATGACCCAGCTACATGCAATGGTTGGTGCTACCACTTCTGTGACAAACCTGTCAAGGGCTGCAGGGTCTGAACAAATCATAAGGTGAGACCAGGACAGGACAGACTGAGGAACAATTTATAAAACTGGCCTTTGACTTTCAAAGTTGTCAAGGTCATAAAAGTCAGGTGCAGCCTGAGAAACTCAAGATACAAGGAATTGCTCTAAACTGGAGGCTTTTATTACAAAAGCAAAACACTATATCAAACCTCAAGCCCGAACCTCAGATTGTCAGACAGAACAATGGTTCCACTCATGTTAATTTCCTAAATTTTTATGGTTCTGATTATGTTGAGGGAACTATACAATGTATGAGGCATCATGTCAGCAAATAACTAAATAATTTTGGAACACTTTAGGTTTATCTCATAGTAAATTTGTAACTAAAATAAATTTATTAAAAACTGAAATTTCAAACTAAAGCAGCTTACATTTACAACTTTTCAACATTTAAAAACTAATTTTTTGGTCACCCAAACAAACCAAATGCCTGTTAAAATAGAAAATTAGAAGCTAGAGATATGACTCAGCAGTTAAGAGCACCTGTTCCTGCGTAGTACCTGGGTTCAATTCCCTGTACCGATGGCAGCTCACAACCATCTGTAACTCAGGGAATTCAATGCTCTCTTCTGACTTTCACACATATAAGGCACTCACATGATTCACATACATGCACACAAGCAAAACACAGACACTAAATAAATAACTAAGCAAACATGAAGATGATATCAATTATTCTGTTCTGCCAAAAGGTGATCTCTCTCCTATCACTATGGAATTTATACTGCTAACAGTCCAATGCTGTGCATTCTCACCCCCAACTTTAACATTTCTCTTTATATAATGGCATCTAGAGACTCTAAACAACTGATTTAAACAAGATTTTTCTTAACCTTTTGAAACAAATCTTAAAATCCTTAGACTATGCACTAAAATACAATTTTTAAGAATATCTTCAACATTTCAGCTTGGTATTTCACAGCAATGCCCGGCTTTCCCTCACCCAGCCAGCCTGTTCTTACCCAGTGCTGCCATGCCCACTGCCCTGCAGTGCTTACGCATCCTGCTCCCCATGCCTAACCCCAAGATCAAGTCCTCAGGTCCTCACAGACTCCTGCACTGCCCTCTGGACTGGAAAAACATCCTCTAGTGAAATCCTTGGTTTCTATGTCCATCTCCCTGTCACCTGCACCTCGACAGTTAGATGTCTTAATCATCTTTGTATCCACCCCCTGGACTTCCAACTGCCCACATTCCAGATATTTACAGTTATTAAGCAGTGGTATTTTGGATACCGTCCCTGAAAAGTTAGACACTGATGGAAAAATGTGCAAAAATCTAATTAAACGCCACAGTCCCAGTTAATTATACCAATTTAATTTCTCAGCTGTGCCCTGAGCTTGTTAGCTGTCAACAGCAGGGAAGGAGCTATAGGAGAGGAATATGCAGAGTTGTTTTGTCATCTTCACATCTCTTCTGTAAATCTAAGGTGACTTAAAATAAAACGTTCAAAAACAGGGTGGGCAAATAGCCCAGTAGATGGAAGTGCCTGATAAAAAAGCCAGGAGCCCACATAGAAGGAAAAAATACACTAGAACCTACTCGAAAAGTTGTCCTCTGGGCTCTACCAGGGCATGCATGTGCCAGCACACACATACACTCAATAATTTTTTTTTTTAAAAAAGAGAAAAAAAAAAAGCTTAAAAACAAAAAGATGAGCCAGGTGTGGTGGCACACACCTTTAATCCCAGAACAGAGGCAGAGGCACGTGGGTATCTGAGTTCAAGGCCAGCTGGTCTACAGGCTGAGTTCCTGGACAGTCAAGGCTACACACAGAAACCCTGTCTTGAAATACAAAACAAACAAACAAACAAAAGCCCAAAAGGATAACCACTTACTTTCTATCTTTTCTTTCTTGAAGAACTTCATTCCAGCCAATAAAGATCCTCCAATAGCAAAAGTGATTGCTAAAGACTTCCAAGAAACAGGCTACTGGGGCAGAGATTAAAACAATAAAGCAAGTAAGATGCAAGCATTTAACCATGCTATGTACTGCCTAAGTTTTCATAGCAAGTATATACACACAAACCACTGTTACATACATTGATGTTTCAGGTTATTTTGAGGTAAATGCAGCAAGGTTCTGTGAATACAGTTATATCTACTCATGTCCAGGGAAAGCTACCCAAGTTATTTTACAAACCAATTAACTGCTGGAGATGGGGCTCTGTTAAGTGGCGGGGTGCTTGTTTGCCATGTACCAAGCCCCTGGGTCCGTGCCAAGCACTGTGTAAAACCGGGTGTGGTGATGCACACCTGTGACTGCAGCACCCTGGGAGGGAACGGCAGAGGCTCAAGCTCAAAGTTATTCTTGGCTACACTTCAAGTTCTAGGCCAACCCGAGATATGAGAGACATAAGAGACCTAGTCTCAAGAAGCCACAAAAGGCCACAACTGATTGCTGGCTGATGCTGATACTAAGGACTGGCTTTCAAAATAACAGCAAGGCATAAAAGAAACCCAGAAGTGCGGCTTCCTGCAAACAACCACTGAGTTATTTTCTTTGTACTTTTTGGGATGTAAAAGGTTTGCTACCTGTGACTAAAATTTCCCCCGCTCCCCAAACCCACTAACATAAGCAAGGAACTAGAAGGAGGGGAAATTTAAAAAGGAAGAAGCATGGGATGGAACAGAGGGAATATACAAACCCAATAGAGGTCTGTATTTTGTTTCAACTTTAATTTATACACTGAACCACTGGATTATATAAGTGCTCTGACTTTTGAATAGTAATAAAGTTGAGACCCTTAAAGCCCAGAACTTTAAACAAACAAACAAAAAAAAATAAGCGCGGGATGTGACTACGCGGTAAGGGAGTAGGTTCTCAAGTTCTGTCAAGACTGGGACTACGAGCTGACCAGGAAACAGTTCGGTCAAGATTGGGCCTATAGCTGACCGGGAAACAAGGAAGTCATTCCATGGCCCTTTCAGGGCACGCCAGGGAATTCTTGCTGTTGTGACCTAGCGGATGCGAAGACACCAGGCTGTAGAGAGCACCGAGGCCGGAAGGCTCCAAGTGGACACTCACCCCGGGCTTCCTGCGGTGCGACCCGGCTTGGCCGCCCTTGGGCTCCGGCCCGGTGGCCCCCGGCGGTGGCGGCGCGGCGCTGAAGGCTCGACTCCCGGGGCAGCAGCGCCCCTCCCGCGGCCTCGGCCTCTCCGCCGGACCCCAGAACCCATGGCCACGAGGGAACAGACGCCAGAGCTGGCGACACTGTGATGGCAAAACTACATACCGTGCCCACACCAGGGTAGCCATGAGTTTAGGAGACCGCGCCTCTTTTGGACCGCCCCTCAATTTCCGCCAGAGTTTCCGCTTCCGCCGGAAGCCGGGCGAAGCCGCTCTTTCCTCTCAGCTCTGTGGTAACCCGGTTTTGCCTCAGGTTGTCAAGGAGTCCTGGCCGTGCGGCTGCAAGCGGTAGGTGGTTCTTCTGGATGCTGCGGGCTGTGAGCGGCAGGCCCAGGGAGGGAGGAAATGCTTCAGGGCCCTGGGCTGAAATGTCGCAAGGCACGCCGATTGGGCTAGTTGGCGCTGGTCTCCTAGCGCAGTTCGCTTCTCTCCTAGCTGCAGGAGACTGGGGATCCCCCGTCCTCCTGCCCACTCTTAAGAACCGGGCAGGTGGAGCTGCGAGGTTCTCGGACCCCAAAGTAGAAGTCGTCCCATGACTTTTGAAATAACCTATGACTTAGAAAAAGTACTAATAAGACTTAGTGTTAACCGGGCGGTGGTGGCGCACGCCTTTAATCCCAGCACTCGGGAGGCAGAGGCAGGTGGATCTCTGAGTTCGAAGCTAGCCTGGTCTGCAAAGCGAATCCAGGACAGCCAGGGCTGTTACAAGCTGCCTGATATATATATTGTGTGCATGTGTGTGTGGTGCCCTCGAATGCCAGAGAGAAGAGCTTTAGGTCCCTTGGAGGTGGAATTGCAAGTAGTTGTAAACCACCCACTATAGGTGCTGGGGACTGAACTCGGTGCTTTATGAGTGAGCAGCAGACACACTTACCTGCTGAGGCATCCCTTTAGCCCTTTAGAAAGAGCTGACTCGTTGAGTCGATTTTGGTAACCGTTGAGTATGTATTATGCCAACAGCGCCTAAACGAAAAACAGTGAAGCAAAGTAAGGTTCCAGGCAGCGTAGCTTGTCTGAAAAGAACTTTCAGGGCTTGTCATGCTTTGCAGCTACAAGAGATCTTACCGTGGGCTGCTCCTGAAGGAAGACTACTACATTAGGGATTGTTTCCTCGCGGCTACCAGGAAAGATGGCAGCCCCAACAGGAGTGGGAGACACCACAACTCAGCCTAAGGCTCCCTCTTTCCAGAGTTCTCTGCTTGGGAAAGGCTAGGATTCCCTGGTGCTGTAGAGTTTCTGGATGAATCAATATGATGCATATTTGGAGTCTTTAAAGAGATCTTATAAATGTGAGTGTGAAAGTTATTCAGGAAGAGGTTCTTGGTATGACTTAGAATAGCAAGAATTTTGATTTATTTGTTTTTTTGAGACAGGGTTTCTCTGTGTATAGCGTTGGCTCTCCTAGACTTGCTTTGTAGACCACACTGGCCTTGAACTCACAGATCATCCTGCCTCTGCTTGCCTAGTGCTGGGTATTAAGGCATGCACCCACCTGGAGCTCACAGAGATCAGCCTGCCTCTGCTGCCCCCAGTGCTGGGATTAAAGGCGTGCACCACCACCTTGACCTCACAGCGATCTGGGATTAAAGGAGGCGTGCACCCCCAGTCCTCGTTCTAGAGTTTCTACTCAGCGTTCCGGATCACTGTCAAAACTCAGTTTCCGTCCTGCCGAAGACTCTGCGAGAGGTTTGTGCCCCTTCTGTCTCTGTTCAGTACCCAGCTTCAGGGCACATGATCAAACTCACATGCAAAGTCAAGTTGGCTTTGATGTTGTATCAGCCCATCTATTAAATTCTGTCGGCTGTGGTTTTACTACTAGCTCTGCTCTCATTTTCTCTTTCCCCATCGAGCGCGTGGGCCTAGGTTCCACATCCTGTGATGTAGTCCAGGCCCTGCCTGCCTCAGGATGAGAACGTTTCTCACTCGGGGGAGGTTAGGGGGCTTCAGGGTGAGGCCCAGGGCACCAGGCCAGGTCCAGGCCTCTCCTGGGAAGGTGGAAAATGAGCTGTTCATGTGGTGTCATGCCTTAGACTGCAGGTCTCAGATGGCTGTGGAGGGTTGGGAGCTACAGAAGCCCTTGATGTAGCAAGTGTTACAGCTCCTTGTCAAACACAGCAGGGAAAGCAGGTGAATGTCTGACACCCACACAGGTCCTGTGAGATGCAGGACCAGCAGTGCTTCAGGGGTGGAGGCGTGTTGGGGTCAGCACCAAGCTTCCGGTGGTGGAGCAGGCCTCAGCAGCAGCATAGGCACTTCCGCCATTGCTGTCTAACCACCCCGCAGCACCCCTCACCCCCTTCAGTAAATTTAGTCTCCCAAGGTCATGGTCATAGTGGAAGAATGGCAAGCGAGAGCACAAGGTGGGGGGAGTGTTTTTGAGGGTGAATGTGTGTCATTCCCTAGGACTAAGGGTGCCTGGAAACATAATTTACATGCTATGTGCATATAGTGTTACATTACATGCAGTAACACAGGGTCCTATAACAAGGAGAAAACAGTACTTAATTACCCTATGTGTGAGGAGATAACCTCTAGGTGCAATTAAAGGTCTTTTGCTGGGGGCTAGGATCTGCTCAGGATAGGGTGGAATACTTTGAGGAATTCCCTGTGCTTGCTGGTCAAGTTCCTTATCAGGAAAGTATCATTTACAATCTTCCCTGAGGGTATGTGAAGCTTCTTACAAAATCTGGGGTTACCAGGTCAAGTGGAGTGAGAACCCTTGCTAAAAACAGGGGGTCGCCTTCATAGACTGATGGGAAATGGCTAGCCAGAGAAGTCAGACTTCAGCCTTATCCAGCAGAGCCCCACAATTTTCTTTGTCTACTAAAGTGTCTTACAACCTTTTCGTGTTGTTTATTGGATAAAATACTGAATTTTAATTGTAACGATGTTGAATGAATTGATAGTAATCCCTCTAGCCCTGACCTCATGGAGCCCTGGCAAAGATAGCATGTGGGCAATCTAGAACTTCCTTAACAGAACCCCCAGAGTACCAGGTGGGTTTTCTTATGTTTAGGCACTTCTCCTGAGAGAGACAGGGCACACAGTACCATTTGATGCCTAGTCGATTGTTAGTTGACAAAGTTAGTTAAATTCTGTGCTGGATGTGACTTTAAGCAGGACACTCTATCTAAGCTGGAAGTGCTGTGAGCATCCTGGCATGTGCTTTCATCATAGGACCAGACCCCTGTGCCTAGTGACAAGCATGCCAAACCTCACACTTCTCTTACTGACACTGCATCGTGAAATGCTTTTCTCCAAGTGTGTGTGTCAGGGAGTGTATTGGGTATTTGGAAGAAGTCCCTTCATTTCCCCGCTGGAGATGGATTTGTGTTTCTGGACTCTGTCCACCAGGGCCAGCTTATCCAAGCCCACTTGCGCCTATTTCCCAGAATCATAAAGCACAATCTGGAATTTAGCCAAGAGTAATTTTTCTGCCTACTTGGTTCTCTTTGCCCAGCCTTATTCACTGTGATCCAGACTATCTGTCCCTGGATGTGGCCTGCTCCTTCCTTCTTATCTTTCTCTTAATAGGTCAGAGTGAGGTGGAACAGACCGTCCTGAGGGTAAAGGAGAGATTCTCAGGCCTTCACTCACTACTTGTTACCTGGTGAAAGTGGTCTTGACCTTGTCAGTGGTGTGTAGACCATGCCTATCCTTTACCCCCTTATCTCTTTCTTGATGTTCTGTCTCAAGGAAGAAACACCAGCAGGTGTCTTAACTTAGGATTTTTTTCTTTTTTTTTTTCTTTCTTTCTTTCTTTCTTTTTTTTTTTTTTTGTTGTTGTTGTTGTTGTGTTGTGTTGTTTTCAAGACAGGGTTTTTCTGCGTAGCCTTGGCTATCCTGGACTCACTTTGTATACCAGGCTGGCCTTGAACTCACAAAGATCTGCCTGCCTCTGCCTCCCTGAATGCTGGGGATTAAGGGCGTGTGCCACCACACACTGCTCCAAGGCTAGACTTGAAATCTTGATCCTCCTGCCTTGGCCTCCAGCATCCAAAGATAAATTTTTACCCAAAACAGACTGGAAGTCTGTGCCCTAATGTTCTCCCTGCTCCTCTTTGGAAAGTTGTCAAACCTTAACCCTTGCTTCCCCATACTGAAAGTGTAAAGCATTTGACAGAATTGGCTGTGACATGACAGAAAGTAATTTGACTTGCCTTTGGGAGTAAGGGGAACTTGTTGAATGACAGGTACAGAACGAACGACTAAGGAAGCTGTAGCAGGGACCAGTGTGTGCAGGTGTTCAGTGTTCCCAGAACTCTTTTCACCATTCACATAAGTCCAAGATACAGTTCATCACGTTTGGCGTGACCAAGAGTGGGCTAGTGCCTCAGGAAGACTCTTGGTACAGAAGCTCTGGAGTGTGGCATTTTTTAAAGGCAAAAGACCACAATACCACACTTACATCAATCTCAGATGAGGCTCAGGATAACCTTGCAACATCTATTTCAGCAAAACATGCTTTAATCATAGCGTGGCTGAGTCAGGACAAGCCAGCTTTGCCTTGTGGTTTCAGCTCAGTGAAAGGAGCTGCAACAGCTGTGCTCAAGCTCCAGGCAGATGTTGCTGGACTGAAGTTTTTTGCCCCAGCATGGAGTGTGTACCTACCCCTAGGTCCTAGGCGGTCGGCCAGAAAAGGGAGGCCACAGCCATGAACGCAGGATAGAAACTGGCTAAGAAGAAAATGGGGATGTGGTTACGCAAACAACAGGAAATGACTGTTAAGAGAGCAAAAATAGCAACTCCTTTCTAGAGAGATCACTGGGGCTAAACCTTCTCTAAGAGGTCCACAGAACTTTGTGTCTCCTAAGGTTCTGAGTTTAAATATCTAAACAAACAGGTCACCTGGCACAGCCCAAAGGGCACTCTTGGGACAGTTTTGTCTTGAGCTTTGGGGAGGATGCTCACTAGAGATTTGTCGCTGAGTGGCCTTTGCTTTAATCCCGTTCTGTTGAACTTGGAATCACAAGTACCTGAAACTAATTAGATCAGAGATTTTCAGCTGACTTTAATGAAGTTGGTGTCTCTTGTAATTTTGTGTTTGGTTTGCAGGAAGGTTACGAAACTACTGCCCCATTACTTAAAATGCTGATGTCTGGAAGGGTTTCCAAGTGGAGACCGTGGAAGGAGAACAGATTTTTTAAAATGCTTTTTAAAAAGAAGGAAGAAAATATTTGTGTGTGTTATATGTATGTGGGTACATGTGCACTTACGAAAGTCAGGACAACTGGGGGCTGGAGTTCACTGTTTTCTCTGTATGGGTCTTAGGAACTGGACTTAGGTGGTCAGGCTTGCCAGGCAGCAAGAACCTTTACCCCTGAACTGTCCAGTGACAGCAGTTTCAGAACGAGGTGAGCCCCTCATCTCACTACTAGCTGAAGTCCGACCCTTGTGCTGAGTGGTGTCGGAGCCTCACTTTAGGGAGTACACTTGAACTGGGATTTCACGTGCCTTTGGAGGCTTAAATAGGAACTCTGTGGCTGCCAGGAGTCAAAGGGGTTTTAGAAAATCAGAGGAGTTTTTAGAAACTCAGCTAGGGTTTGATCAATTCAGATAGAACTACAGTGGTATATTTCTCATAATAAGAATAATTGATAGTTTAGCACCCAGCCTTTTATGTTTGTCACAATCTTTAGTATTCTTGGTTATTTTAGCATTACAAATTCTGCTTATAAATAACCTTATGAGATACTTTTATCAAGTTTAGATGGAGATTATTGTGGGATTAAAAGATTTTGTTTTCTGTAGGACGCTGTGGCCCACACCTGTAATCCCAGCACTTGGGAGGCAGAGGCAGGCGGATCTCTGTAAGTTCCAGGCCAGCCTGGCCTACAAAGTGCATCCAGGACAGCCAAGGCTACACAGAGAAACCCTGTCTCAAAAAACCAAAAAACAAAACTGGTTTAAATTAGGGTTCAGCTGCTCTTGGAAATGATAGTGCTTGCTTCTATATCATAGCATTTGTAGTTTTGTTTATATATTTCCATGTGAGTCTGCACACATGTATTTGAGAGCCCTAGGAGGCCGTGTCACTTGTAGATGGAGTTACAGGTGATTGTGAGCTTTCTGACATGGGTGCTGGGGATTTAGGAACCCTGAAAGAAGCTCATTCAACTGTTAGCTTCTCTCCAGCCCCTGCACGGGCCTTTTTCAATTTTAAAATTATTCTTTGTGTTAGTTTTCTGTTGTGATTTTAAAAAAAACAAAAAACAAAAAACTAACAACAGATAATCTAAGGAAGAAAGAGTTTATTTTGGCTTATAGTTCAGCGGGATAAGATGGGAGGCTGAGGCAGGTGGATCTCTAGCCTGATCTACACAGAGTACCAGGATACCCAGGGCTATGCAGAGATCCTATCTCCAACCACCGCTCCCTCAGGCAGGCATGGTAGCACCACAGGAAGCTGAGAAGTATATGTTCACTACCTACATGAAGCAGGGAGTGAGCTGGAAGTGGGGCAGGGGTTTAAACTAAAAGCCTGCCCTCTGAGGCTTATACTAACAAGCCTCCCCATAAAGTCTCAAAAAAATAAAAAAAAAAAATGCCACCACCCAGAGTGAGATACCCAAATTCCTGAGCCTCTGAGGAAATTTCTCATTAAACCACTGTCTTCTCTTTTCATATCATCACTGTCTTCCCTTAGCACTGTGGATACCAAAAGGGAGAGACTTATTTCCACAGGCTGCTCATCAACAAAGAGAAATGGCTCGGCCTGCTGGAGTATCCCAGAGTGGGTGTCTGCCGTGGAAGGCAGAGTGGCTGAGTGAGGCCTGGGTGGAACCCTCTGGTTGAGGAGAGGATGTATGTCACTCATGTTTAAAATGGCTGGAGAGTGAGAAATGCTTACAGAGTTTCTTATGGACGGGCACTGAAGCATTTCAGAGCTAAGACATTGACCCCTCGAGCCCACACACTTGTCCAACTGTCTTGCCATCTAGTCAATTGACCTGTCTTGTCATTTTCTTCTGTCCATTGGAAAGTTGCATCATTTTAACTTGGGTATCTTCTCCTTCTCTGCTTATTTAGAACCTGCTTGGAGGTTATGGCTGATAAGCTGGACCCCCCTGCCCTGCCTGATGGTTCAGAGCCACTTTTTTCCTTTGGAGTTATAGCAGATATTCAATATGCCGATTTAGAAGATGGATACAATTATCAAAGAAGCAGGCGGAGGTACTACCGACACAGTCTTGTTCACTTACAGGGAGCCATTGAAGACTGGAATAAGGAAAGCAGCATGCCCTGCTGTGTCCTGCAGCTCGGAGACATCATCGATGGCTACAATGCACAATATAAAGTTTCAGAAAAGTCCCTAGAACTTGTCATGAACACATTCCAAATGCTTAAAGTCCCCGTTCACCACACATGGGGCAACCATGAGTTCTATAACTTCAGTAGAGACTACTTAGCAAACTCTAAACTTAACAGCAAGTTTCTAGAAGACCGGATTGTGCAGCATCCTGAGACCACGCCATCAGAGAACTATTATGCTTATCACTTTGTACCATTCCCAAAATTCCGGTTCATTTTACTTGACGCTTATGACCTGAGTGTCTTGGGCATAGATCACTCTTCTCCAAAATATGAGCAGTGTATGAAGATGCTGAGGGAGCACAACCCAAATGTGGAGTTGAATAGTCCCCAAGGTGAATTTTTGCTTTGAGCTGAGAATCTAATACATTGTCTTTAAATTCTTCAGCTACCTTTTATTCAGCAGGAAGATGGATGATTAAGGTAAAAGTTTACTGTCGCTGTTGTCAGGGTCAGCATTCCATTACTGATCCATACCTAAGATAATCAGCTTACATGGAGGGAAGGCCTGTCTCCCCTATGATTTAGGGAGTCTTAGTCCATAGTCCCTTGGCCTGGCTGCATTCAGGCCTGTGATCAAGCAGCATGTTAAGACAGGGAGTGCATACTAGAGCAAGCTGCTTAATTATAGCCAGGAAGAAGAACAGGAGAAAAGGGCCTGAGCTTGTAGTCTTCCCATCCAGGGCATACTTCCAAGGCTTGTTCCCTCACTAGTTCCTGCCTCTGAAAGATGCTACCACCTCTCAGTAGGACCACGGGTGTGACAAAGTCTTCAACACGTGAGCCTTAGTGAACACAGCAGATCTATTCTATAGCAGTAAATGAAACTAAAGCAAGATTTTCTCTTCGGCTATAACTACTAAGAAAATAGAGTGTGATGTTAACAGCGGAGAACTGGGGGTGCAGTTTTAGAGGAGGTGAGCAGACAAGTGCCCCACGGACAAACGTGTTTAAGCTATTGTCTAGATAATAGGAGTTATGCTTAGAAGGAATGGGGTAGGGAGCTGGCAGGCACAGGAAACACAAATGCAAAGGCTCTAAGTATCACAGGACTCTGACATTATTAAACAGTACAGGATCCACTTGGGTGAAGGTAACGGAGATAAGGATGTATAGTAGGGTCCAGAGGACATAGAAAGGGGGTTGTGTTTTCAGTATAGTGGAAAGCAAGTCAAGTAAGCAGAGCAAACCAAGACTGGAATTCACATCACTGTACATTAAGATGGTGATCAAATGTGTCCTTGCATTAGCCAAATTTGAATGCCCAAATGAGAAAATGACATGTGACAAATCTAACTCACTGAATTTATTCAGGACTTTCTGAGCCCCAGTATGTCCAGTTTAATGGAGGATTCAGCCAAGAACAGCTGAGCTGGTTGAACCAGGTTCTTACGTTCTCTGACACGAACCAGGAAAAGGTGGTGATTGTGAGTAAGTATGTAAATTGCTCCTTTGGTTACACAGGCATTTTGGAAATTGGGAAGTTAATCCATAAAAGAAGAGTAGTATTTAGCCGGATGGTACTGGCACACACCTTTAATCCCAGTACTCTGGAAGCAGAGGCAGGTGGATTTCTGAGTTCAAGGCCATCCTGGTCTACAGGAGTTCCAGGACAGCCAGGATTACACAAAGAAACCCTGTATCAAAAAAGAAAAAAAAAGGTAATATTTGTTTTTAGATGCCGTCTTTCTGTAAAACAGATACGTGAATTTTTTTAGATTGCAAAATAATTTTCCTAGTGTATGAATGTTTGCTTGAATGTATCTTTGTGTGCCGTGTGTTTATAGTGCCTGAGGAGGCAAGAAGATCCCCTTTTTTGGAATTACGGGCAGTTGTGAGCTGACATGTCGGTGCTGGGAATTGAATCCAGGTTCTCTGGAAAAACAGCCAGTGCTTTTAACTGCTCAGCTAGCTCTCCAGCCTTACTTACTGTTTTTCATTGAAACAACCTCAATCTTAAGATATAAGAATGAATCAGGAAAGAATTGTAAAATAACAAAAACATCTTGACATCTATTAGTGTCTCCTGGTTTTCCATGTAGGTTTCAAAGTGGACTTTTCCCAACTAGGATCAAATTATGTACAGATTATGACCTCACCAAGTCTTAGCCTTAGGAGCCCCGTCTGGCTGTGAAGTTTCCACTGTTGGGTCCCTGCTACCCAGCTGAAGCAATGCTGGCATGTGATGTGACAGTGGAGCACTTGCCAGTCCCACAGTTCCACAGGAAGTAGTTTTCTGTTATTTTCATGTAGACTCAGTTTTGAGACACGTTGCCATTAGAAATGGTGGGCAGTGTGGACGTATGCCTGCTCCTATGTAATAGTGAGATACACCTTCTACCTCTTGATTTTTATGAACGTTGTGTGAGCATTTGACAAACAAAACCCATGACTGTTATTTTCTCTTACACATGAAATTGTTAATGAAAATCCTTTGAAAGTGGTAGGCTATTCAGATGCTTGATAACACGGGTTGAACAGAGATGTGTCTGCTGCCATTTGACTGTCCCCTTAGCTTCTCTTGGCCTTATAAACGCTCGTGTCAGGGAAGGGGGAAGGACACACACAAGTGTTCCTCCTGCTTTAGGGGTCTTTTACCCACTCCCTTTCTAACTTGCTTATAGACAAGTAGGTATTAAATGTAAGGGTACAGACAGACAGTAGCAGAACAGAGCTAAGTGACCAGGAAGAGCCAAGATGGGTGAGCTGTGATATTCCCTTCAGAGTGAAGCTCTGGCCTGATGCTTGGTAGTAGGCTGACAGATGTGCTGGCACTGCGCATTCAAAGCCCTGCTCCTGTGCCTACACAGCCCTCAGGCCCCAGGTCAGCCTTCCCTGCTTTATTCCGTTTTCTCAGCTGCAGGTTGGATCTGGCAGCTTTGATCTCCACGGGTTCTTTAAAGTCTCCTGAACTGTCTCTGTTGGGTGACATTGTCATATAGCACAACCCCTGGGCAGCTCCTGAGCAGTTTTTAGCTACACCATTCTTTATATGTAACATTCCTATTTACGTAAACCAGTGAGATTAGAATCCGCCACAGAATCTGGCTGCCTTTACAGATGCCCTGCATTCTGTATGCCTCAGAGGTCATTTTCCTATGCAAATATATGTCCACCTTATATTTGAACCTTCTACCCATCTGTCTGTTCTCTGTGTCAAAGCCTGGCTATTGTCTCCTCCTTAGCTCAGGTTGACTTTGAACTCAATTGTCCTGCAGCTTCCCAGGGCTGAGACTGCAGCACACACTGTCACCGTGGTCTTCAGGATGAAAAAGCACTGTGCTTATGTTTGGGTTTCCTGAATACTAGCTTGTGGTCTTCCATTTTGATGGAAAGTTGATTTGACTGGCTCCTAATTCTTCCTTAACAGGCCATCTTCCCATTTACCCAGAGGCCTCAGACAGCATGTGCCTGGCTTGGAACTACATGGATGTCCTGTCAATCATATGGTCTCACAAGTGTGTGGTTTGTTTCCTTGCTGGTCACACACATGATGGTGGCTACTCTGAGGATCCTTTTGGTGTGCACCATGTCAACCTTGAAGGAGTTATTGAAACAGCTCCAGACAGCCAGGCCTTTGGCACAGTTCACGTCTACCCTGACAAAATGCTGCTGAAAGGGAGAGGCAGAGTTCCAGACAGAATTCTGAATTACAGAAAGGAACAAGCTTTGTGATTTTAGTATCATTATCTTGTCTGCCTTTGTAGAAAGAAGATGATGTTTTGTGTTTTATTCTGTTACATAAAAAGTTAAATTCTTGGTCCCTTTGTTAAATATTGTGATTGTGCACAAAATGTATCTGTGGCTTCAGTATGTGTGAGTGTGGATAATTCAGAAATGTTATTCTAGGATAATATATCCAAATACTGAAAGCTAGTACTAAAGTAAACCAGGAAGGAGACTCTGTAGGCAGGTAGTCCTGATAAGGAACTGTGCTTGGCCTAGTTGGAATGTGCTCTTGTGTTAACTCTACAGCTTAGTGCATGAAAAGCCAAGCAAGTCTGCCCTGCCTGCCTGCTGCATTAGTGGTTTTGGGCCGTTTGGTTCAGAGCACCTATACTTAGATATAAGTGACATTCCTATTCTTTGAAGAAAAGCTGAGGAATTATTTTAGGTGTAAGTGTGGTGCTTGCGTCTCAGAAGAACCTGTGCAAAGAAGTGTCACGTGACACCAGGATTAAGTGCTGTGTGCTGGCTAGCTTGGTCTGTTTAAAACACGCAGTGCTGACTTGGTGCCTGCTCAGGAAACCCTGTTGTTCCCTTTCCCCTGGCTGGCAGCGGGAAGGCCACACAATGCCTGGAGTTACTGTAAAAGACGTTAATTAGCAGGAGTTCATCAGAGTTCTGGCAGCCTTCCTCAAAAAGTCTAGGAAGCTGAGAGTCCCCAAATGGGTGGACACAGTCAAGCTGGCCAAACATAAAGAGCTTGCCCCCTCTGAGAACTGGTTCTACACATGAGCTGCTTCCACAGCAGGGCACCTGTACCTCTGGGGTGGTGCAGGCCTTGGCTCCATGACCAAGAGAACACCAGAGGACAGCAGAGAAACCATGTCAGGCCCAGCCACTTGAGCAGAGGCTCCAAGAGTGTGGCCCACTGGGTCCTCCAAGCACTGGAGGGGCTGAAAATGGTGGGAAAAGACCAAGATGGGGACTGCAAGCTAACACCTCAGGGACAAAGATCTGGACAGGATTGCTGGGCAGGTGGCAGCTGCCAATGGGGAGCATTAGAGCAAAGGATGCTGTGTTAATAAACTGCCTCATTCATAAAAGAAAAAACAAAACAAAAACCACCCAGTGCTGTGTGTGACCACAGTATATAAAAACAATTTCTCTAGACAAATGGAGCCCATTTAATGCCACTGTTGCTTGTGTCAAGGCTTGTCTGTCGAAAGTCTTGACAGCAGACAGACCGTTGAAGAGTAGGGTTTGATTCAGGACTGAAAAACAGGAACACTAATTGTGTAAGAGTGCCTGCGAAGTGCCTCCGGGAAAACGGGTTCAGTCCTTTTCTGTGGCTGCTCCAATGAATTCTTACATACATGGCGGCTCGGCCACATGTATTTGTTCTCTTGTCATTCTCAAGGTCAGGATTCTTGAATCATCTCACCAGGCTATAAACAAGGTATTGGCTTGGTCATTTTCCTGTGGGACGCCCTGGGCAGGATTCTCTTCCTTGCCTATTGCAGCCTCTCAAGGTACACTTTGGCATCGATTGGCCCTCTGGATAATCTAAGCATCTGTCCATGTCAGGATCCTTGGTCTCACGTGCAAAGTTCATGTCACAGTGTAAGACAACAGATCATGACTGCCCATCCTACCACAGCACTGTCATGTATGTGTTCATGTGTACACTGATGTCACTAGGGCAGAAAGAGGCATACAGACACAAGTACGTATGTGAGAATTTGCCCGCCATGTACAGAAGGATGAAGGATGTGGAAGAGATTAGGGATGACATGAAAAAGAAGAGAAATGTGTTAGATGAGTGGGGAAGATCAGTGAGGAGGGCTGGAGAGTTACAACATAAGAGGAACACTTTGTTTCTGAGCTGGGGATGAGTGTCTCCAGAGCAAACAGTGATGGGCAGGCTGAGGAGAAGGGAGAAGAGTGTGGGGTTCTGGGGAGACATTCTGAGAGCTGGAATGCTCAATCTAACAAGTCTCTCTTATTTTTCTAGACAGGGTTTCCCTGTGTTGCCTTGGCTGTCCTGGGACTCTGTATAGACCAGGCTGACCTCAACCTCACAGAGATCTACTTGTCTGCCTCCCAAGTGCTAGGATTAAAGGCGTGCACTACTACACCCTGACAGGCAACAATTCTCAAATTCAATAGAAAAAACAGAGTGTAGTTCTTACTCCTCCAAAGCATGGGTGTGCCAGTGGCTGCCATCTGCTCAATAGCATGGCTGCCTCCATGCTTCTGGCAAAGGCCAAGAACTTCATCCTGCACCATCCAGACCTGTAGGTCAAAAATTAAGTGTGTCTGGAAGAAATGCAGAAGTATCAAGGTGCAGAGAAGGTTCCAGGCTAAAGCCTCATGCCCAACATTGGTTTATAGGAAGGACAAGAGGACAGCACTTCCAGTGGCTTCTGGAAGTCACTGATCCACAATACCAAAAAGCTGGAATTGCCTCTGATAAATAGCAAGTCTTACTGTGCTGGGATCACTTCAGTTTTTCCTCCGGGGATCTCAAGGCCCTCATGGAAAGCAGCATGGCTGGCCAGTAAAGTCACCAGGCTGCCAGCAGAGAAAATAAGTTAACAATACACATGAACCTCTAATTTGTACCAAAATAAATCCATAAACACAAGGAAAAGGAAGTTTATCCTACCATGTTAGCCAGCATGAACTACATAGGGCCCGCCTTCAAAAAAAAATTATTCCAGCCTGGTGTGGTGGTGCAAGGCTTTGATCCCAGCACTTGGGAGGCAGACTGTTGTGAGTTTGAGGACAGCCTGGTCTACAAACTGAGTCCAGGACAGCCAAGGCTACATAGAGAACCCAGATCTCAGAAAAAAATTTTTTTTAATTATTCCATTGGTAAGGACCATAGCCAAGTACACACTGAAAGTCGGTGTCTTCCACACTTCCGTGAGGGTGCAAAAGCACTATGAATATTTACAACCATACTAGTCATTCTTAGCCTTGACTACTAATCCTATTTAAAAGAAGCATTTCTTAAATATCCTGAGACGACATCTTGTCTTAGGTACTTTTTTTTTTTCTGTAACAAAACACCATGACCAAAGCAACTTATAAAAGAAAGCATTTAACTTGGGGCTTACGGTTCCATAGCTGTGGTTCTCAACCTTCCTAATGCTTCCGGCCCTTTAATACAATTCCTCGTGTTGTGGTGACTCTCTCCCCAACTATAAAATTATTTTTGTTGTCACTTCGTAACTGTAATTTTGCTACTGCTATAAATCTTAATGTAAATATATGAAATGTAGCTGGCCTTAGGCGGCCTCTGTGAAAGGGTGGCTTGACCCTCCCCCACAAAGGGTCATTTAACTCCCAGAGGGTCATTGACCCAGTTGACCCACAGGTTGAGAACTGCTATTCAAGAGTGTTGGTTAGAGTCCATAATAACAGAAGAAAGGCATGGTGGTGGGAAGAGCTGAGAGCTGACATGCTGATCTGAAAGCAGGAGGCAAAGAGGACACTGGGAACGGCCTGAGTCTTTGAAACCTCAAATCTCATCCCCAGGGACTACTTTCTCCAGCAAAGCCACACATCCTAACCCACCTAAACAGTGCTGCCAAACAAATGCTGAAATACGAGCCTGTGAGGGCCCGTTCTCATCCGAAGCATCACTCGTTCTTTTATAGAGTTTGATTCCAGCCTCGAGAAGCTTCCCGTGCAGGTATCTCACACGCAATGTGAGCTTCTTAAACTCAACACACTTGAGCAGGCAGTCACACCTTTAAAAGTAAATGCAATATATTTTATTTAGTCCACTTTATCTCAAAATATTTTTATCAGCATACAATCAGTATAAATACAGTCTGTGTCTCTAAGGTCTGTTGTGTTTTGTTTGCAGTGGAGCACATTCATCTGAACACTAAACTCTTGCAACTATTTCATCTGTAGATTATTAAAGTTAGGCCTTATCTTAGGCTTATTCCCCAACTAAGCTCTTATTTTAAATTAATCCTTTATATTACTTTACATTCCCTTATGTGGGTTGTTACCCTTCCTCAGTCTCCCTCTGATTTTTTTCTCTTACCTCTGCCTGGAAGTCCTGCCTTCCTCTCTTGTCTCTGCTGTTAGGGGTTCAGTTCTGTATGAAACCAATCAGGTGTTGGAGGGAGTGCTTACAAAAGGATGCAGCCAAGGAATAACAATACCAAAGTCTGGCCTGTAATCAGCTTTCTGCCCATATGGAAATCAGCATTTGAATAATACAGAGACAATTTTTACACAGTGCACAAAGAGATCACCCCAACAGCAGATGCCAAATTTCACAGTTGAACACACACACACACACACACATACACACACACGTGTCATTCTATGCACACTTTTTTCCTGGAAGTTGAGTATTTCTAAAAGTAGAAAAGTTAAAAATTTACTTCTTTGGTCACACACAAGCCAAGTGCTCAGTGACAACATGTGACTGCTCTGTTGGGTTGTGTCACCCTACAGTGCTCTCCTGCCCTATGGTCATTTCAATGTTCATTAAAAGAATGGATCATTTTTCATCTTAGTTTTCACTGGCAGTAAATTATGATTAACATCCCCTATTCTTGCTTAATTCCAAATTTATATTTTTAAAAGATTTATTCATTTGAGTACTCTATTTTCATGTATGCCTGTATGATAGAAGAGGGCATCATCTCATTACAGATGGTTGTGAGCCACCATGTGGGTGCTGGGAATTGAACTCAGGGTCTCTGGATGAGCAGCCAGAGCTCTTAACCATTGAGCCGTCTCTCCAGTCCCAAATTTATATTCTCTATATTTTCTTTAATTTTGACTTTTCCCCCCTACTTTCATTGCAGGACAAGCCTAGCTTTTTGGCTCACCCATCCTAGATTTTTTTCTTCGTTCCAGTAACTGAGCCAGGTAAGTATATTGAGATGAGTTTGGGATTGCTGTCGTCGTAAGCTACCTCTATGCCAGCAGGTTACCCAACCTCTGCTCCCCTCTCCCTCGGGTCACACATCGCCCCTTGTAATTCTCACACACTATCTTCTCGGCGCGCCCTCACATTGCTCGGGTTGTGGTAACGAAGAAGACCTGACATCCTACTTTATACATGAGGAAATATCCACCAGGAGATGAGTGACTTTGCCCCCATCACGTGGTGCTAAAGCTGAATTCAAACTCTGCTTAGTGCCTGTCCCACTGCTGCTGCGGGAGAGACCTCCAGAGAACCAGACCCCACTTCTGATCTGTCCCATTCAATCTTCCATCACATTGTGGGCAGCCTTGTTACAGTCGCAAGACTTGAAATCATCCCTAGTATTCAGATTGCTTGAAATAAACTGGGACAGTGTCCTGTTAGCCCAATGTGTATACAATGTTGACAGTTCAAACATTACTGAAGTCATTTAAATGACTGTCTTGCAGTGAGTTGGCCAGGAGGACCGCATCTCCTTGTTTATGTACACGTACACCCATGACAGGAGTGGGAGTAGAGCGATTACCACAGCAATAGCCAAGTGCATTCTTCCGCCACCTGGATTCCTATAAAAAGAAAGGATTATTATAAATTAAAGTACAAGAAAATAAATTGCTTTGGAAAATCCATAAAGTGTGAATTGATAAAACATTGCATCTTAATAGTTTCTTTATTGAAATTAATATTGATTTGTATAAAATCTTCATATACTTATTCTTGATTTTATATTGCAAATGCCTTTTTCCCACTCTGTTTTTGAGGAAATACTGATTAATTAGATTATGCTAAAATTCATCTTTCCCTCACATGTGTACCTACCTGGTTCCCTGGAGACCAAAAGGATATTGGATACCCCAGGACTGGAGTTATAGACTGTTGTGAGGCACCATGTGGGTGCTGGGAATTAAACTCTGGTCCTCTGCAAGAGCAGCAGGGGCCATAACTGATGAGGCATCTCTCCAACCCCATGGTCCATCTTTTTTGGGGGCAGGGCCTCTCAGAGAACCCAGAGCTCACAGGTCGGCTACACTGGCTGGCCAACAAGGCCCTAGGGTCCTACCAGACTCTAGTCTCTAAGTGCTGGGGTCACATTCATGGGCAGAACTACCTCCCTGGCTTTACATGGGTGGGGGGAACCGGAACTCAGGTTCTCGTACCTTCTCTACAGGGGCTTTATCAACTGAGCCATCTTCTCCAGCCCCAGATTGCTTCATCCATAACCAGGAGTCCTGGAGTGTTCCTGTGGCCTGCGTTCTTACTGTGTAATTAAAATCTCCTGGATCTGCACTGTTTTTGTTTGTTTTCTTGTATTAATGAATAGAAGTGTTTTAATGTCTCACCAATAATGTGTTAACTTTTGTTTTTAACTGGCAATGTTTATTGTATCTATTTGGATACAATGCCATTGGACACATACAGATTTAGAATAGCTGTATCTTCTTGATGAACTGAAGGTTTGGTCATTAAAAAGTGTCTTTCCAGCCAGGTGTAGTGACACACACCTATAATCCCAGCACTTAAGTGATGAAATAGAAAGATCAAGAGTTCAAGGTCGTCTGCTGCATAGTGAGTTTGAGGCCAGCCTGGGCTACACAAAACCCTGTCACAGACAAACATCTGCACGCGCGCGCACACACACACACACACACACCCTTGGCAGAATCCACTTTCTTTTCACATGCACACTAGTTCAAAAACAATATAGGTACAACCATAAAATATTCCCTACATATTTTTCAAAGAACTTATATATCCTACAAAGTATATTCTCTGAACGTAGTACACTTAGCATAGAGAGTATTAGCAATATACATTTGGAAATTAGGACATTTACTTTCAAATATATTTGGGCCAAAAAAAATTATTTATATGTATGAGTGTTTTGCCTACACATTTGTCTGCTCACCACTTGTGTGCCTAGCCCCTGTGAAGGCCAGAAGAGGGCATCAGATCAGCTGACTAGAGCTAACAGATGGCCACAGAGTCACTCTGTAGATGCTGGGAATTGAACTCAGGTCTTCTGGGAAAGCAGCCAGTGCTCTTAACCTCTGAGCCGTCTCTCTAGCCCCCAAGCCATTGATTTTTACTAATGAGTTGAACTTACTTTGATGAGCTGTGACACAATGCCATCCAAGCTGTGACGATCAGCAGGCCAGACAGCTCCCTGGAAAACACCGACTTGCGCATTATGAAGTGTCTGCTGCTCCCCTCACTGCACATCACTTGGAGTGGTACAGACCCCCAAAACAGCCTGGGGTTTCATTTGTCATCAGTTTCATGTTTTTAAAGGGAGTCGGTGCTTTGCAGAGGCTCGAATGAGTACAAAACCTAACACACATACTGTGGGAGCTGGGAGAGCGCGCAGCGAGAATAAGGGCTCGTAATATTATCAGACTAATAGTATTGAGGAAAACATGTCTGTAGAGCAGTGTGTCAGGTGTGTGCGCCTCAGGCACTGGCTGAAGGATAAGCGTGTTGTCATTACCACTGGAGGCTCCACCTCAAGTCCACCCTGATTCCTGGGCTTCAACCTGTTTAGTATACACACCTATCTGCAGACCCAGTCTGGCCACGTACCCAGTGTATGCAGATTAGGGTCCAGAGCAAACTGCAGCTCATCAATGATACCTGCTGGAGCAAGGCGCCAGCCGACACCAGCAGCAGGGTAGGAAAGAAAGTAAAGGTCTCTTAGCAAGGGTGGGAGCCAAGCAAAGGAAAAGTAATAAACATTCATAAATGGTCCTGATCAAGGGAGTAGATGTCATGTGACGCGCCAGATAAAGCTGGCAGAGATTGACTCAAAGTACTTCTGAGGTGGATGACAGCATTTATATATAAGACTGAGCTATGGCTGACTCAGGATGCTGTCCCCAGCTTATCGGACAGGAGCATTACTGTACTGTGCCCTTTGCTAGTTTCAGGAAGGTCAAGGTCCACCTCCCCAGAGTAATGTGGAACCGGCATGGCCGTGAGAGAAGTTTTAATGCAGTCCAGGAGGCAATGCCGGGTTTGAACCCTGGCTCCACCATTTCCTCACAATCTTCATCTGATAATGGCTATGTCACCATCCCTGTTGCTCGTGGTACATTTAAACCATCCTTGTGCACCTACAGGAAGCCGCTGTTGTAAAAGAATTACTCAGGTCTGCCCCACCCCTCCATAGAGCAAAGGTCTCTGCTCACCTGCCTTCTTCCTCGTTTAGGATGCTGTGCTGGGCATGAAGCAAGAAGTGGTATGCCAAGCCGGCTGCCCACAGCACGCAAAACAGCACGTGTATCGCAGCCACACTCTTCCAGACCAGGTTGCCTATAAGTGGAAATCCTGAGGATGTTAATCATACAGAATCCAGATGCATGCATGTTGGGGGATGGGCTGATGTATTTTGATGCTAATTACTGCTTGCTGTCTGACCCACCTTTTGCTCAATAAAAAGGCCATCCCACCTGCGCAGGGCAGAAGATAGGTGGGGCTAGGAGAGAGAGAGGAATTCTGGGAAAAAGAAAGACCACCAAAAGAAGGAAGAAAGTCGGCCAGGAGGAGAAGGAGAGAGACCTGAAGGGAAGAGAGGAAGGCCGCCATGGGTTAGCTGGAGGAGAAGCACATGGCCGGCAGCGTGGATGGAGAATCCGGCCCAGATGAAGAACATTAGCAAGTATTTGGGATTATGGACGGGAGGTAGCTTGATAGAAATTATTGGAAACAGATGGCATGGGATTGAGGCAGGGATCCCATGCCTGCCCCACTATGGGAGGTAGTTTAGAGGATTGCTATCTGCCCTGCCCCAGGTTAACTAAGGCTATTTTAAAATATAACAAGTGCCTGTGTCTTCATCGATTGCTAGCCAGGCATACAGGTAATACAGCTAATTTTAAAAACAATCCATGCACTCTCTTTTACTTGCTTTACTTGCTTAACTTCATTCATGTTCACTGGAGAAGCCACCCTTCCCACACCTCTTGTCCCTGTCACCAGCATCTGGCCTTTCCACCCTCTGTTGCTTAGCCTGGTGAAATAATACATGTAAGCTTATGTAAAGAGGCATAAAGCATATTCTTGCTTGTAAGAAACTTGCACCAAATGTTGGGGGGTGGGGGCGGAGCACATAAAGTATGGCATACACTGCTGTAAGAACCCTGCACTGGGAGATTGGGAGGAGCAACACATACTAATGAAAATGGAGAGATGCCTTACAGATACGATAAGCACTTTCTATACACAAGTGACAGTTTGGTTTGGTTTGGGTTTTTGTTTGTTTGGTTGGTTTGATTTGGTTTTGGTTCTGGTTTTGGTTTTTCGAGACAGGGTTTCTCTGTGTAGCCTTGGCTATCCTGAAGTCACTTTGTAGACCAGGCTGGTCTCGAACTCACAGAGATCCACCTGCCTCTGCCTCCCAAGTGCTGGGATAAAAGGCGTGCACCACCATGCCCAGTTATAAGTGACAGTTTGTATACATAGGTTCTCAATAAACTCCAAATAAGAAAGCAGTTAACAAGCATGACATTGCTCTAAGAATGTGTAAAGAGAATGAGTTGATCTGGCTTAGGAAGGAAGGAAGGAAGGAAGGAAGGAAGGAGAAAAGAAAGAAAGAAAGAAAGAAAGAAAGAAAAGGCAAAACAATGTAACAGGCAATGATTAATTCTAAGTCTGAGGAGACAAGATTACCACTGAGATTGTTGCCCATTTGATACTAGGTGGAGGTTTAAGAAGTCAGTGCAAGATAGGTGTGGTGGTGCATGTTTGTAATCCCAGCACTTGGGAAGCAGAGGCAGGCAGACCTCTGTGAGTTCAAGGCCAGCCTGGTCTACAAAGCGAGTCCAGGACAGCCTAGGCTACACAGAGAAACCCTGTCTCTAAAAAACAAAAACACACAAATACAAACAAACAAACAAAAAAAGTCAGTGCAATGACCAAACCCTTAGCCATTATGAGCTAAATCTCATAAACAGCAATGAGCAGAGAGGTCTGGAGTCGCAGTTGATAGTGGCTAGTATACCAAGACCTTGAGAAGTCTCGGACATGGACGCTAGGTGAAAAGGAGCGAGGAAATGCCTGGAACCCTGTTTTCCTCTTGGGAGTTGGCCAGGTAGATTCTCACTCATCCTAAGAACTCTGACCTGCTGAACTGCCATGTAGAACCCACTGCTCATACCTGTGACAAGAGGATTAACCCCAACAAGCAGGGTAAGTACGGCGGGGATTGTGTACACCACCTGTTAGCAAAAAGGGAAATGTGAGGGTTAAGAAGTGTACCTGTACCTGGCAGGGTAGCCCAATATGACGTGTCCTCATCCCCAGCACTGCAAATAGGAGTACGCTCAACGGTGAGGTACGGTCCAGGGTAGCTAGCAAATAACGTGTGATCAGCGGTCACCAAGCTGTGGGATTGTCCTCTGCAGTCACCAAGGATGTGATAACTTCCGCTACTGTGACCTTGTCACCTTCACTGCATCAGGCTGTAGTTTTACCTCTGTCCATCAGCTCCTCCAGGAAGTGCTTTCCATCCCCGAGCTGTAGCTTCTGAGCAGTGCTTAGTCAATGCTGGCCCCCCAGTCTCTCCCAAGCAATGCTGGCCCCCCAAGTCTCTTCCGAGCAGTGCTTAGTCAATGCTGGCCCCCCAGTCTCTCCCGTGCAGTGCTTAGTCAATGCTGGCCTCCTAGTCTCTCCCGAGCAGTGCTTAGTCAATGCTGGCCCCCCAGTCTCTCCCGTGCAGTGCTTAGTCAATGCTGGCCCCCTAGTCTCTCCAGGGCAGTGCTTAGTCAATGCTGGCCTCCCAGTCTCTCCCAAGCAGTGCTTAGTCAATGCTGGCCTCCCAGTCTCTCCCGGGCAGTGCTTAGTCAATGCTGGCCTCCTAGTCTCTCCCGAGCAGTGCTTAGTCAATGCTGGCCTCCCAGTCTCTCCCGGGCAGTGCTTAGTCAATGCTGGCCTCCCAGTCTCTCCCAAGCAACTTCTACACCCAGGCTGACTTTCCCTGCTTGCATAAAAAGACCATTCTCTGTAAAAACAGTCATGAATGATCAGATGGCCTGCTAAACGGACCACAAAGCTCAGTATTTCAGTTCTGCAAGTGAGGTCACAGGAAGCAGCCAAATGATGCCCACTACTGAGATCTCTCTCTCTCTCTCTCTCTCTCTCTCTCTCTCTCTCTCTCTCTCTCTCTCTCTCTCTCTCTCTGTGTGTGTGTGTGTGTGTGTGTGTCTGTCTGTCTGTCTGTCTGTCTGTCTGTCTCTGTATGTGTCTGTGTGTCTGTCTCTCTCTCTATCTGTCTGCTGTGTGTGTGTGTGTAGCAGAAAGCAGGAAGGGAGAACAGGCTTATAAAACCTGGAGACTCTCTGAGAGAGGTAGCTGCTTCGCCACATCATTTTCAATGTTTAGAGCAGAGACCTTTAGTCTATTTGGAAGTTCCCAGAGCTGTCTGTATTGACTGACGGGTGTTCACCTTGAGCAGAGTGCGCACTCGGATCACAAAGTCTGTGTTTGTCTTGCATGCTCCAACCCAGCTGGTGCCTGTGATGTCATCCAGCTGCCACCTGCGAGTCAGGTTGTCCCTGGGCGATGGGTTAGTCATGCTCCTTGTGGGGTAGCCCTACACTTCCAGTCCCAGCCTGTAGGAATCACCTGGGGTCTTGTGGTGACTGGGGAGGCCTGCAGCAGGTCTCAGCATTCTGCCGTTCTGACAAGTGCCTGGGTGAGCCACCGCTGCCCTTAAGGAGTCGGGGGCCAGTCCCATTCCACACGGAAAATCATATGACTCAGCTAGCCAGGAGTGATACAGGCAGAGATGGAGAATTAGAGATAGAAGGGCATAGGCGAGCACACGCCATACACTATCCAGTTGTGCTCTGTGAGAGATGCTCTGCATGGATTCTAAAATGCGCATTCAAATGCCTTGATATCCGTCCTAACGGATTACACAGCTTATTTCAGTGCATTACACACATATGAACAAATCTATCCTTTAAACTAAGTCTCTCATAGCAATTGCCGTGTAATAATCCTTATTAAAATGCTAATAGGAGAAGACGGGGGGGGGGGGGGGGGGGGCGGGGCCGGGAAGCTAGGCATGGAGAGATTAAAAAGAATTGCTTCAGCCAGACATGGTGGCGCATGCCTTTAATCCCAGCACTCAGGAGGCAGAGGCAGGCGGATCCCTGTGAGTTCAAGGCCAGCCTGGTCTACAAAGTGAGTCTAGAACAGCCAAAGCTACACAGAGAAACCCTGTCTCAAAAACCCAAAAATTAATTAATTAATTTTTTTAAAAAGTTTAAAAAAAAATGGTGGTGGCATATGCCTTTAATCCCAGCACTCAGGAGGCAGATCTCTGAGTTCCAGGCCAGCCTGGTCTACAGAGTTTCAGGACAGCCAGGGCTGCACAGAGAAACTGCATCTCAAAAGACCAAAACCAAACCAAAAGGAAACAAAGCAAAACTTAATTCACAGCAAAAATATGAACCCAGTACAATCCACTTATAATGTTCTTTTCTGCTACTGTTGGGACTTAAGAAACTTGAATAATATTATTTTGTGAGTGAACGAGTGTATATCTGTGTGTATGATCTATGTGTTAGTGGTCAGATGACAACTTTGTGGAGCTGGTTCTCTCCTACTTTTATGTGCGTCACCAGGACCAAAATCAAGTGGTCATCCAGCTTTACCCACTGATCCATCCTGCCAGCCTTTTGTTGATCATTTATTTTTTTACAATGAAAAAAAATAAAGGTATCATAGCATTCACTGAATAGAATTTAATTCAATGGTGTCACAGAATATCCTGGACTCATTTCTAATTCTTCTCATTCTTGTCCATTGCAAACCTGTTTTCTCGACCTCTTTGGCTGCTAGAAATGGTCAGGTCCAGGAACATAATGTCTTCCCGGGGTCCAAGCTGATGACACACAAAGCATTTAAGCAAGGGATGGTCGCTTAAGAACCAGACTGGGCCCCCAACAACATAGCACACTGATTTATGAAAACCAAATGCCACCTGTCCAGGGGGCTTCTCGGGAAACATTTTCCCCATAACTGAAGGGATGAAAACTATCTTGCCCCTGCTTTGATTCTTCTTATACTGGGTAGACATCTCTGGGGGTCAGACTGCTGAGCAAGAGTCTGATTTGGGGACAGCTCCGGGTAACAAGCAGTGTCAGACTACGGTTCCACTGCATAAATACCCAAACCAGACTAGAACTTTGCTCTGCAATTCCTGGTGTTTTCACGTGTGGCTCATCTCTACACAGTGAACACGGTCCCCAAACGCAGGAATGAGCTCCTCAGTGATATTGTACCGTCTCCCTCCACGACTTCCTATTGCCTTTTGAGGACAAAATCCTGATCAGATACAACCAACACAGACATCGTGTAATGGCTGTCATAGGTTAGTATAGTGCATATGAAATGGCTATCAGGTTGTAGGTTCGTAGTAAACGACAGGGACTCCTGCTGTCATGATTAGTGTAACCAAGGAGATGTGATTAGCTGGTCTAAGTTCTCTTTGTGGAAAGACTTCTGTGTCTCCAGAAAGGTCAGAATACACAGCCTCCCAGCAAATTTTACTATCACAGTGACGTCCCCCTCCAAGGAGGAAAAATTAGGAAAACAAGCTCACAACGGTGTTGATTTCCATGTTCAGGCAAGCGCCCCTGGAACAGAGTCCCGTCAAGTGGAGGAACATTTTTAAAGTAGCTCATACTCACCACCCACAACTCTGCGTCTGGATCGTTGACCTAGAATGTCAAAACATCAAGGCATCAGCTGACACCAGACCTGATGGCGTGTTGTCCTGTGTCTGGTCTGGCCTTGTGTTGACTTACTATTCATTTCGAAGAGCTAGGCGCTGCCATGGGCTCAGAGTTGAGAGCACCAGAGAGCTAGTCTAGCTGTCTGCACATCAGGATGGCTTGAAGGGACTCTCGGTTGAACACAACAGATAGCTTCTAACACACAGCCAGCCATGCGTCTTTTCAAAAGAACGGTGTAGGATTTTCTAAGACTACAGCGGTGTGCTTTAAGACCGTGTTTTAAGCGGTGGGTCTCAAGAACCAAGGGGAGTCATCCTGAGGATGATCAGGAAGAGGTCTAGGAAGGGTAAGGATGCTGTCTGTTCTGTTTCCTCCTTCCTCCCAGGCGCTGAAACCCACTCCATCTCAAGGGAGATGAAGGTTCAAAAAGGTGTCAGAGCTGTGGTTCTGGGTCCCTTTCTAAGCCGCCAAGCCAGGCTCTCAGCGTGTTGCCTAATCACACAAACTCATCCGTGTTTTGCTTCAGAGGACTTTGCGGGTTCAAAAAACATAAACCCCAATTCTACTCCACCCTGAGAACTGGCTCCCCAGGCTTCTCCGTGGCCCCTCTGCCAGCCCTCCTCAGCCCGCCTGACCTGCACGACAGCGGCCAGGGAGAAGAAGGCTGCCATGAGCGCGTTGCAGGCCCGCCACAAACCCGGAGCCCAAGGAGCCACTGCGGGCGCCATGGCCAGGAAGCCGGAGGAGGAGGAGGCGGGCCTCAGAGGGGCGTGGTCAGAAGGGACGGGGGCGGGGTTAGCCGGGCAAGGTCCAGATAGCAGGGGCGGGGCTAAGAGGGCGTGGCAAGCTCTTCCCGCCCCCCCTCGGTCTCCTAGGACGGTCTCGCGGCGCCCACTAGCGGAGAAGTTTGGCATCGGCCGTGCTGTGCAGTCTTTCCCCTTTTTCTCACGTTAAAAAAGCAAATGAGGGAAACAGAACACAAGCACAAACTAGAAATGGAAATGAAGAGAAAGGAAAAGAGAAAAGAGGCCCGAGTGTGTGAATGTTTCGATTAGTTTTGGGCTTTCTTTCTTTTTTCTTTTTTGACACAGGGTCGCTCTACATAGCCCTGGCTGTCCTGGAACTCACTATGTAAAACAGATGGCCTCTCTGGGTGGTAGTGCGCCTTTTTAAAAATCTTCCCCCCCCCCCGCCCCCCCCCCCGCACTCCCGAGGCAGTCTCTGAATTCGAGGCCAGCCTGATGTGCAGACCTAGTTCCAAGACAGCCAGGGCTACACAGAGAAACCCTGTCTTGAAAAACCCAAAACCAAAGCAAACAAGAAAACTCAACCAATCAAACAAACAAACAAAAAACCAGGCTGGCCTCAAACTCAGAGCCTGGGCTCATTTACACATAAACTTCATCATTTGTTTATCCTAAACAGTGCTAGGATTAAAGGCACCCGCCATCATGCCTGGCCTTTCCGGTGAGTATTTATGTACTTCTATCAAAAGCTAGTGAGCCACAGAGAGACCCTGTCTCGAAAAACAAAACAAAAGCTCAGGAGCTTTCAGAGGAAGAAACACTGTGCCAGGAGTGAGTGATACAACGCACAGCTTTGCAGCAGCCTCTTTTATTTTCACCCGCTCGTATCATATAGGACACTTACATATTACACAGACTTACATTTCTCTCCCACCAGCAAAGCCAACATTTCCAACACCCATTTGCTTATGCATTTCCTAGAGGTAAAGACAAGGAAGCATCCCCTTGGGTCAGTCGTTTCCTGATAGCTCTTCTAAGGGCTTGTTTATGCACACAGAGGCCTCATCATTTTTATTTTAAATAGTCCTTGTCACCTCAAATCCTGCACTTGGGTGCTTGACTGTCCCCTTTTCTTTCAACGAAGTGTGTTGTGCTTCATCCTTTGAACCTGTGCTTCTCAACCCGAGGGTCGTGACCCCAACAGGGATCTTAGGCCCCTTTCACAGGATTTGCCAACGACCATTGGAAAGCATGGATATTTACATTATGATTCACAACAGTAGCAAAATTACAGTTATGAAGCAGCAACAAAAAGAATATTATGTTTGGGGGGGGGTGTCACCACAACATGAGACACTGTATTAAAAGGCTGCAGCGTTAGGAAGGCTGAGGACCACTGCTCTAGACCGAGGAAACCTCTTGTTTCAGAAATGTCATCTGCTGGATGCCTGGCATGGCTCAGGAGTGGAATTAATTCCTCCCTCAGGGAAAGGAGCTTGAGGGCCTTGGAGAAGCAGGCACTACCATTATGTGAGGTGTGGGAGGACAGCAGCAACGCACTCTTACTGATGTTGGGTGCGGCTCCTCTTCAGGCCTCCCACACTAATCAATCTAGAGTGGCTGGGGACAAGGCAAGATTTCCTGCACCGCCCTGGCCCTCTGTGGAGTGTCGACAGCTGGATTCCCTTCCCATTCCTCTTCCCATCCGCCCACCTCCCATTATTTGGCTCTACCCTTTAAAGAGGTGGTTAGAGCTGGGCGTTGGTGGCACACACCTTTAATCCCAGCACTTGGAAGGCAGAGGCAGGCGGACCTCTGTGAGTTCGAGTCCAGCCTGGTCTACAAAGCAAGTGCAGGACAGCCAAGGCTACACAGAGAAATCCTGTCTTCAAAAACAAACAAACAAACAACAACAACAACAAAAGAGGTGGTTAGGTTAAAATGAGATAATGGGCTGGTAAGAAGGATTGCTCAGTAACAGTTACAGCACAAGACTAGCAACTGCTCTGTGGAAACTGAGACCTGAGAAAAGGCAGGAGGGATCTCTCTCTCTCTCTCTCTCTCTCTCTCTCTCTCTCTCTCTCTCTCTCTCTCTCTCTCTCTCACACACACACACACACACACACGATGATGATGATGATAGTTAACAACATTAATAATCAAATAGCATTTTCAAACGCGGCCACAAGGGCAGACTCTATTCCAATAGACGACTGGTGTCCCTGTGTGAAGAGGTACCCAGGGCACAGATGGAGGGGAAGGAGCCGGTGAGGCTGCAGGAGAAGGCTTCATCCTCCATCTGCAGGAGAGAGGACCAGAGGGAACTGCCGTTGCTGGGGGAAGAAAGGATGTCTGAGGGAGTCTACACTGCTTGTCCTTCAGACACTCCTAAAGCGTCTGAAACCAGACATGCCCCTCACCCCAGCAAGCCTGGCGTGCTCCTTCAAAGCCTGTCTGGATTCTGGTTTGGAGTGTTTGCAAAATTTATCTCCCATTGTGAAACGCCTCGAGGCAAATTAAAATTGATTGCCAATAAAAGACATCTGACCCAAAGAATGCTCCTCGGGTGTCCCCATATGCCACTGGAAAAAGAACACATTTTAATGTCCTCCTCTTTGCGTACTTCTATCCGGCTTCACACGTTGAGGCACGTTGGGGCATTTTCTTCATCCAGGACTTCGCACGCGTCTGGCACTGCGCTGAGACGGACGATGTGACACGGATACCGGACAGAGTTCTGTGAGTCTGAGAACTAAGCAGGCGACCTCAGCAGGCAGTGGATCGAGGGAAGGAGCTGGGAAGGCTGCGATGGGACTGTGCATGACCAGGACCAGGATTCTGTCTGACCTTCTCCAAGCATCCCTAAGATTGACCTGACTGAAATGTGAAGGATTACAAGCTCATGGCAGAGAAGAGCATGTGTGAGGAGGCCCTGGTCGCCAAGGCCACAGGGCTGCCCACAGTGATGATAAGTACAGTGCAAACACTTGGTGCTAGAAGACGGGAAGAGAATTCAGTGTGGCGGAAGACGGGCGTTCCCAAGGCCATGGAGTAGCCTCCGACTGGGTTTTGAGACACACAGTAAAGCTTTTCAGGTGATACTGCATTCCTTCCATGACCTGGGGAGGCTTAAGGGGTCATCCAGAGGCGTGGTCTCATTTCTCCAAGGGCCGAAAGGTGGACCTCTCAGGACCTGCTTGACACCACTTTGCTCACCTCTTAGTTGTTATAAAGCCCGGACGACTTTCAACCCATGGTCTTGTCTTTTTACACAAATAAGATAAAGAACGTGCGTGAGAATACAGGAGACTTGAAAACCAAGGTTTTCCTAGTCTTGATTTTGGGGTTTAAAGGTTAGGCTGTTGGAACAATAAGTGTCCACAAGGTGGCGGACTTCCTCTCTGAATCCAGTCCTGGGGGAAGGGGCGGGGCTGGGGAATTTTTCCTTCCTTGGATCTCCCGGGAGAGGTCTGGTGTAGACTTTCTGGGTGGATATGAACTTGCAATCCGCTCAAGGTGAAGAAATACAAATAGAATTTTGTATCATGAACGTTTATGTTCGAGCTGAGCTTTGCTGTGCTATTGGCAGAGCTTAAACTCATTTGCTACCTGGAGATGCCAGGAAAACCAGATGAATTTGTAAGACGTGATCCTCCAGCAAACAATAATGTTAAGAGCTGGCGGTTGCAAGCCCAAGGTAGCTTCTGACGTCTTAACACCACCTCCAAGTCTGCATTTGTAAATCTAAACTACTCTTCCTAGGAGACACGGGCTTCTCTGGAGTCCCTCTCTTCACGGATAACGCAATCGCGTACAGCTGTTTTTGTTTGTAACAAAGTTGTGTAACCGTACCTTAGCAAATTATCCTGAAAGCAGAGAAATGATTATCTCATAGTTCTAGAGTCTGGAAGTCCAAACTGAAGGCGTCAGCAGAACCACACTCCCCCCTGATTGATTAAATAAGCAGAATGAGCTAATTGGCGGCGAAGCTATAATATATGAATGCAGGTTTATTGGGAGCGCACCGGAGGGGGAAAGGAAGAGGAAACGCGCGCTGCGGGTGGGGGAAGAAGGGAAGGAGAGAGAGTAGGGAGGTGGGGAAAAGGGTGCTCCCTGGAACCAAAATGTCTGGTTTATATAGTGAATCTCCGTGGGGGCGGAGGGGGGGGGGGAGGTAGGAAGCCCCGCCCCTAGATAGAGGGCAGGCCATGCCAGCCACGCCCTGCAGCCGGAGCTAAGCCCAGCCTCTAGCCACTGCTCTGAGCCCTTCCTCCTAGCCTACTATCCCCTTAGCCCTCCTCAGTCTCCTTAACCCTTTCACTTCCCAGAGTTTTAGCCACCTACAATGAGTGGCAGTCCAGAAAGAGTAATGTGTGTTCTGATCACGTTCATGTAATTTTTAGTACAGTATATTGTTGTGCGTGCTGTATTTTACTTATCAGTTGTTGCTCTCCGAGCCTAATTTATAACAAACTCAATCACAGGCGTGTGTACAGAGGGAAAGCCTGGAGTACAGAGATGGGGTTTGGTACCATCCACGGCTTCAAGTGTCTCCTGAAGAAGTTGGGACACGCCCCCTGTGGAAAGGGGGACCCACTGTAATGGAAAGTTCAAGTGGACAGATATAGGGGTGCAGGCCTGAATTCCCAGTACTTGAAAGATAAAGCAGAACCACCCAGGACACAGGGCAAGTGCTAGGCTAGGCCGGGCTACATAGGGAAACGCTGAACCACAAATAAATAAAACAAAACAAACAATTTTAAAAATTAGTTATCTTCTACCCATCTGTGTTACTTTATTGATTACAGTGAAGTTTAGCTACTTTTAAAACACTTCTTTTCTTTTAGCTTGCTGTCTTTCTTTCCTTCTTTCTTTCTTTCTTTTTTTTTTTTTCTTTCTCCAGCATTTTATTACAAAAATGTACAAACACAGAGCAAAGCTGGAAAGCACTGTGCAGGGAGCCACTATTGGCCCGCTGCCTCTGGTTTCTAGGGACAACTTGCTCTGCCTCAGTTTCACACAGCTGCCTCGCCTCCCTCCACCTGCCACCTTCAATCTATTTATGTTTAAGCCACTGTACAATTCACCCTAAACACTTGAGCCCGCGTCTCATAACACCCGACCGACCTGTATTTGCTCGTGGGTTTATTTGTTTGTTTGTTTGTTTGTTTGGGTGACAGTTTTGCAAACATTAATGTTAGCAGCTCTGATGTGCCCAGACACTACAGTGCTGACACACCCCGCTAACGACCCCTCCTTCAAGATACAGCAGAGCACGTGGTGCTCACTGGCAGCAAGCCCTCTCACGACCTCTCCCAGCACACCCCCACCCATCCCCGGGGAACTGCTTCCCAGAAAAGGCTTTCCCTGGTGAAGACTTTCTCACAAACAGCCTCCCTTCCCTGCTCCCTCCTCTCTCAGCATGGCTCCCCATCAGAGATGCTGGGGTGGGGGTGGGGGGTGTGGGGGTGAGTGGGGGGGGTGAGGGGCTCCTTTCCTTAGGGTTCTGTTAGTAATCCATGGTGTGACTACATCACAGTATGACTGTTCTCCTCTCCACTGCACCAATTATTTAATAAAGAAAATTATTATTCATTAGCAAATGTTCCCTGAAGGGTTCTGTTGAGGGTCCCAGAAGACAGCTCAGCTGGAAAAAGCACTTGGTGCACAAACCTGACACCTGAGTTTGGTCCCCAGAACTCACCGTGGAAGAAGAGAATCAACTCCTGAGAATTGACCTCTGACCCCTGGCACGTGCGCTGTGGCATTATATATGTACTAACAAATAGTATTTGAGTTGAATAATAATTCTGTTAAGAATTTGTCTCATCATCTAAAACTAGCAGGAGTCTGGCAAGATAGCTCAGCAGATAAAAGCACCTGCCTCCAAGTCTGAAGACCTGAGTTCAGTCTCAAGACCCACATAGGAGAAGCAGCAAACTGACACTCACAAGTGACCTCCGTGTGTGTATGCATGTGCACGTGACATGTATGCACACACAAGTGCAAATAAAAAAATGCTAAAAAGTAAAGCTAGCACATCCACCAACTGGGAATAAAGCATCTAGCGGCTGCTGTGCAGCAGCTGCAGTGCAGTGCCTGAGGGCAGGCCTGGGACATGCTGTCTCTCAATAGGATGTCTATTAGTTTGCTGCAGTGTTTTCCTCTGGGCTTGGTGACATATACGTCACCAAGCCTCCTTCTGTTCTTTGTCATAAAAAGGTGCTTTTTTCTAGGCAACTGTTTTTGTGAGTGCCAAGATTTCACTTTGAACTCGCATACTCTGTAAAAAGATCTAAAGGATTAGGAAGTAGTTATCAGAACGGTTTCTTGTCACAACAGCTAATGAGCACCAGCCGTGCCCGCTAAGGGTGCAAAGCCTGGGAAAGCAACAGGAAGGGGGAAAAAAGGATGCAGACATTGTCCTCATGGGGTTTGCAGTCTGGTGAGCTACACAAACACCAAGCAACGCGTTGTTTAATTGCCAGTGTGCTAATATTACCAGAGCAAGAGGCAGCTGCTGAGGGCGTGGCAGCGCTGCTGCAGGAGGCTGAGTCAGAGGTTACATGCTTGGCCACAGCTGCTTCTTGTTTCCAGGAAGTGTTGCACGGAGTTCCGCAAAGGCTGTTGAGAGACACTTGTCAGATCTGTTCACTGTGCATGCTCTGAAGTCAGTACTGCTGCGATGCTGGTTCCTTTTTTTTTTTTTTTTTTTTTTTTTTGCAGCAGCAGCAGACAAACAGATGTAGGAAGTGAGGCCTTTCATCTCCGGAGGACACTCTTGCTTTATGCTCCATAAAAAATAAATAAATAAAATAAAATTACATTCAGTGTAGGTGTATTTTTTTTATTTAAACACTGCGGTTGATAGAAGGAAGCAGGATTTCTTTATCAGAGAGTGTACTTCTCACGTTAATGCACGTGGAGTGTGTGCTTGGTTGATAATAGAGTGATTGCATTTGGCAAAATGTAAATACCTGATGGAAAGAAGGAAGACAGACAAGAGACTGAGAAATACTGAAGAAATGGGAACATGGAGATGTCTGTGGTGAGGGCAGGGGGAGGGGAAGGAAGCAGGAGACGTAAGGGGGCAGGCAAGGAGATCTACAGGGGGAAGACAATGGGAGAGACACAGAAAGGGGGTGCAGAGTAACAAGAAGAGGGAAGAGGAAAGGAGGAGGAAGAAGAGAACGGAAGGGAGGGAAGGAAAGGGAAAGAGGGAAGGGGGAGGGAGAAGGAGGAAAGAAAGACGCCGAGGAAGTACAGCATGGTGAAAGGAGAGAGACGAGATGGGAATGCAGAGGGGACAAAGAGAAGAGAGAGGGACATGAAAAAAAGGAAAAAAGGAGGGAGTGAAAAAGGGAGGGAGGGAAGGAGAAAGACACAGAGAGAGAGAGACAGAGACAGAGACAGAGACCAGTGAAGAAGAACTCAAACAACACTGCACACTTAAGTTAGAGTGACCCCAAATTTTTTTGTTTTTGTTTTTGGGTGTTGTTTTTTGTTGTTGTTGTTTTGTTTTTGTTTTTGTTTTTTGAGACAGGGTTTCTCTGTGTAGCTTGACTATCCTAGACTTACTTTGTAGACCAGGCTGGCCTCGAACTCACAGTGATCCGCCTGGCTCTGCCTCCCAATGTTGGGAGTGACCCCAAGTTTTAAGGCCATAACAGATGTAGTCTCTCTGCAGTTTGCTTCAGCATCCAGTTGACTAGCTGGGGGCAGAACAAGGCTTGTTCCTTCCTTCTTTTCTATAGTTTCTATCCTTTCCGGGCCAGAGATCATTTTGTCATTGGCTTGGCCCAACCCATGAGGAGCAGACTGGGATGTGTAGAAAGAGTCTGGTCCCCTTCGGGTCACAGCTAAACTGTGACCGCTGAGGGGACAGCAGATCACAAAGTGAGTGGGGTTTCCCTGGAAATCTATGGTGTAGAAGCCCCACCTCTTTTCCTCCCTCTGTCCAAACTACCAAATCCAAGGGTCAGGTGGTTAGGTAGGGACCCCACAGACAGAGAGATGGACACAAATCTCAGAAGACCAGAGCGGAGTCTGGAATGCAGCACCACTGCGGTGCTTCCCTAGGCCTGGAGGGAGGACAGCCATGAAGGCTTCCGGGCCACCCAGGCTGGGGCTGGCAGGCTTTTGCTGTGAAGGTCCACTGTTAATGTCATCAGCTACTTTACTTGTCATCTTCTACTTGTTCTCCTGTGCCTGACTGGTGTCTCTTTCCCTCCCTCCCTCCCTCCCTCCCTCCCTCCCTCCCTCCCTCCCTTCACCCTCCCTCCACCCTCCCTCCCTCATGTCCAGCTTCTCCCTGCCTTTTCTGCATGTACATTATGAACAGACTCCAGACTCAGAGCACAGAGCTGGTTCGGCACCTCGCTCTCCTCAGGAGTTGGTTATTTCTTCCATCCGACTATGACCCATTCTTCTTTCCATCTTTCTTTTCTAGTGGGTGTGGATTTCCCATCTCATTCTCCATTTCTGTCCTTTGGACTTGGTGGTGACAGGCCGCCTGCCTTTGTGAGCCAGCTTTCTGTTTCTGTTATAAACAACAGACAATGAAGTCTAGAGAAAGGTGATTGGGGCTCTAGTTTTTGAGTTTTCAGTTCATGACTGATTGTCCCTGTGGCAGCACACCATGGCACAGGATAGAAAAGCCAGTTATCCTGGCGGCCAGGAACACACACACACACACACACACACACACACACACACACACACACAGAGAGAGAGAGAGAGAGAGAGAGAGAGAGAGAGAGAGACAGACAGACAGACACACAGACACACAGACACACAGACACACAGACAGACAGAGAGACAGAGAGAGACAGAGACAGAGAGAGACAGAGAGAGCTGGGAATCTGGGGTTCTGACATCCCTTCAAGGCCATATCCCTAGAGACAAGACCTCCCATTAGGCCCCACCACTCAACATGTCATCACCTCCCAGCACCACCCAGCTGGGGACTGGGCCTTTAGAGGACATTCCAGATCCTAGCTGTCACCACCCCAGCTCTAGACATTCCAGCTTTGGGTGCAGGGGTGGATTCTGTTTAGCTAGTGAGGGAGGGGTTGGCTCCCCTCTCCTGGCTATGTGCTGTGTGAGAAAGAGATCTGTCTACCCAGAAGAGTAAATGAGAGGAGGGGAGAGGAGAGAGAGAAAGAGAGAGAGAGAGAGAGAGAGAGAGAGAGAGAGAGAGAGAGAGAGAGAGAGAGAGAGGGAGAGAGAGAGAGAGAGAGAGAGAAGAGCCAGAATAGGAAGTAGGAAGTTTGGGTCAATTTTCACTTGCAGATCGAACTATTTTTGATCCCCTAAAATTTTCGAGATTACCTTTTGATAGCCAGTTTTAACTGGGTAGCTCAGTCGGGTTACTCACAACCCAAGGAATCCTGAGGCAGCAGCCAACCAGTAACAAGAGTGAGTGCCCTGTGCCAGGGGCCCTGGCCTCAATCAGTAGTGAGCTTGCTTGTATGGCTCCACCTTGAGATTACGTCTCACTGGGAAAGGAGCTGTCCATGCGATGACAATGTACCACGGCCCTCCTACCAACGTAAGGCTGCTGGGGCGCTGCGTTCTGTGTTTTTAATACTGGTATTTACTGATCTTTATGTATACCTGTGTGTAGGAGAGTGTCCAGGAGCTGTGACCTGTGGCTGCAGAGATAATACAATCTGTTCAACTCCCACAGTACTTTAGTTTTTGCAATGAACATTAATTACTCTAATGATCAAAAGGGAAAATGGTATTAAAATAAAAAACGTAAGTACCATAGCAGGATGTTGAAAACTGGGTGATGCTAGGAGCATTTAGCAGGCGTTAGCTCCAGGCCCCTTGCAACTGCAGGAAGCAGCTATAGAGATGGCTCCTGATGTCCTTTTGTGCCTAGAGACCTGCCAGCCTGCCTCTGCCTACACTCACCGGAAAGGGTGTGAGCAGGTCAGGGAAGCCGTGTGCAGAGTCTGCCTGCCTCTTAACTTTCCCCAATTCCTGTTGGGTAGATCATTTCTGAAGTACATTCCTCCACCTCAGTGGAGAGCTGGTTACTGGAAACACGAGGCCCCTTTGCTCTGAGGCTCCAGAAGCCGAACATTAAGAAACCGTTGCAAATACAGTAATTGCTCAGAATGAACATTAATGTCCTATTAGGAAGAGCTGCTGAGCAGGCTGCAGCCTCTAACTCAGCAGCTGAGCACCATGCTAATGTCATTTGAACTGCTTCCCTCCCCACTGCTTGGGGCGCAGGCCAGACCAGCCCTCCCTTTATTTTGCCAGAAGTTTAAAAATCCCAAGTTCCCTTTTTCAGTGCTGGTAGCCTGGAGGTTTAGGAAGGACAGCCACCACACCATCACTGCATTGGACTTTGTGTGTGTGTGTGTGTGTGTGTGTGTGTGTGTGTGTGTGTGTGTGTGTGTTGAAGAGGTTTATGAAATTTAGAGTGCCTTTGGGACTTGTCTAAGAAGTCAAGTCTCATAAGGCCAAGAGATAAGAGGATTAACACCACTCACGTCATTTGCTTTCTGTTGCTGAAATAAAATGCTGGCTAAAGCACCTTGGGAAGGAAAGGGTATATTTGGCTTACATAGTCTGATCACAGTCCAAGGCAGTCAGGATCTGAGGCCTAGAAGGAGGCAGGAACTGAAGCAGGGACCGTGGAGGAAGGCTGCTTAGCTGCTTGCTTTCAGAGCTTTCCCAGCCTGGTTATTTTTGTGTTTTGTTTGTTTGTTTTGTTTTGCTTTTAGAGACAGGGGTTCTCTGCGTAGACTCACTTTGTAGACCAGGCTGGCCTTGAACTCACAATGATCTGCCTGCCTCTGCCTCCCAAGTGCTGGGATTAAAAGCATGCGCCACCACGCCCGGCCCAAGCCTGCTTCTTTTATTTGTTTATTTATTTTGCTTCTTGTTTTCTGATATCCATTTGTTGTAGCATGTTTGGATCTGCAGATAAATCATATAAACATATGCACAAAATACAGTTTTTTTAAAACATCGAGGAACAATAAAGTTATACTGACAGTACATCAGGCTTTACCATACATAGGTGTAATACCCGTGCACACCATCGCATGCACACGCACTCACACACACACACACACACACACACACACACACACACACACACACACACAGGCCAAGCATTGTTGGAGAAGATACTAGAAGCCCGGACCACTTGCCCAGGGGTGACATCACCTAAAGTGGGCTGGACCCTCTCACATCAAGCTTTAGTCAAAAGACTTGCCTACAGGTGGCCTGATGGAGGCCATTTCTCCACTGAGGTTCCTTGTCCTAGATAACACTAATTTGTGCCAACTCGACAAAACAAAAAGCAAAAAATAAAAACAACAAACAAACAAACAAACAAAAAAACAACTGACCAAGACAGCAACACAGAATGTACTGTTTGTTAGCTGTTTCCTTCTGGGGACACACTGGTGACTAAGATGGCTCCAGTCCCCCTATCATGGAGTTTATATTCTAATGAGACAGACACTGAACAAGCAGTTACACAGTACAGATTTAACTGTGAAAGTCACATGTACAACAAATAATACAGAGGTTCCTGATGTTACCTGCAGTCTTTAGCTTGAAAGCTAGACCTTTGTAATTCTAATAAGCATGGTTTGGTCGCCTGTTCTCTGTTGTAGGACAGTTGATCCCGTTGTGAACTGTAATAATCTGTCTCTTGTTTGGCATGGTTGAGCCCTAACACACAGCTTTAATCCAAGAACTTTCTGTTTATTGTAAACAGGTGATTAAGGAGTGGTTTAGCCAGCCCCTATACATACCTTGAGTCTAAGAGCTTGCTGTACGTAGGATTTAGTAAAGTTAAACCCTAGATCAAGAGGCAGAGCAAGAAATCAACTAATAGGAATTAAAGAGTAGGAGGGACTTTGAGTTGAATGGTATCTAACATAACTTGTAGAAGTAGAAGAAGCTCGTGGGCTTTTTGTTTGTTTTTGTTTTTTGAGACAGGGTTTCTTTGTGTAGCCTTGGATGTCCTGGACTCACTTTTGTAGACCAAGCTGACCTCGAACTCACAGCAATCTCTGTGAGCCTCTACCTCTGCCTCCCGAGTGCTGGCATTAAAGGCATGCACCACTACCCTAGCTCTTGGGCTTTTAACTTTTAGGTCTTTAGCTCCTCAGCTCCTTGGCCTTTGGCCTTGTTGTTTGTTTGTTTGTTTGTTTGTTTTTGGCCTTTCCTCCTGGGCTGTCAGCTGAGCTAGTGAACCTTCTGGGCCTTTTCCATCAGAGTGTGAGCTGAATAGGAAGGTCAGCTGGGTGCTTTCTCTGCCTCTCTGAGCTGTCAGGTTTCTCACACCAACATCTGGCTCCTGAGTCTTTATCGGTAAAAATAGGTCGATCTGGGATTTTCAGTTAAAACAACAGGACGCGGTCTCTGCACTGAGTGGCACAGGGTTTGTGCTCAGGAATGGAAATAGACTTCTCCAAACACCATGGAGACCACACCTGAGTTCTGTCTGGGACATAGAACCTTGTGAAGAGGCAGAGTGAGGCTGGCTTCCTCGAGTCTGATGGGTACTTGCAAGTCTCTCTCTTGTGCCTTACTTTTGTTCTCTTTCCCTCTTTACTCAGCCCAGGTGGGGGAGGTGGCCATCAGCGCCTTTGGAGATCAAGAGCAGCAGGGCACCTTGTTTCAGGCTGAGCCTGATTGGAGGATCTTGTTTGGCAGCTAGACTGGAGGAGTTAGACTTGTTTGCAGATGGCATGTCAGATGAGCGCCAGGGCCCGGGTCCAGTCCCATTTCCCTTAGCCCTGTGGATTCTTGTGAGGGTACCCCAGAAGCCTTCAGGCATGGCTGAGGGTGAATTTTTCTTGTCTTAACCAATGGGAGCGACTTCCCAGAATCTTGAATTTCTGTGCTTGAATGTTTCACTGGTTTGATGGCAAAGGAAAAGGAGGAGTGTGGAGGGACAAAGGATGGTTTTATATCTGCCCTTTAGAAGTGAAGGACAGCAGTGTATGTACTCCAGTGGGACTCCTGGCACATAGTAGGTGCTCAATAAATGTTCTCTCTTATTTCTTCCTATCCCTGCTTCTGTCCCACTTGGGTGATATGTGTGCATTATTTCTCCAAAGAGACCTAGAGAAAGAACATGATGGATGTTGGGGAGTACTCCACTTTGATGTAGCTCGAAGACATTGGTTATATGAATAAGCCTCAGTCACTCTCAGACCAGCTTTCTCAGCATTGATGACACTTTGGGCTGGGGTAATTTGCTTTGTTTCATTCTCCTGTGTGCTGTAGGTTGGCTAAACAGCATCTCTAGTCATCAAATGCCAGTAAAGACCTCCAACTCATGCTAATGAAAACTATCTTCAGATGTGCCCAAATGTCCCCAAGGAATGAAGGAGTGTAAGTCAGCTCCTGTTTAGAGGCTCTGGTGTCAGTGGTCCAGAAGAGGGTGGAAGGTTATTTCCCCCATCATCCTCAGGAGATCACAGCCTGGAACCATCCCCAATGCCACTCTTCAAAAACACCCCTCTCAATATCTCCCCATCCTACTATCATCCTAACTCCTGTCCATTGCTCTCCATCCTGATCTGGGAAGAACTGAGAGCTACTGATTCTTTCCTTGGGAAACTGGGTAGTTGCCTTCATCTGCTCTTTTTTCTTTCTTTCTTTCTTTCTTTCTTTCTTTCTTCCTTCCTTCCTTCCTTTCTTTTATGGTTTTTCGAGGCAGGGTTTCTCTGTGTAGCCTTGGCTGTCCTGGACTCACTTTGTAGACCAGGCTGGCCTTGAACTCACAGCAAGCCACCTGCTTCTGCCTCCCGAGTGCTGGGATTAAAGGCGTGCACCACCATGCCCTGCTGCCTTCATCTGCTTGACAGAGAGCAGAAGGAATCTCTAGTTAGTATGAGAGACCTCCCCTGGGACCCCTGTATCTGGTCTCCTCGCAATTCTTTCAGGTGCTTGCAGCTGCAGGGAGCAGACGCATGTTCAGACCAAAACTCCTCTTTCTGGTAATGCTCAGGGCAGCAGCTGCCTAGCAACGGCACAGGCTCACAGCAGCCCCAGGGAGTCCAAATGGTAGACAGAGAGCAGAGGAAACAAAGAGCTGTGCCCTGCTCTTTGTAGGCTTTGCATAAAGTGTTTGTATTCGTGATCTCCTGGCTCCATTCTTGTCCCTAGTCATCCTGGCCTTTGCAGCCCTCACAGAACAGTGGCCTGGGCTCTGGACTGCCTTGACTCTGTGGTTTTTAAGACCAATGTGTGTGCATGTACACGTGTGTGTGTGTGTTTGTAAAAATGCTGAGTTGGCTGAGACATGATCTAATACTCTGCAATAGTGAGGATTTACTTTATTTCTTTATATATATATGTATATATATATTTTTTTTGAGGGCCCAATAGCGTGTTTCCCGGCTACACTGTAGTTTGAACTGAGGACCTTCTGCTTGTAAAGCAGATGTGATAACCACCACACTATGGGGCTCCTTATTTCTTTATATTTTTTAAAAAGCTTTATTTTATTTTTAATTATGTGTATGTTATGTGAACTGTGTGTGGGTATGCACATGTGAGTTGGGTGCCCATGAAGGCTAGAAACATTGGGTCCCTTTGATGCCAGCTTCACAGGCACCTGTGAGCAACCTGACCTGAGAGCAAGGACTAACCTCTGGAAGAATGAGTGTGTGTCTCTCTAGTTCTCCCTGTCACTCATGTGATGATTTTTAAAACACAAACCTCGGCTCCAAAGACTTTTAGCCTGGATGTGACAAACCACACAAAGGAAGTCGTGGTTCTTCTTCAGAAAGTGCACAGAAAAGTACAAGGCCACCTTCCATGTAGGCTGGGACCCAGAAGGCAGTGCCTTTGTCACATGCTCCTGTGTGGGATCCACTTAGCATGTGTATTGCCCCATATACACATGGGGAGTGCAATTTCCACTGCTCCAAACAAAGAGGACATTGATTAATTGAGGCTCTGGTCGCCTCTGTGCCTTTTTCTCATTGCCTGGCTGCAAATGTTCTCTGGCCCAAGGCCTCACGTTGTAGGTCCCAGTATCAAGGCTTGGAGTCTGTACTGCACCTGAACTTGGGGCTGCCGGACTTCCTCAGGCCAGCCTGTGTGTGCTGTATCTCCCTATGACCTCTAGGTGTGGGTGGTGCTGGCTGGAGGTGTGTGGGCCTTCTTGAGGAAAAACAAGACAACAAACCAAAACAACCTAGAAAGGATTTGCTTCAGGACATGGACCAGCTCTCTATTTTCAGACCCTCCTTGCCCCCCAGCAAACGTACCAATTCTTCTATCTGAGAAACGTGTCATTTTTCCCTGGGTGGCTGGCCAGGTCAGGGCTGCCTGAGCAACTGGCTGAACACACTTGGCACTTAAGCCTCCCGTGAACAAGAAGCTACCCATTAAGGAAACCAGCTCCTGCTGAGGCAATTTCCTTCCACCCAGAGAGCAAACGTTATGCAGGCAACTTGCATCCGACACAGTCTTGTTTCTTGCTAATCCAATACAGCTTTATTTTTTGCTAATCCAATAGTCTTTAAGTGAATCCCAAAACAGGATGCTGGCAGCATCATTCAGGCAGTGGAGGTGGGTGGGGGTGGGGCTTCTTTCTGGTAGGGCTCCTGGAGCAGTGGGGCATGAAGAGGAATCCTGGGAAAGGCTGTGACTGGTGACGAAGCCCTCTTGTCAGCCAACAAACAGGATTCAGTAGAGACACAAAGAAAACAATCCTGTGATCTAGCAGAAAGCAGGGCAAGGAGGCGTATTTACAGAGGGCCGTGCTTAGAGCGGGAGCATTTTCTAGTATGGAGAATGAGGATGAACGGGCGGGGCTGGGTGGGAAGGGGGAGAGGTTGTCTGGAACCTCCTGCTACAGCCTTTGCAAAAGCAAAGACTCCCAAAGAAACCCCAACCTCCAAGGTGGGAGGGTCTCTGCTGCCTGAAGCCGAAGCCAGGGTTTGTCTCCCTCGGATGATCTCAAACAGATAAGAACAGAGAAAGGAGGTAGGCAGAGAGGTCTCCGAACACAGAGATGCTGGAGACACTGTGGTCACTGCTGCAAATGCCTTCCTGGCTGCTTCTCTCCTACAGACGGAAGACATCTCTCTGAGGTCTCTCCTGATTCCTAAATGCTTCCCTGCTTCAGCAAGAGACGTAGGTTCCTGTTTCTGAGGAGCCTGGATCTAAAATTTGCTGTGTGCCTTTGCGGAAGATACCTAATGGTTCTGAGCCTCAGTTCCCTCCTTAAATGGAGGCGACAGTCAGCCTAACCTTTCCGGATCGTGGTGAACTGAGAGCAAGCAGGCTGTGCCCTATGCCTCCTCCCTTCCTTTTCCTCTGGAGACTTTTCTTCCACTTTCATTGCATCTCCCCATAGCAGCTTTCTGGTGTTGTGTGCGCATGCGGTGGCCCCACTTCCTATCTACTCGAGCCCCTCTTCCGATGTGGTAGCCCAGTGGCTCAAACTATCCACTCTACATCCCGTGTCTCTTGTGTGGATGGATAAAAGCACTGCACCCTGTTCTGAGTACAGCCATGTTCCCAGAAACCTCTTAGTGCCTGGTGAAAATGGTTTGAAAACTCTCAAGTTCTTCCAGCCATCCCTAGTGTCGTTGCCCCAGGGCTACATGTATCACAGCAAAACTCCTCACCACGGAGTGCCCTGTGCCGAAGTCTAGGCTGCAGAGAGAGGACAAGCTGAGAGAGGGAGTGGATGCCTGCTCTGGTTGTGTCTCACTGAGGGAGGCCTAATCTCTTTGTACAGGCTCAGGCCTGGATGGATGAAAGTCAGCATCCTCTTGTCGCTTCCTCCACGAGCTCCCCTTGAAGGCTGAAATGTCTCTAGACTCCCACAGCGGCTACACATAGCTGGGTTATGTTTCAAGTCTGCTTTCACGTCTTTCTCTCCCGAGACTCCAGTATGCAGCATGTGGCTTCCTTGAGTCTGGATAGTCTTATAAATCTTCATAATTCCTCTGAACCACTACTTAGAAATATGCCTCTGAGTCATATGAGAGAGAAGCATTTGGATGTTCCTTATTGGGCTCACTCCCTGTCTTTCTGTAACACTTATTCCCCCTATGTGGGCATTTCTATGTATCTTTGCTCTCTTACTGTGGTGGGAGTTCCTGAAGCTCAGAGTGGCAAATGGTCTGTTTTGGTATGCCCTCTTGGCCTTCCTCATGGCCCCATCCACTGGCCCCTGTGGACTTGCTTTTAGCAATGGTTGTCTAGCTATGCTGAGCATCACAGTCAGAAGGAAGGCTTATTGGGATGCAGGTTGCTGGGCAGCACAGAGCTCTGACTCAGCAGGAGTGGTGGGTGGTTAGGTAGCCTGATGACTGCCCAGGTGGTGCTAATGCTGTCCTATGCAGCAGAGCTGTTCAAGTTAGACTGTTGACACTCAGGGTGGGCAGCATGCTTGTTATGAGGATAGTCCTGCACCCTGGGGGATGTTCCATAGCATCCCTGGCCTTTCAAGAGGAGAGAAGAGAGTGTAAAGAGAGACACTGTGCCTCTCTGGCTGTCCAACAGGTGAAGCAATGGATGCTAAGAAATCGTACTGTGTCCAGGAATCTCATGGTAGGAGAAGGGAAAGGCTGATGCCTGGTGCCAGCCAGGAGGAATTTGACTCCAAGACGTGACTTCACAGTCCCAACAACTTATCAGACTATTTTGTGGGACTGACAGAAACCCAGACAATTATGGATCAATAATGGGCGGGACATACTTTGACTAGGAATGCGTAATTATACACATCTCTATTTAAAAGTATGCCTTGTGTCAGCACCGGGTCACTGGACCTCTTTGTTGAATCTTCTTCCCAATGTAGCCACATCAAATCAATCCTTTTCCCCCTATTTACTGGTACTTGGTTCTATTTACTGTTACTTGGATCTTTAATTGGTATGTTGAGGATAAGTGAAGGACCCTACCTTGTCAAGACTGCCACAGACTTTGCTAAGACTCTACCCGCTAGATGCCAGTAACAGCCTTCCATGACATCTGAAGGCTACGAAAGTCTCCAGACCTTGCCAAATGGCTCCTACGGGGGTGGCAAAATGACCCTGGTTGAGAGTCATTGCTGTAGATCTTAGGTGTGGGTAGGGCTCATGGTGGACAGTGCCCAGAGGCTTGGCAGGTTTATTGCTTTCTGAAGTACACACCCCAGAGCCTAATCGAGTTAGTTGGAACACACAGCCCACGCACCAACGTGTTTCTGCTACAAGGGACAGAGCTCAGTGGCTGTGGCAGACACCATCTGCTTTATAGGGTCCTAAGTGGTTACTCTCTGTTGCTTTACAGGAAAAGTTCAGGGTCCTCTCTTTAGTTTTTAAAGGGGTCAGGAGGGATGCTTAGGGTGATACAGATACAGATCCCTTGAGAGAAAAACGTAGGTTTTCTTTACTCCTCCTCTCAGTAGCTGCATGTGCCAGCTGGGTGCTGAGGCCCAGCAGGCTTGGTGGCAGGCTGGAATTTTCCACTGCTGCCTGGCTCCTAGCCAACTTGTGCCCAGCTCATTTTGACCAGCCCTGGGCTCTACTTATCTCTAGGGTAAACAAATGCCCTGCAGAGAGCCCAGGGAGGAACCAGGCTCAGCGGGACATCTGAGTCTGACCTGCCGCTGGGGAGACAGGAAGGAATGACAGACTGGAAGGACAGACGGATTGTTTGTTCATTTGGCATTTGCAGAGCACCTTTTGACTTCAATATGAAGAACAAAGGCAGTAAGATACTACCCTTGCCCTTTCAAATTTGACAGGGTTTGGGGAGACAAGATGGCAACAAATGAGTATCCTGGGGGGAACTAGAGAGGAAAGGGAACCTGCAGGGCTGACCTACCACTCGGTCTTGTTAGAGGTCAGAAGGGCTCTGAGATAGAACACTTGATGTCCGTGTGTGAGCTCCAAGTCTATCCTCTTCCTCTTGCTCTAGCTGGACAGCCTGGAAGCCCCTCAGATCCACACGTGTCGGCTCTCCATCATTCAAGCCTGTGCCTTGAGTTTCGTATCCCCTCGTAGTCGAGGCCCTAGTCCCCAAGGAAGGGCCTCAGCCATCCCCATTTCTTTCCTACAAGCCATGAGACATGCCAGGCTATTGGTGGTGACCATGTTGCCCAGCAGAGCAGCTGCTTGTGGGACACGGCTCATGCCAGGCCCTCAGCTTGGTCAGCATCCTCGTGTCTTCTGGGAGAGCTCAATGTAAACCCCACCACTGTTTGTCTCAGCCTTTGCACCACTGTGTTGGGGGTGATGGGAAGGTACAATGCACTGTGGGCAGTCGTTGCAGACAGCTGCCTTCAGCACCAGGTCCTGTACTTCATATGGAGAACACGGATGAATGATATTGGAAGAGCCTAGAGGCGAGGGAGGTGGTGTTGCCAAGCTCCTATTATTCACACCTGTCCAGTGCTTAATAGTTTGCAAAGCAGTTCGAAACTACCTCATGAATCACACCGCATGAGTTTTATGAGGCCAACAGGGTGACCACTATTTATCAGTCAGGTGTTCTTGGATGCTGAGAAGATGCCTTTTGCTTTGTGTGAGTAAGGAAGTGGGAAATTAATCAAAAGGACTTGTGAGGAAAGGCAGAGGGAGGCTCACAGATCCAGTTCTTGGGTCCCAAGCAAAGGAAACAGCTTTCCAGGGTGGATTGGTCCCAGGTCTCTCTGCTCAAGGCTCTATCCTGGGCGACAGCACTGGCTGAACCTGGTTTTGGCGAGGTGCACTGTGTCCAATGGCCAGAGCCCTGGAGATGTGCCTGGACGCTGTATCTGTTCTACCAGCTCTGTTTCCTTCACAGGTGAACATACATGTCCTCCAGGGCCCAGCTCAGGTCAGGCCCCTTCACCCTCCTAGCCACACTGGGAACAGGATCTTTTCCTCTTTGTCTTCTTCCAAGTCTTCAGTGAAGTTGACTGCTAGCTCCCCACTCCTCTCAGTATGAGCATCAGTTGAGTTCAGCCCCTCCCTTAATTGCCAGTCTTCTGCTGAAAGGTGTCCCTTGAGGCTTATCCTCCAGGTCTGTCTATGTAGCCAACAGCAGAGTGAGGAGTATATGTTACAAATCCTATGATACCCTTAACCAAATGCTTCTTGAAAAATGCCAGACAGCTCTGTGCCGACTGACATGGCTCTCAATTTCTTGTGACCTTAACCTGCTCTAAGACTCTTTTCAAAGATCGAAGTTGAGTTTTCTAGCGCGTTCATGTATACAAAGCAAGCGCAGTTTACAGGACTCCATACTTAACCTGAGTTTTTGGTCTATATCACTTTTGAGAACTGCCTGTCAGAATCCACTAAATTGACTCCACAGTCTGCTAGTGAGTCACCTGCTTGAAAAATATCAACTCAAGGCACCAGGCTGGATTCCTTTGGGGTGATAGAGATGTTCCACCTTACCACCTGTGCTCACCGGTGTCCGGTGTTCTGATCTTTTGTCAGTCTGTTTCATTCTTCTACGGTCCATGCTAGGCCTCACAGTGTGAGTCTGCTCCTCATTCCTTTTCTCTCTTCCTCACTTTTTTCAAGTCTTAGTTCACCTCCTTGGCATGGCTTACAGCATCTTTATGCCTCCAGGGTACCTTTGCATGGTGCTGGGGTCTGCTTAGGTGTCTATAGTGTGGGGACCTGGATTTATGGATATTCTTAGCCCTAGCAGAGCCAATGAAACCAGTCTTTGAAGTGCTGTGGTTTTGCTTCATGACCCCAATGGACTCTTATCCATACAAACATTAGCACCGAAGACTTACTGATCATAAAAGTGAACAGGCCCCACAGTGCTACCTCTGGAAATACTGCAAGCGTCTGCCTCGAGGGAGAGGCTTCTGCAAAGATACACACATTATCTCAGCCAGTATTTGTCCTTTTATTTCCTTAGCACATCTTCAGGTGAACCAGCTTTCCTGAGGCATAGACCAGGATGGCTGACAGGCCAAGTTGTACTAATTCTTGAATAAAGAGTTAATATAAAGGAGAAGATAATAGTAAACAACATTTTGGGTAGCTTAGAATGCCAAGTGTACATCTAGGGCCAAAGACAGAGCTTAGGTTCTAGTTTTTTGACCAGGAGGAAGCAGCTGCTTCTTCTTCTTCTTCTTCTTCTTCTTCTTCTTCTTCTTCTTCTTCTTCTTCTTCTTCTTCTTCTTCTTCTTCTTCTCTCTTCTTCTTCCTCTCCTCCTTCCCCTTCCTCTTCTTTTTGGTTTTTCCGAGACAGGGTTTCTCTGTATAATAGCCCTGGGTATCCTAGAACTTTCTTTGCAGACCAGGCTGGCCTCAAACTCACAGAGATCTCTGCCTCCTGAGTTCTGGGATTAAAGGTTTGTGCCACCTCCTCCTCTTCTTCCTCCTTCTCTTCTTCTCCTTCTTCTTTCTCTTCTTCCTCCTCCTCTTTTTCTTTTTGGCTTTTGAGACAAGGTTTCTCTGTGTAGCCTTGGCTGTGTTGGAACTTGCTTTGTAGACCAGGCTGGACTTGAACTCAGAAATCTGCCTGCCTCTGCCTCCCAAGTACTGGGATTTAAGGTGTGTGCAACCACTGCCCAGAGGAAGTAGCTTCTTTTTAATGAGCTGCAACAATACACAGACACCTCTACTTTTCATTTCAATCCTAATGAGTGGCAAAGCTGATGTTTACCTGTCTAGTGTTACCTGGATTGAAGTGACTGTGAAGGGGAAGGTTCTTTCTCAGTGGCCTCTCGACTGTTTCCCTGTAATAATACTTGTATAAAAAGAGCTGGCCTCTGAGGCTTTTGAAGACCTTATTTAACTATTTTACCTTATATATCTATAAAATCATATCTGTCTGCTAGATCTAGGATATATATTCTTGTGATAAAATTAGACTATTATTTGGCATGACCATGATTTGCATCAATATACAAAATTCTATATTAATGAATTAAAAACAACCTTTTTTGTGAGTAACAGTTAAGGCCTTGAGTTAAGAAATAGGTTCAATACTCTACCTTTTGTTCTATCCTCCCTCTATATTTCTATATCCTCCTTTCTTTTTATCTCCTATCTCCTTATAGATAGTGTTGGGTGACTGTTCAGGCAGTAAACTGTCATTTTTCATTTTGGAAGCTGCTAATCTGCACTTCCGGATCACTCAGGCATTTAAGTTTTATTCCTTCTCAAGTCTCTGATGGGGTTGAAGACCAGATAGTTTAGTCTTACAATTAAGCAATCAAGTTTAGATGGCTAGGGGATAGATCTTTTAAAATCAAGGTAGATGATTTAAGATAATAGAGATGAGATATGATAGATATTGACTTTCATTCAGAAATTTAGACCCAACAAGCTAGGAAAGATGTTTACTTCAAGCTTGACAAATACAAACAGCCCATTGTCTCATGGTTCTTCCTGCTGTATGTAGTTTATCTTATTCATGTGTAATAATATAAATGTATATGTTAAAAAAGAAACATAATAAAATAATAAAAAAGAACAGAATTCATTATGATGTTTCCTCTCATGTACACAATATACTCTGATCTTATACATCCCCCTATTTCCTCTTCTCTTGTCCCTATCCACACCCTCTTGGGTTCTCCCCTCATAAAAATAAGTCCCTGTTGTGGTTTCACGTCTTTTTAAAAAAATCTGGATTCCATATATGAGAGAAATACCATATATTTGGTATTTGTGGATTCCATATATGTGGTATTCATTTGTCTTTCTGGGATATTTTACTCAATGTAATGATCTCCAATTACATCTACTTTGCTGCAGATGGCATGAGTTTGTTCTTTAGAGCTAAACAAGGTGTGTGTGTGTGTGTGTGTGTGTGTGTGTGTGTGTGTGTGTGTGTGTGTACATGTGTGGAGCCCAGAGGATAACCTGAAGGAGTCAGTTATCTCCTTCCACCAGGTGGGTCCCTGGGCTTGAACTCAGATTGTCAGGTTGCCACTTGGTGACCAAGGCCTTTACCCGCTGAGCCATCTTACTGGCCCCTGCCATACTTCTTAATGAGGAATATTATTCATTTTCTGTAGATGCCAAGAGCTCCAGTGGCCTAGAGACTGCCTCTCCATTTTCTCTGGCACGAGGAACTCAAGCATGTGGTTCAGTATGAGCCAAGCTGATTCACATGCCTGGGAGTTTGAATCAGGAGCTGGTGACAAAATGGGGAAGAGATGAGGATTCATTCACAGTGACCTCTATAGACCTGTGGAGTGGAGTGGAGCGATATGGGACCCAAGGGTTTAATGGCAAGACCATTGATGTAACTTGTCTTAGCTTCCCTGTTTGCTGTCTGTGTTCAGAAACTGGCTCCCCAGTGTTAGCAGGCATTAGGGGACCCACTAAATAGACTTTGGATTAATTACTTTCTCTTTAAACCTACTAAAGTTGACTCCTTTGCCACTTGCAAGTACAAATCCTCATAAAAGCACTTTGCAGAGTAAATATGTGGTGACAAAGGATTAGTCACTCTGTGCCCCAAATCTTCTCTTCTTCTGACTTTCACTTAATTATCTTTAATCCAACCCTTGCCTCCATCCCAAGCACCTAGCAACAAGCCCTTGACCTTGGCCATCTTTTCCACTAGGGAGACCTGATACTGGCAGAGATGCAGTGGCAGTTTCCTAGGGAGACCTAGTCAATCCCTGCCTGACTCCAGGGGTGGCAGGGATGGGGGTGGGGTGGGGGCTAGGGAATGCTGCTCCAACTGGAGCAGGGAAGGTAGATTCAGGGTTCTAGTGTCATGCTGTAAGGCACGGCAACGGAATTCTCTGGTATAGGCTTGCTAAGGAAGTGCATGAGCTTGTTTCCAGAGGGCAAGGATTCTGGTGGAGAAGACACATGTGTCCACACTGCCAATCATCTTCCCACTTCTCCAGGTCCTGAGCCAACCAGCTAGGCCAGTGAATAAGACCTGCAGCATCAAGAAGAGACAGCCAGTGTAGCCAGCTTGTTTGGATACTGGCACAGATTCAGATGGCATGCTGCCAACAATGTTGCCAGTAACTCCCTGTGAGTGACTGGCCAGAAAGCACCCCAAGGTGGAGCCGTGGAGGAAGCCCTGGGAAGGCACTGTCCAACACAGTGGGGCCCGGTGACAAGAAACTGTGGCTACCATGCCAGGAGTCCATCCTTGCCAACTTTAGGCTGAGCAGGATGAAGATGGAACGTAAATGTAGAGGCAAATCGAGAAGGACAGCATGACTGCCAGGCATAGAGGAGGGAAGAGAGGTAGCCCGACTTCTTTCTGCTCCAGTCCTCTGTGTTCTGTCAGTGCCTCTCTTGGGCTACACCCAACTGGAAACCTGAGACACAGATGCGCTGCCCCTGGTCATCACAGCCAATCTCCTAAAGCAAAGCAGGGCAGAGAGCAGAATGAAGGAAGAAGGAAAAGGGGAAACCCCGCACAGCAGCATGGACTGTGGTGAGCACATGCTCACTGCACGTCATGTAACCCTGCCAGGAAGCTCTGTGCTAAGGGTGTACCCACTCCATGGTCTTTGGAAACTGAGGCACGGAGTTGTCAAATATCCAGAGTAAGTGGGAGAATAGATGGAATCCGGACCTTGGAAACGTAGGTCCAGAACCTGTGTCCTTACCCACAATGAGGAGCCGCCCAATAAGGTCATCACAAGCTACACAAGACTATTTAGATACAAATTAGCTAAAATTAAAGAGGATGAAATCAAGGGCGAGGTGTGGTGGTGCATGCCTTTAATCCCAGCACTCGGGAGGCAGAGGCAGGCGGATCGCTGTGAGTTCGAGGCCAGCCTGGTCTACAAAGGGAGTCCTGGACAACCAAGGCTATACAGAGAAACCCTGTTGTGAAAAACCAAACCAAACCAAACCAAAACCCTGTCTCGAAAAACAAACAAACAAACAAACAAACAAACCTGTGGGTCGTGACCCCTATGGAGTCAAATGATCCTTTCACAGGGGTCACCTAAGACCATTGGAAAGCACAGATCTTTACGTTATGATTTATAGCAGTACGAGATTACAGTTATGAAGTAACAATGAAATAATTTTATGAGGAGCTATACTAAATGGTCACAGCATTAGGAAGGTTAAGGGTCACCTGAGAAAGGAGTCTCAAGTGAGGTAGTTCCCAGATCAGCTTGGCCTGTGGCTATATCTGTGGGGGGATTGACTTGGCTGTTAACTGGTGGGGGGGGGGCGGAGTCCAGCCTTCTGTAGGTGGCACTGTTTCCTGGGCTACTATAAGATAGCTAAGCACAAGCCTTCAAGCTATCAAGTCCCGTTCCTCCATAGTTTCCACTTCAAGTTTATGATGGACTGTGACCTGGCAGCTGAAATAAACCCTTCCCTCCCCCTTGTTGCTTTTGGTCATGTGAGTGTTTTGTCATAGCAACTGGGAGGAAACTGGAACATAAATTTTTTTTTTCCAAGACAGGGTTTCTCTGTGTAGTGTTGGCTGCCCTGGAGTCACTTTGTAGACCAGACTGGCCTCGAACTCACAGCGATCCACCAGCCTCTGCTTCCCAAGTGCTGGGATTAAAGGCGTGTGCCACCATACTGTCGGAGTTAGGTCCTCAATGTAGCCCAGGCTGGATCTGAACTCTCTACACTGTCAAGGCTATCCTTGGACTCCTGGTCTTCTTGCCTCTACCTCTCCAATGTTAGGATTACTGGTGTCTAATGTCTTGATACATTTTTGGTTATCTTTGTGATTTTTTTTTTTTTTTTTGGTATAAATTTTAGAGTGAACTATTTGGGTCAAAAATATCTGTTTTAACATCAGGCTTTTCTTTGGGAAGCTAAAGCCACATTAGCTCTCATCCTCTGTGCCAGGTTTTTTTCTTCTTCACATCCTTCCTACAATTAGACATTACTATTTAAATCCAATCTTTGAGAGTCACATATGCAAAGGTACATTGTAATTATTTTAATTTGCATTTTTCTGCTAACCAAAAATATCAGACACTTTAAAGTATACCAATTTCTAACTTATTTTGTGCATACCATATCACATCCATTTTTGTCTTCACCATTGTGACAGTGGTCTTTTGTTAGGTATATATGAGAGTTAACAATACATGGTTATGGATCCTTTATATGCCTTTTAGAACATGGTCTTGGCCCTATAGTCACTTATGTTAACATGGATCTTATCTTTCTCTTGTGGAAGTTTTTGATTAGTAGAAGTCTTATTTTCTAGACCATGGGGTGAGATAAACATTCAATTTTTTCTCTTTTAATCTTTTGAGCCTTTTAAACCTTAAATTCCTTACTCTGTCTGAAAGTCAATTTGGTATCAACTAACTCTATTCTCTTTCTTTATCTGATTGTGATGGCTAAAACTTACAACAGCATTAAAATCTTGCACGATGAAGAATTGAAAAGATGGCTCAGTTGATAGCATGCCTGCCACCCTAGCAAGGAGACCTGAGTTCACGTCTCCCAACATCTATGCAGAGAAGCCAGGCATGGCTGTGCACATCAGTGATATTAGCACAGACGGGGCAGAGACAGGTGATTCCCATAGTTTGCTGGCTAATGAGTGTAGCCAATTGCTGAGCAATTCGATTCAATTAAAGACTCTGTCTAGAAAGATAAGTTGTAACGTGACCAAAGGAGACATTCATCATCGACCTCAGACTTGGTGTAGAAGCAATAGAATCATTGTTATAAAGGATTTGCTAAGGAGCTGTTAAGTCACACATAGTAAAATCCAGCTAATTTAGTTAAAGACACCCCCCTAAATACTTCAAAGATACGTTCTATACTAAGCAGGCTTGATAGGGATAAGTAACATTTAGGATACTATCGAGGATAATACTTCTGTAAATGTCTGTTCCCCAGGACTGACCAGCCGTTAGGCCCCATCCCTATAATGAAGAGAGAGAACCCTGACTTAGAGCCAGCCAGTAGGCATTGCTGTGTGGGGGAACTTGCCTGTAATGCACGGCTCAAGGGGACAGAGTGACGACATTGCTTTGTCTGTTGTTAAGGCTGGGCTTGCCAAGGCCCCAGTTCTTTTCTTCAGAAAGAACATAATTCTCCCAGGCAGGCAAGATGACTTTGGGTAACAAGTATTTGAACAGAGCAGCCGTGGTGAGTGAGGGGCAGCTCTGGAATATCTTTGCTGTGTAAATCTCCCATCTGCCCAAGTGGCCAGACTTGAAGTCTCCTGTCTCTGTTGAAATTGTTCTAAGGTGGAAAGTGAAAGAGATTTAAAGATGATAGTGTGTGTGGAATGTATCAGTCCAAGGCCTGTGTAAGTTAGTAAAGGTTTCTGTTTGCTGCTGGTTCCTCTTTGGGAATAACAACAACAACAACAACAACAACAACAACAACAACAACAACAACAACATCACTATTATTAAAAAGACTTTTTTCTTAATTTTTCTGAATATGTGGAGTAAATTGTCACTGAGGGCACATTTCTTTTCTTCATTTGAACGCGCAGGTGCATACATATGCCTCTAAACACACACACACACACACACACACACACACACACACACACACACACACACTTAGTATGGTGGTCTTAGCTACTGATGACTTTGCTCTCCAAGAAACACTGTATGTCTATTAGTAGGGAGGAAGGCACGTTTTTAAATGGCATCTAGTAGTCAGAGACCAAGATGTTGCTAAATATTCTATAATGCGTGATATAATTTCCCACAACCACAATATCGCCTGATTACAAATATGAGTCTAAGGCCCCCTCTGAAACTCCCAGGATTCCTTCTGAAACCCCCGAAGCTTCTCCCTTGCATGGCGCAGGGTGGAGGTGGGGAAGGCGAGAGCGATGTCTCAGCTGTCATCATTGATCAGGCTGCTATAGGGCCACTAGCAGTTGGCAGTGGCAGCTTCTAGGAAAGCGTTACTGTCTTCAAGGGGCCCAGAGGGCAGCCTGACTGGCTGTGTGCTCTGGAAACCGGTACTTAACTTCCCTGTGTCTTCTCTGGCTCCGGGAGGAAATTCAATTACACGGGAAGAGCTGAGTCTTGCAGGCCTCCCTCTTAATCACCAGCCAGATGAACAGTGGTTCCAGGACCAGGCAGGCAGCCTGGCTTTGACCTCATTAACTGAGTCCTGTTAGTTTCCACAGTCCTGGCCAGAAGGTCTCGGGCCTGAAGCACAGGTGGTCAGGCTTGCTGTCAGCAGGAGTTCCACCTGAGGACCCTCCCTGGGGCCATATTTGGCCACAGTAGGGTGTTGCGCAAGGCATTGTACATGCATACAGTTCTGTACTGCACACATGTACAGGCTAAGGAAACGGAGACACAGAGTCATGGGGCAGTTTTTCCAAAGATGCACAGTAACATGACTGCATTCTAAGCCTGCCTGGATTGACTCTAAAACCCATAATTCTGTAAAAGGCTTGGAGGTACCAGAATGTGTCTACAGTATATTTCTGCAACATGTTCACCCAAGAGCACGTGTCAGGGCATCGTAGAGAATCAACACCCACTCTCCACAGGACAGAAGGGCTCCTCAGCACAGGAGGCTTTAGCGGGACTCTGGCCCCTACAATTTGGCCTGTTGGAAAAAGTGACATCTTGAGCTATTGATCTCTCAGAGAAGTGCCTTTGTGGTGTGATGTGTGATGTGTGTGTGTGTGTGTGTGTGTGTGTGTGTGTGTGTGTGTGTGCACCCTGGCTCCTGACAGATTTTCTTCACCTGTATGATGCACTGGGCTTTCCAAATATCCCTAAAACTTTAGAACCATTTCCATTTTCACCCTGGGCCTTCCGGAACCTTACCACCTCCTCCGCTGGGAGGTGGAGTTTACACACTTGCTCCTTGAGACCGCTTTTGGCAGGAGAGATGCCCACTGACTTTGAACACTGCCCGCCATGATGTAAGGAAGCCCAAGCTGCGCATCGGTGACCTGAAGATGTACCAACTCCAGCAGCCTGCATCCCTCACTCTCCAGGCTGCATGCAACAGACACAAGGTACCCCCGATCAGCCATACCCAACCGGCAACTCTGTGTGTCAAATGATTTCTGTTATTATCATAAGCCAGTAAAGCTCTGTAATATAGTGGTTGTAACTGGGAAACCCTGCACCATGGCATTCCTGGGCATGCGCATCATGGCCCATACAGGTCTGGGCTTTGCTCATGAAACCTGACATCAGCTCAAGACTTCACCAGCAGAAGGTGGCCTTTTTGAACATCAGGTCCCTACAGAGCATCTAACTGTTTTTCGCAAGGACACCTGCCTCCCTGCTCACACTGACTTAAATTCCTGGAACATTTTCTGGGTAGTAGATAAAACCTCTTTGAAAAAGAAATCCCATTCATTTTTCCTGATTCTGTTGTGTGTAGAATTAACCTAGTTTCTTTCTATTGTTTTGGGTCTCTTGGGGCTGTCCCTTTGGTGTAGCTAAAATGTCACCATTATTTTGATCTTTCACCTTAGAAGAAAGTTCTTGGACTCTTCTGTGTTGCTGGCTACCACATCCTCAGCAGGTCTGTGGCAGCAGCTGACTCTGACCCTGCGAGGTAGACTCTGAAGCTCTCAGCAGCTCGTGGGTGCTACCCGCATTCTAGAAAGGGCAGTTTAATCGGGCCCTGAGAGCTGGCTTCTGGAAGAGAACAGTCACTGTCTGCAACTGGAACCCATGATGAGGACCTCTTATTGCCCAAAGGACACAGCCCAAAGGACTCCTTGTGTCTGGGAGTCCAGCCCAGTCAGCCACCTACCATGGCGCTCTTTACTTTCTGGGTCTGCAGAGTGGTGACCAGTGGCTGCATCGCATTTCAAAACATTTCATTCAGGGCTGGGCATGGTGGTGCACGCCCTTTAATCCCAGCACTCAGGAGGCAGATGCAGGGTTTGAGGCCAGCCTGGTCTACAAAGGGAGTCCAGGACAGCCAAGGCTACACAGAGAAACCTGTTTCAAAACAAACAAACAAACAAACAACAACAACAACAAAAAACCCAAAAACCAAACCAACCAACCAACCAAAAACAAAAAAGCATTCCTATCAGCTTCAGGGGAGACCCTAAGCTCACAAAGCAGTCATCCTCCAGTCTCATCCCATGCCACAGAAGCAGTCCTCTTACTCTCTGTCTATACGTGTTCCTGTTCTGGGCATTATAAGGAGAGTCATGGAACATGTGCCTTGTGTGTCCTGCTTCTTTACTTAGCAAGACAGCTTTGAGGCCCATCCACATTACAGCATCCCTTTCCAGCTCTGGCCAGTCAGACTCAGTGACCCTGGTGGGTGACGGTTCTGACTACCTGCCCTCTGCTCTGGGATCCTTAGCTTATTCTCTCCTGGACCCCTTGCCTTTCACCCTGCACAGAACCCAGCCCATTAGAGTGAAAGGTGAGATGTGGGCCACACCCAGCTCTAGGTTTAGGCAGGTCTCTCTTGGGCAGGGGTGTGTGTTGCCCAAGGCAGGTGGGGTGATGTCTGCTTAGACTTCCTGAGGTGTCTATTTGACAAGGAAAGGATGTAATGGGAGAGAGAGGTGCATCCATAAGAGAAGAGCGAGCAGCAGGGGTTTAATACCCTCCCCTGTGTCTGCTTCCCATTGCTCTCACGCCCCTCTTCTCTTTCCCCCACGTGCTTCTTTTAAGTGGCTCTTCCTGCTCAGAGTAAAAGCCAAGGCCTCCAAAGTTCTCCTTTTATTTCTCTCCCCCCCCCCTTCTTATCTTGTTGCTGTTTCTTGAATGCCCTGGGCCTGAGCCTGCCACAGGATCTTTGCAACTGCTGTTTCTGTTCTGCGTCCAGATCTTTCCACGCTGCCTCCTCATTGACTTCAGTCAGTATCATCTCTGCCACCTTCAGATTCCAACACTTCCTCCTGTCCTTCTATTAACTTGTCTTGCCCCGAGTACCAATCGCTAGCCAGCTAGCATGCGTGTGTGTGTGTGTGTGTGTGTGTGTGTGTGTGTGTGTGTGGTGTGTGGTATGTGTGTGGTGTGTGTGTGTGTGTGGTGTGTGTGGTGTGTGTGTGTGTGTGTGTGGTGTGTGTGGTGTGTGTGGTATGTGTGTGGTGTGTGTGTGGTGTGTGTGGTATGTGTATGGTATGTGTGTGTGTGGTGTGTGTGTGGGGTGTGTGTGTGTGGTGTGTGTGTGTGGTGTGTGTGGTGTGTATGTGCTGTGTGTGTGTGTGTGGTATGTGGTGTGGGGTGTGTGTGTGTGTGTGGTGTGTGTGTGGTATGTGGTGTGGTGTGTGTGGTGTTTGTGTGTGTGGTATGTGGTGTGGTGTGTGTGTGTGTGTGGTGTGGTGTGTGTGTGGTATGTGTGTGGTGTGTGTGGTGTGTGTGTGGTGTGTGTGGTGTGTGTGTGTGTGTGTGTGGTGTGTGTGTGTGTGTGTGTGTGGTATGTGTATGGTGTGTGGTGTGTGTGTGTGTGTGTGTGTGTGTGTATTGAAGAAAAGGGAGTCACAGGGATGCTTTTGAGGTCTTCCCCTGTGACATTATGGACAGTCCCTAGTTTGCCCCAGATTCCGGAGGCAATACAGTTCTCTCTGAAACAGAAGCACAGCTGTTCTGTGTCCTTCTGTTTTATTTCACTGGTGGACACTGGTTTTCAACCTCGGCTGCACCTTAGCCTCACTGGAGACCTTCATAAAATGCTGGTGTGCAGGCATTTCCCACAGCAGGAAGTGGGGGTCTGGGCATGGAATCAGGCCATCAGTATGGCTCAGAGGTCTTGCATGGGATGCTTGGCAGCCAGGGCTGCTCTTCAGGTCTTTCCTGAGGATTGAAATATTTTACTGGGAATTAAGTGAAATTGCCCTGAACTTGGACTCTGGAGGACTTGGCACTAGAGTTCTGCCATCCTTTGACCTTGAACAGGTTCTGGGGGACCTTTCTGATCCTGAGTCTGTTCCTTGGGAAGGTGAAGATAATTACGCCTTCTCACCTGCAGCAGGCCGGTGGTTGCAAATCTCGAAGGGCTGTACAAATACCAAAAAGGGAATTACATGTGCTAGTCTTGTGTAGAGACCACTAATGGGCGCATTCTCACAGTAAGGTTGTATTGAAAAAGAAGCCAAGGGCTCTGCTCCGAGTCGGCTTTTCAAAATTTACTCACGCTAGAAAACAACCATGCTGTGATTCCAGGATCGGACACTAGGTGGCAGAAGCTCCATGGCACAGCCACTAACTTGGGGGTGGGTGCCGTGTGTGTATGTGATAATTTTCTGCCTTCCTTTGGTTAAAGTACAATTATTTATGGAAAGAATCATCTTTAAAAAAAAATCAAGATTAGAGGTCATACACCCTTCTTACACTATCCACACACAGTCGGTTGGCGGATCCCGTATTTTCTAAGGCTCTTCTTTCGTTTTTCCTCTCAATATTTCTAGGCATTGTAATCAAAATCCTCTCTGGCCCGGCAGACTCAGATGTAAGCACAGCATCAAAAAGCTTTGTGTCTGGCAAGGAACCAGGAAGGAGGCCTCTTCGGCTCCTCTGCAGACTTAATTAGCTCCAAGCTGTTCTTTTCTGTCGTTGCAGGCTCTGCCAACCTCCTCTGGGCTTTCCGGGGGGTGGTAGTGGGGTGGGGAGGTGGTTTCACATTTCTGCCTTGCCTCTCACCCTTTGAGTGGGCCGACTCTTTGCAAGTCACTTTAGGGAGCTGTAGATGTCATGGAGGGTAATTGTAAAAGCTGACTGACAATTAAGGAAGCAGAGACTTCTAACTGAAGGAGACCCAACCGCCGACCCTGTGTCTTAGGTTTTCTTATAGGACTAAGACTGTTTTCTGAGTTTTCCCCTCCTCTCTTTCTATGCTGTTTGAAAACAGCTCTGAAATGTGGATATCTACATGTTAGGACTCAGCTGATGTCAGGACATGCCAACGCTTCAGAGCAGCACACGCGAGAGGCTGTGTCTTGACAGGTAGCTTCGTGTTGAGCACACACAGACCTCTGTGAGACAGAAAGCTGGCTCTGCAGCAGCTCCGGTCATGTGACTGTTACTCCTAGCCCCAGAGAGCAGAAATAAAGTAACAGGGGTCCCACTCATCCTATCATCCCACTAGCACCCTGGGTCCCCAGCTGCCCAGTTTTTGGGTTTATGGAGAGTGAAGGGTGGGTTTTCTAGATAAGGTATTGAGGATGAAATGTAAGAAAGAGGCCAATGGACAAATTCCTGGTGAAGGGGAGTGGCGAGAAGTCATCCTGGGTCACGTTGAGAGGAAGAGCTTTCGTGGTCTTGGTGACCAGATGAAGCAGGTGGACTGAGAGAAGGTGGGTTGTACAGTGTTGGCTTCCAGAACAAGATCCCTACTGTGGCCTTTTGTCAGGTCTCCTATTCTTGGATGCAATGTCCTGGAGTAACTCAATCCTCATGTTTCTCCCTGTTTCACTCACCATCCTCTTTGCTTCCTTCTAGAACCTTCATTTTCACCTCTAAGGAATCCTTCTTTCCCAGAGGCACTACTTCCTCTTGCCCTTTGTAGACTGTGATGGCCTGTTTGACTCAATCCTAAGTCAAGCACACTTCTTCCCCGGTCTGTTGCCAATCTTTATAGCAGGGCAAACAGTATAGGTAGTGGACGCAAAGTCAGGTCACGGTTCGTATTCTAAGGCGTTCGAGTGAAAGGCACCTGCCTGTAGCAGATGTTTAGGGCAAGGTAGGCCAGCTTTGTTTGTGTCATTCACAGTGAACCGCTGGGGAGCAGCCTTGACCGTCCCACTTCCAGACCTCTATGCACCCTGTTTGCTCTGCTAAGGCTACTCTTTCCTCCATTGCTTTTTTATGTCTCCAAATATTTCCTTTTACAAGGTACATAGTTTATGCCTTCATCCTGGAAGTCTCAAAGTTATTTGTTGGCAATTGGCAAACATCATTCAAATCGCGAATGACATCTGGTGAATTGTTACAATAGAGTTTGCCCCTGATCATCTGCACTTCCCTGTGCCCAGGCCTTCTGCCTAGCCGTCTGACATGCTTCGATCATCTGAACAAGAAACAAGATGCAAGCAGAACATGGGGGTAAAAAAGACATATATTATATATGTTCTTGCCTTCACTTGCTGATCTCAGAAAACAGCAACTACCATGTCAAAAGCTTGGGCCAGTCTCCTGGTTGACCAGAAACACAGGAGCTGATTGTCCCCTCACTCTGGTCAGCAGCTGGCCAATCGGCAGACACAGGGCAAGAGCACTGATCAGGTGGGGGGGGGGGTGGCACATGCCTTTCATCCCATTACTCAGGAGGCAGAGGCAGGAGGATCTCTGTGAGTTCAAGGCCAGCCTGGTCTGCAAAGCAAGTTCAGGACAGCCAAGGTAGGTGTCCCAGTACTTAACTGAGAGGCACAAGGGAGTCCATTGGACGTGGCTCAGCCCATCTCACACCAGAGCTCCTCAAGATGCAGAATCATGAACATAAGAGACAGTCCGTGACTTAGGCTGCTTTGTCCTGGAGTGGTTTGTCGGACAACAGAAGCCAACAGAGGACTGAATCACTAGAAGCAAAAGTAGCTGGAATGTTAAAACTGTGGGAAAACTGGATTTTCTTAGTTAGCTTTAGTGGTTCTCAACCTGTGGGTCGTGACCCCTATGGAGTCAAATGATCCTTTCACAGGGGTCACCTAAGACCATTGGAAAGCATAGATCTTTACGTTATGGTTTATAACAGTACTAAGATTACAGTTATGAAGTAACAATGAAATAATTTTATGAGGAGCTATGCTAAATGGTCACAGCATTAGGAAGGTTAAGGGTCACCTGAGAAGGGAGTCTCAAGTGAGGTAATTCCCAGATCAGCTTGGCCTGTGGCTAAATCTGTGGGGGATTGACTTGGCTGTTAACTGGTGGGGGGGGGGGCGGAGTCCAGCCTTCTGTAGGTGGCACTGTTTCCTGGGCTACTATAAGATAGCTAAGCACAAGCCTTCAAGCTATCAAGTCCCGTTCCTCCATAGTTTCCACTTCAAGTTTATGATGGACTGTGACCCGGCAGCTGAAATAAACCCTTCCCTCCCCCTTGTTGCTTTTGGTCATGTGAGTGTTTTGTCATAGCAACTGGGAGGAAACTGGAACATAAATTTTTATAATTATTTGTGGGAAAAAGAATACATAAATATGGTTGTGAGGTGACGTGTAAAACTGACTAATATGCAAGAAATAAATGGGCATCACTAGCCAGCATAGTGTGATTCTATCTCAAAAAACAAAAACAAATGAATATAAAAAGGAAGCAACCTTTGGAGCTGTCTTCTGTCACAGACTTAGGTGACAACATGCAGAAATGGAAGAACAAGTTATTGTTAGAGTGCCAGGGAACTCAGAAGTGTTGTTTTGTCAAATATAACAGACAATGCACATTCAAAAACAAAGGGAAAAAAAACCTCCAAGTGTGCAAACTCATCAAGTTCATTTACTAATGGAAAATATCATTTTTATCACATAGCCATAATCATTTGACCTTTTCAGGACAAACTATCCACACACACACACACACACACACACACACACACACACACACACACGCACATGCACACAATCAAGGATAAAATGATCACTAGGAACCAACTTCTTCCATGGTCAGGAAAAAAAAAAATCTGTCGAACTTATACCTGTTAACTCCCAATTTTATGACTTTTCCCTAGGCCAGACTTTTCTAAAACCAAGCTGTATGCCATAAAGTCTGATGACCTGAGTTGAGACCTTTGGAAATAATCTGGTAAGGTCTGTTTGGTCTCAGAGGCCCTCTGGGCTACGCAGTCTTCTCCAGACATATTATCCCAGCCTGTTCGTAAGCCGTGAACGCCTGTTTGTGGACTCTCAGCTGCCTCAGAACCTACTTTAGGCTAGGGATGTTTGTTACTCATCAGTGAGTCCTACACTTTACCACAGTATAAACATTTGCTTAATGAGTGTTATGGGTATATTATTTACTGATGTAGCCAACACCAGAGTTTTCCATATTTGGTAGTAACATTTCTGCAGTATGTTGTCCTCCTGTGATGATGCAAAGCAATTTTGGGCAGGCTGGTCTTGGCTGCCAAGAGCTTAGTGTGTAGCCTCAGTTCTCAGCTCTGTGCCTGGGAGCAATATGGTAGGTGCAGTGGGAATATTTACACTATAGTTATGGGCAATCAAGGTTATGCTTTTGTTTTTAGGTAGTATGTATCAATACATCACGAATTTTTACTGTGTTTCTGGCCCATAGAGTAATGTTTGAGAATTGTTGACTTGGGGTCAGCCAACTGTGGCTTGAGGATCAAATACACCCTACACCCCATTGCTTGCTTTTGTGTTCCTCATAAGTTCTCTCTCTCTCTCTCTCTCTCTCTCTCTCTCTCTCTCTCTCTCTCTCTCTTTCTGGGGTATGGATGTATAGGGTGTAAACTTTTCAAAGTTTTGTAAAAAAAAAAAAGGAGGAAGAGAGAGAGGAAAGGAGGAGGCAGAGAAAGAAGATGAAGAGGCAAGGTGGGGAACAAGAGCTAACGATGCAGACTGCGACTGCCGACGTCTGGCCTTTGGGCTGACCCCTGACCTAGGTAATCTGAACTCAGGCTGCTCATCACGGAGACCTAGTCATTCATTTTGGTGTCTGCACCCCTTAATGCCTGAGGTGGGGCTTCACTCTTTCCTGTTTGAGGGTCAGGTCTCTTGGCTGCTAACCTCTCTCTCACTGATCCTTCAAACTTGTCTCTGGTCCAGTTTCTGGCTGGTCCCAGACACCATCGAGTCTTGTGTGAGAGATGTCTTAGGGCTTCCATGAATCTGAAAGTCATTGCTTCACCTGAAAATACGTGAGCAGGGAGGGTGAGGACCCCGGGGTGGGCATGACTCTGGCTGGCCATGGTCACTGGTAGCCAAGCCATGCTCTCTGTTCATTTCTCACTCCCTCCCCAGAGCTTGGAGCCCACTGAAGACACTGGACAGAAATATTTCTAGTTTGGGTTAAAGCAGGTGGGGAGAACTTGTTAATCTCTCAGGGCTGGGCCTGGAGGAGTGTTTCTGAGTCCCCTTTGAGTACACTTTGAGTCAGGGACGTCACTCTGAGTGTTCCAGGGAAGGAGGCAGAGGACTGCGGAAGATGTGCACCTCGCCTGCTTGGTTTGAGGATAGTTATAAAAAAGAATATGGCGAATTATTTTTAACCAACATCCCAGAGTCAATTACAGCTCTGGGCATTTAGGTAGAGTACACAGTCTTGGAAGACTGTCATCACTCAGGAATGTGTGACCCTTCCTAGGAACCACTTCTAAAGCCTGCAGCAAATTCTTTTGAATTTATCTTATGTTGGTAACTTTCCTTGGAAGACAGGTTACTTGGGATAAATAACGAAAATTCAGTTGGGATGAAACAGATTCTTTGAGTGGTGGGGTAAAAAGATGATAACTCATTATAAGATAAGAAGAGTAGACAATACCCATGGGCAACATAGTAACTATTGAAATTTTGGATTGTGGACTCAGGTAGTTTAGGCTCAAAGCCAGGTCTGTCGCCTGGCAGATGTGAAAATAATCTTCTTTCTTGGTTTTCTCACAGACAGAATGGGTTCATTCAAGTACTTACCTTATTATAGTAGGTTGTTGTAGAGATTAGATAAACACAGCACAACACACACACACACAAAAAACCACACACCACACTACACTAAATTCATTATTGTTACTGGGGTCCTTGTGTAGTACAGCCTGCCCTGGAAATTATTAAATAATTCTAAGCCAGGAGTGTTGGCATACCCCTGTAATCCTCATACCTCTGAGGTCAAGATAAGAAGATTACAATGCAAGACCCTCTCTCCAGAAAAAGAATTCCAGAAATGTTTTTTGGCTGAGGCAGTAACATGATTATAATCAGTCTGAAGCTCCCTTGTTGGCTGTCTTGGGGCCTCTTTTAGTCAAACGTGTTTTGTTCAGGTGAACTCTAAACCCGGGCTTCCCTCACACCACCTGGAGCACGAGCAGGCTCTGCCAATTCTGACTCCCCACACTGAGCCTAATGAAAGTGGGGAACTTGACCAGAGGCTTGTCTGTTGTCAGTGCTGAGGAAGAAGGTAGGCCCAGGGCATACATTAACCCCTTACCACCTGACAGGGAATTGGAGTAAAGGATGAGACAGCCGAGAAAGGACATAGCAATGTTGCTTTCCCTGTGGCTTACATAAAGAGACTCTTTGGGAAAGTTCGAGAAATACAAATGGCAAAGAATGAAGTTTTAAGTTTATTTTTAAAAATTAAACAGAGCTGACATTATTGGGGGTGGGGTGGACTGTGGGTCTTTGATTTGAAAGCACCAGAGTTGAGAGCCGCAGCTCTTCCACCACCCAAAGACCTTCCTTCTGCCATCCATGTTTAGTCCCGTCCTTACTCCACCCTGGCCCCTGACCCCTGACCCCTGACCCCTGACCCCTGACCCCTGGCACACACTAGCTGCTCTCTGTCACCAGAGTATCTTTTTAGCCTTGTTCTGTATCACATATGTAAACTTCAGGACTGGCTTTTTTTCCCCCCACTCATCTTAAGGCCTTTGAATGTCAATCCAAAGTATTATTTCTATCAAAAGTGCTTTGCTCCTTCTTTCTGAATAGCATGTCATTTGTAAGGCTGTACCACAGTTCCTACTGATTTTCTGTGGAAGGACATTTAGTTTGATTCTTTTTTCCTTCTGCAGTTTTAAGTACAGCCATTGTTGTAAACACTTGTGAGTTTATGTGACTGTAATTCCCCCTCACAGGGGATAAATATACAAGCATGGGATTCCCAGGATGTATGATAAGAGAATGCTTATTCGTGAGATGCTGTCAGCCCATTTCATGGCTGCTCAGTCCTCCATTTCTGCCAGCAATGGCTGAGAGTTCCAAATACTAAATATTTGCAGGCAGTGTTTTCTCTTAGGCATTCTAGTAAGTAAGTAGGGTATTTCAGGTGACTTAATACACACATCTCTAAAGGTCAATGATGATAACATATCTGTCTTCCACATAGTAAACTTTGGGGGGTGTATATTCAATTATTTTACTGATTCCAAAACTTTGTTATTTAGTTCACATTTCTTTTAAACAATACTTATTATTAGTAGTAATTAACTAAAATTATGTGTATGTGTGTCTATCTGGGCGGGAGTGTGTGCACGTAAGCGCAGGTGCCTATGGAAGCCTGAGGCGTTGGATCCCTGGGAGCTGGAGTTACAGGTGGCTGTGAGCAGCCAGCCCCATGTGGGTGCTGGGAACTGAACTCCAGTCCTCTGCAAGTGCAGTATGTGATCTTAACCACTGAGCCAACTCTCTAGGCACTAGTGCATATGTTTTTAAAAATTTTTCTGTTGTCCCGATGACTTGACTTTTTATCATTATATAACGCCCCTTCCATCCCCTGGAGATTCTCTTTGCTTTTTTTTGGTGTGTGTGTGAGGGGGTGGGGGGTCAGATCCCACTCTGTGAGTCAGGCTAGCCTTTTCGTAGGTTCTCAGAGTCCTGGGGTTACATGTGTGTGTGCCACCATGCCTAGCACATTCTCTTTGCTCTTACATTAGTCTTTCATCCTCTCAAAGCTCAGCTGGAGTTGTCCCAAAAGCTGTAGCAGGGAAGTGCCCAAAAGTGATGTGGCTCAAAGAACCCTGACAAGGAACTGGCTAAGAGTCCATGGAGGCACTAAACTATGAGTGACAGGTGACTGTAATCCCAGATTCTCCATAGGTACATGCAGATGCATGAAGATCATAAGACTGCAACCAGCTTGTGTATCTCTGTGAGACCTTGACTCAGAATTGTGTGTGTGTGTGTGTGTGTGTGTGTGTGTGTGTGTGTGTGTGCTGAGGATGTAGCTCAGGGGTAGAGCACACGTCTAGCACTCATCCACCTCTAGTATCTGGGAGGGTGCAAAACATTGGTAAGAGGAGCTACTTTACAGAGACTTTATGCCCATGATTGACAGCTAGAGAAAGGGACATGCTACTTACTAGATATGTCTTCAGTGAGGGCATCAGTATGTAGCAGTTTGAAAAAAAGTATTAATTTTGTTTGTTTGTTTGTTTGTTTGTTTTTCGAGACAAGGTCTCTCTGTGTAGCCTTGGCTGTCCTGGAGTCACTTTGTAGACCAGACTGGCCTCGAACTCAGCGATCCGACTGTCTCTGCCTCCTGAGTGTTGGGATTAAAGGCATGAGCCACCATGCCCGACAAAATTATTAATTTTTATTGTTATCAGCAACAGCATTATCGATGTGTGGGGGTGCTGGGTATGTGGGTTAGGCATGTGCCACGGAGTGCGTGTGGAAGTCAGAGGGCATCTTTGTGGAACTGGGTCTCTCCTGCCACCTTTACACGGGCTCCTGGCTCATACAGCAAGCCCCTTTACCTGCAAAGTCAACTTGCCAGGCTCAGTGTGGAGTTTTTATGAGGAGTTAAGGATTATTGGGTCAAGGCCGAGTCCCCTACCACCCCCCCCCCCACCTTCCCACCCTCTCCCTGTTCCTCAGCTTTGGGCAAATGTTTTACCACTTTTATCAGAACTTGGGGCGTTGAAAGCTCTGGCATGGGAGTTAAGCTGTTTGGGGAAACTGTGTAGCTGGCCAAGTCAAAGAGTAGAGCTGTTAAACCACCCTGAGATTGTACTCAGGAAACAGAAAGTGGGGGGGTGGGGGGGGGGAACCGGGCTCCCTCTATCCGTTAATGCAGCCTCCACCTTTCTTTCGGTTATGTTTGCATAGCCTATGTTTCCCCACTCATTTGCTTTCAACATACCGACATCGTTATATTTGAAAGGAGTTTCTTGTAGATAACATATAACTGGGCAGCTGAAAATATTCCACCTGTATAATCTCTGTCTTGTAATTTGTGTGTTGGAGTCAGGCCGATCATCTTATGGTTTGTTTTCCCTTTGTCCTTTGTTCTGCTGTGTTCTCTCCCTCTCCCTCTCCTCTCCTCTCTCTCCCTCTCTCTCTCTCTCTCTCTCTCTCTCTCTCTCTCTCCCTTCTCCCTCTCCTCTCCCTCTCTCTCTCTCTCTCTCTCTCTCTGTCTCTTCCTCTCCCTGTCTCTGTCTCTCTGTCTCTCTCTCTCTCTCTCTCTCTCTCTGTGTGTGTGTGTGTGTGTGTGTGTGTGTGTGTCTCTGTCTCTCTGTCTCTCTCTCTTTCTGTGTGTGTGTGTCTGTGTCTGTGTATTTTTCCCCCCATTGGTGGTTGCCTTCCAGGGTACAATGTAAACATTGTGTTCCCTTGTTCTTTATTAATTTAGGAATGAGGACATTTCATCACTCTACACAGGTGCCCTTGCTCCCCGCTCCCCCACCATGCTGGGGTGGTCTTAGGTCTCACACCCACGTACATCAAACACATCCCCAAAGGCTTGAGCTATTTCGAATAAATTTTGTCTCCTCAGTTTCTGTTATGTTGTTGTTACGTCACATTGAGCCATGAGCAAATATGTGGCTATAAATAAGATGCACAAATGTGCAAACATGCTTAACATTTATTTTATTTCATATGTATAAGTGTTTTGCCTACATAGAGACATGTGTACCATGTGTGTGGCTGGTGCTTATAGACGACAGAAGAGGATGTTGGATCCCCTGGAAGTGGAGTTACAGGTGGTTGTGAGCTGCCATGTGGGTGCTGAAAACCGAACCCGAGTCCTCTGCAAGCACAGCTAGTGATCTTAGGCACTGAGCTATCTCTCCAGCTCCTTTAGGGCAGATTTTAATGACACGGGTGCCTGGAGTGTGTGTCAACAGTAAGATGCTGTCTTTTTACAACTGTTTTTGAGTCTTCATTAGCAGAAAGGGGAGATCTTAGAGAAGCAGGGGAAATGTGTGCAGTGCAGGAGAAATGTGGGCAATGGGGTATTGGTGGGGAGAGACTGGGGAGGTGCCTGCAAAGGTTGCAGACTGAGGGGAGAGAGGGTTTGAGAGACAGGCTCTTTTTGGTTGCCCTCTATTGAAACTTAAAGAGTATCAAAAGAAAAGCAGAAAGGTGTTTGGGTGACTCAGTTTGATCCCTGTCTAAAAGCCACGAGACCCTTATAAGAGTCACCTCACAGTGACCTTGGCCTTCATTTCCTTAGCAGACAGTGTACATGAGGGAACACACATACTTTTTGTCCAGTGGTAACTGTTCTAGCCATGAAAGTCACCCTGTGTATAGTTTGTGCCCCTGTAGACATATCAAAATAGCTTGTTTTACTCTTAAAGAAAAGAGAGAGCAAGACTCGGGAACTTTCCCTTACTTGTGGCTGTCAGCTTGATGCGCCTCACTTACCAGACGGCTGTGGCATGGGTTTGCTGCTGCCTGCAGATTCCACCTCGGCTGTCAACTGTGTGGTGGGTAGGTAGGTAGATCCACGGACAGGTATTGAATGGAGATTTTGTTTCTGATGATTCCAAATGGAGAGAAATGCTCACTAATTGAATTTTCCCACTCTTACATCTCCACAAAGGCAGGTAGTTATCTTAGACATGCCCAAGACACGCACTTCCCCTCCTCTCCATAGTTTCTTTTTTTCTTTCTCTTAAAAGATTTAAAAAAAAGTGTGTGTGTGTGTGTGTGTGTGTGTGTGTGTGTGTGTGTGTGTGTTTCACATGCACACCTGCAGGAAGTGCTCTTAACTGTTAAGTCACCTCTCCAGCTCTAGATATCCCTTTCTTTAATTGCTTTTGATGGGGTTGGAGAGATGGGCTCAATGCTCAAGAGCACTGGCCTCCCTTCTAGAGGACGCAAGTTCGATTCTCAGCTCCCACATGGGCATTCCAATCATCTAGAATTCCAGTTCCAAGGGCATCTGAAGCCCTTGCTGGGCCTCCATTGACACTGTACACACACATTGTACACATACAACCACTCTGAGAAACTCATAAAAGAAAATAAATTAATATTTAAAAATTGCTTTTGTTGATTGGGCATTTTATCGCAGCAACAAGACAAGTAGCCAAGTGAGCTCATTCTTTGCATTCATTGTGTGACCTTTTTAGCATTTGTAAAATGTTCAGTATGTCTCCTTTCTCATTCTGTAAATTGATCCTTTTATTCCATTTTTTCCTTACGAGTCTATCTTTATCAGTCTATCAAAGGTTTAATATTTGGGTATCTTGACTTCACCTCTTCGTTTTTTATATAGTAGTTACTTTGTGTATTTTGTTGCTCGTGTTGGCTGAAGCTGGTGCCTGAGCTCACATTCAAATTCAAACTCTTTGATTTGGGTGTAGCTGGAATTGCTAGGTGGAGCTTATTAAAATACAGATGGTCTGCCTGGCAGTGTGAGGCATGTGAGGTCCCCTGGCCACTATGTCTCAAGTGCTGACTTTAGACTCCCTTTCACCTTTCACCCATGTCTACCTGTGCTTTATGGATCTCAGAGTGTTCTGGCATCAGATTTCCTGGGTCCGGTCCCATCTCTCCTTGTCACTAACTGCACACCAGGGCAAGTTCCTGAACATCTCTGGATCATCTATCATAACTTTTCAAGGTTATGATAAGTATGAAAGGAGATAAAGCACAGAAAGCGCTGACACATGACAAAAAGCTCACCAGAGGCCGCTTATCACTGCATTGTGTTAGCGTGCCTGATAGCTCCAAGAGCCCATTTTACAGAGAGACACGGAAAGGGGCCTGTAGTGACAGTCAGTTGGCCAGCAAGTTGTATCTAGGTCTCACCTCTAGTCCAGAACTTTCTCTATCTCAGTTGACTGATAGCTATGTGGTTACCAGGCAAGTGTGTGTGTGTGTGTGTGTGTGTGTGTGTGTGTGTGTGTGAGAGAGAGAGAGAGAGAGAGAGAAAGAGAGAGAGAGAGAGACAGAGAGACAGAGAGACAGAGAGACAGAGAGACAGAGAGAGAATGTGTGTGTTAAGAGAGGAAACTTAATCCTACCCTTTGCATGAGGTTCAAGTCTGCCACTGACTTTGCGGGCCTTACTTCTACACCGTAGGGCTTTTCATCAAGCTGGTCTTGGATTTCAATACGAATCACAGTCTCTGTAATGGGTTCGACTGACGGCTTGTGTTCTGCCTCCAACTTTCAGGGGTTCACAAATAACGTGTGACTGTGTGTGTGTGTGTGTGTGTGTGTGTGTGTGTGTGTGTGTGTGTGTGTTGGGGGTAGGGCTCCGGGTCTGTGGTGGGATTTCTTTGCTATGCCCTTCAGTGCCAAAGCCCCTTGTCTGATCGAGGGCAGCATGTTCAGAAACCCTTCCAGTGCAAAGCTGTTGATAACACAGAGGAGGGTCTGTTCCTGGACAGGTAAGTTGCAGACACACGGCCTCAAGCCGCTCAGCTCGCCCCCTGAAGCATTGCACTGAGCGGTCCATGTCGGACAACCTACCTTTCATTCCCTTTCCAGCCTGAGTTCTCCTGTGAGTGTCAGTGCTTGCGGAAAGGTGTGGTGACTTTTTTTTTTCTTCTGTGTATAACAGGGTCAAGCAAACCCTTTTCAGTGGTTATGCAATGGAGACTTTCACCGTATCAAGTAGAATGAGAGGAAATTGGGATGAAGGACAGTAAAAATGCAAATGTTATCGATTTGATGGAGAATGGCCGTGAGGGCCGAGAAGTTTGGAATTAATCGGGATTCTTTCTGGTTGGAACTGTGTTGTGAGGAGAGGGTGTGGCGACTGTGGTTTCTAGGTGTTGCTGATTATGACAGCTGGTCTAAGTTCACCTGCATAATTGACTCCTAGCATTGGCTCACATCCCTAAGAAATGAGAGCAAAGATAAGGGAGTTTCATCTCAGAAGTGAGCTTCAGTGGCCTGGTGGTAGCCTTTGTTGTCCCCATGGGGAGGCCATGTTGGCACCCAGCAGCGTAGGTACTTGAACTTGGCTGACACCTCCCAGTGGCTTCGGAGGCCAGTGTATGTTTTCAGTGGCTGTAGTTCATGGACCAGAAGTTTGAACTATGTCACCTAGCATCCTCCCATGCCTGCATCCTCTAAAGAATCTAGTGCTGGCATCAACAGTCCTGTGTGCTCAGCTCAGCAAGGTCCCTGACTATACAACTTAACCTATCAGGCTGGCTGCCCTGAGATCCCTGTCCATCTCTGGACCTTTGCTCTCACCCAAGAGAGGACAAACGAGGTGGCAGGAGGAGCAGCAAACCAGGGGCCAGGCAAAGTGGGTTTCAGGCCACCTGTGACTCATCCTCACATGGAAAACGTGAAGCTGAAATGGGAGGGATGCCTCGTTCTTTTCCAGGGGGCGTTAGACATGGCTGGGCTTGCCTGGCAACCTGACAGGTACCCACATGTGGCTGGCCGAGAATTGTTGCCTATGGTGAAATTCCTTCTCGGCTGCCGAGACTGGCCGAGGTCACTGGGCTGCAGAAAGTAAACCCAACAGGCAAAATGATGACTTGAAATGTTGGGCACAGTTTAGAAGTACTGAATACACACAAATATACTGTGTAGTGAAAGTCAACATTCAGGAGGGACAGGGAGGGTCCGGATGAGAGGAAATGTGGGCGGAGATTTAATCCAAACTCACTATAGACATGCATGAATGTTAAATAAAACTCTGAAAAAAGAAAAGATAAAGGAAAGTCAACATTCATACAAGTAAACATTTGTCTTGTTGGGGGCTGACCTCTCCCAGCTCCATGCCTGAAGGCTGCTTCTCTTCTGTCATTGAGAAGAGTTTGGTCAGACCCACCTGTGGTGCACTTCTATAAAACCAGCCATCAAGAGGCTGAGGCAGGAGGACTGTGGGTTTCAAGCCAGCCTGTGTTACATAGTGAGACCAAGTTGTTTGACAAGTGTACCAAGTGAGAGAGGGAGAAAATGAGCCCTTCTCGCACCAAGCAGGAGCAAACACTGGTCCCCAGCACTGGGTCTGTCCTCCAGGTCCACTGTCCTAGGCTTTTTGCAGGAGGAAGTGGGAAACAGCTGCCTCTAGCACTGTGGCCAAGCAGCACAGCCTTGAGATCTCTGTGATGGAGAAGGGTCCTGGGGACCAGTTTTGGGCCTTGTTTATGAGTTGCCCCTTGAGTGTTTACAGAAATGGAAGGGAAGGTGGGGGTTTGTGGAAGGGGTCAAAGTCCGGAGCTAGCTAGTGGTGGCGGGGAGAGCAGAGAGTGGTAATAAGAGCTAAGAAGCATTTTGTCTCCTGCTTTTTCTCCACACGGGCAGCCAAGAGCTGAAATCTCCGGTTTCATTTCTTCTTCACACGTCTCAAGGGATTTTTGGGGTTGTAATGCATCACTTTAAATGTTTCAAAAACACTAATGGAAATCCTAATACTTTTTTTTTTCTTTTTGCATACCCAGTTCTGGATGGCCTTGATTAATAAATCATGGGGAGACGAATTAATTATTCCATGGTGATTACAATCTGCTTCGCAGACAACATATTTTAAAACGAGAGAGATGGGGAGGGGGCAGAATAAAGGAGGATTTTGATGTGATGATGACTGGGAAACTGACACAGCACCTGAAGGATACTTCCCATCCCAGAATATCTCTCAGATGGGGACCACAGAGTACTGAGCTGCCTGGTACTGGGGTGTAGTGGGATGGGAGTCAGTGTGGGGATAGAGGAGGGCCTACATCCCTTTGTCTCCATCTCTACAGACTCTGGGAGTCATTAGCCAGTTGTGAGGAGCGCGGGGCAGAATGGGCTAGCCAGGACATGAGGTTCCCATAGCTGAAAGAGCTGCCAGGGGCTAGTTCAGCCTGGGACACAGTGTGACAGACAGCAGGCCACATTTTATGCTCCTGTGCCCAAGGGGAGTTCAGAGGACATAGAGTCATACACTGGTCATCCCTGGGGCAAACATTAAATTCCACATCAATCCGGACAGGCGTTCTCATTCCCGGAGCTCGGGCAGCCCTAACAAGTCAGGTTTACCCACCTGTACTCAGTGGTCCAAATAAAGACACATAATAGTGAAGAGCAGAAAAAAAGAGAGATATCCAACGTGGTTTCGTAGAGGAGATGAACAAAGAGGTTTAGTAACTCCCCCACTGCCCATCAAGTTCATTTTCCAGGTCCTATCATAAGTTTTTTGGTTTAAATAGAAGGCCAGAAGTGTGCACAACTAACTGATCTCCTTTACGGCATGGTCCCACCCACCACCAACGTCTCAGCTCCAGTCCCTTCTGCCCAATGGTCTGCCAAACTGTAGATCTTCCTGGAAGATGTTTCCCTTCAGTCCTTCCCTTCCCTCAGTGCTTTCCTTCTCCCAGCTTAAAGCTACTGGGAAATTCCACTTCCTTGGAGTCCAATTGTCTCAATAGTATGGCAGCCAAAGAGAAGGGCACAAGCATCTCTATAGAGCATCCCCCTCCTTCCTGTGCCATTATATTCTAGGACTTGATGAGCCTGTCCTGAGTCCACACAACACCAGACTCTTTCTTCTAGACCTGGTTGGTTATTCAACAAGTATGGGACAAGAGGAGGTGACCAACCACACTGATTTGTCCAGGACTAAGAGTTCCCAGGATGCACAGCCTTCAATACTGGAGCCAGCCTTCAATACTCCCTAAGGGAAGAGGGAATTGGGACTGCAAACTTGGCATTTCTACCAAGATCCCAGGTGAAGCCACTGCTGCTGGTCCTCAGACTGCACTATGAGAGGCACTGCCTAAGTGTTCCCAAGTAGCTTTGGAGACCAAGATCTGAAGATCATGGCCTGGAGTCTTCTTCAGATAACAGGCCCTGGGCGGGGCCAGAGTCAAGCCTCCAAGGAACTCCAGCCAGGGAAGGTAGGCACCACAGGGTTGGAGGGTGAAGGAAGAGGAGGATTGTGGGAAAGGTGGGGTCAGAAGTGAGAAGACATCAGAGCCAATGCTGTGGGGCATGCCCCAGTGGATATGGTCTGGGGCTCCCCACTATGGAGTAGGTCAGTGTCTTGGGAACAAATAAAGCTGATTAATGAAGAAAAATATTCTGCAGGACTGGGTAGTCATGGGGCAACTGGTTTGGGGAAAGAGCTAGGTAGAAAGAGCAGTGATAATCAGAGTCATCAAATGTAGTGATTATATTAATGTGTGAAATGCTGTTAGCATGTAAAATGTTAGCATCTGCATGCTGACTTGGGGAGCTTGGGGACAGCTTGGTGTGGGCGACAGGGAACAGCTGGGGGTAGGGCACAGTGGATTCTCCTTACCTCAGAAAGTTGCCAATTTCAAATGCTGAAGATGCTCCCAGTGTCTGGAGCCTGGGTGACCAGATGCAATTATTGGTTGCATAAAAGCATTTGAGGTTGTGACGTCAGAGACAGCCACTATTGGAGTCCGTCTCTTTAGTGCTTGGATATGCACAGAATGTTCCTTCACAGAGTGAACTTGAGCACCCTAGACCTGTAGTCAGATTCTGGCATTCTGAGCTTCTCACCCCAGCGTCTCTGACAAAGGGGGTTTGGCTGTTCTCTTGTTTTCTTGGCTGGCCTTCAGCCTTGTGTGCCTACTCTGCCAGGAAACTCTGGACGTCTTGGAACAGACTAGTCAACTCCTAAACAGATTCGCTTATCTGCTAGCTGGCACCGACCACTTCATTTTTTTTTTCCTGCCAGATGATCATCGTGTCTCCTGAACTGACACAGCCCCTGTGCATGCTGCATGTGGACCCAGCCGTGTGTCCTTCTCGGAGAGTGAACATGGACCCTTGATGAGGGAGGAGGCAGAGAAAACCCATAAAACAGCTCTTTCCCCATGCTTGTCTCTCTAACGCCACCATCCTCAGGGTTGGTCTTTAAGCAGGCTTTCTGGCCCTGCGTGCAGATAACATTTCTGAACCTATCTCACCCAGAGGAGAGTCAACTTGTGCTCCAGCCATGGTGGTAAGCATCCCTCATTTTCCACTACTTTGTTTCACTGGGAGCTGAGTTGAATCTAGGGAGCTTTGACAGCACTGGTTGGGAGTGAAATATCTTTCCATACAGTATGTTCATCCTCCCTGGGCCTTCTGGGTCCTGTCTCTGATAAGCCACAGGCATGTGTTTTTGTGGAGACTTGATGATCATCATCAGGCTCCTTTTAAATGGCCTTTAAAAAAAAAAAAGATCTCTTACAGTCCTAGAACCATCATGAGCCTGATGTGATGAAGGAGACTTACAGCTCTATACTTTGACTTCTACAAAAGGGAAGGGTTACTGTCTCAAGTGTCTGCCCATTTAGAAGGCTACAGAAGTCTCAAAAGGCTGATGCTGAGTCCCATTTGATTCTGGTGATTATGGTGTCACTGTCATTTATCTGCTTTTTGGTAGAGAGCACCTACAAAGTCTTGGTGTTCTCCGATGGGAGGGGATAATAAATCCAGGTGCATCAGAAAGCCCAGCTGCCTCCCCAAGAAAGTTGTCTTGTGAGGAGTGATGCAATGAGCCAAGATGGAGGCAGCTGAGACATAAGTTGGCTTAGTCTCCGCCCACCCCACCCCACCTGTGCTTTCTCCGCTCTCTTCACGCCCTGCCTGCCTGTGTGATGAGCACCTGTGCATTCAGCTCCCTGGCATCTGGGGTGACACAGGACAGCGTGGAGTCCTGCTCATTCATTCCTTGGTACTAAGCACAGCCAGGTTGGTGCCTGAGGCCTGAAGGTGCGTGACTCACTTGCCACCTGAGTATGCCTCACTTCTCCTGGCCTGTGCTGCTTGCTTGCTTGCTTGCTCGTTTCTGCCTGAGGTGCTCTATGGCTGGGGAGAAGCCAGCCGGCCATTCCCAGAGGGAAAAGGGTACTTGATTGGCAGCAGGCGTAGAGACCTGGGCTCCAAGCCTGTATCTGCTACTTTCAGCGGCTTGAACTTGGGAGAACCACCTCACATTCGGGGTTCCCTCTGTCTAAGATGAGTAGGTCTTTGGAGATCTTTGCTCTTCAGTGGGTTGCAAACACTAGTGGCACAGCTGAAATCTTAGTAGGAAGAGGCTTGGACTCTCTCCAGATTCACTGGCCCTGAAACTGCATTCAAGAAGATCCTCAGACACAGGCAGGGCATGGTGGCACGCGTCTTTAATCCCAGGACTCAAGAGGCAGAGGCGGGCGGCTCACTGTGAGTTCGAGGCCAGCCTGGTCTACAAAGGGAGTCCAAAACAGCCAAAGCTACACAGAGAAACCCTGTCCCAAAAAACAAAAACAAAAACAAAAACAAAAAAGATCCCCAGACAATTGAGGAAGTGTGCTTCGATAGTCACATAAGTCTTTAGCCCTGAGCTACTGTATCCTAAGGGTTTCAGAGCTTTGTCTCTGTTCCAGCTGTGGACTGAGCTTTGCTCCAGAGCAACTCTCCCCAATTTCCAGGTGCATGCTGTCCCCTCCCTGCAGTGGTTCTCAAAGGTAGCTACATTCCAGGAGCTCATTGTCTCTGAGCCGACCTTTTCTTCTGTGCTGTTAACCTAAGGGCTCAGGGATAAGCCCCTGGAATCTGTCATCTCAGATTGGTAGACCCTTTGCTCTCCAAGGTCAGATGCTCCACTCTGTAAGAGTGTATACGACTCAGGAGACAAGCCTTCTACGCAGATCCAGCTCGTAGGCCCCTGTACTGTCCTCACTGTGCACATCACCAGACAAAGAGCAAGAAAAAGAAAGCTGCCACTGGCATCCAGTATTCCCAGCAGTGAGGGCTTCGTGTGAGGTGGGAATCAGCCTCCGCTCAGCCAGCCTCAGAGCTTTGAGTGTGAACATCTGCTCCGGGCTGAGTGTGAGCCTAGTTTTTCCCTGTGAGTGCATACGATGCCGTTGCTGAGTGAGCGCCAGAGGCTGCTTTCGGTACCCAGCCAAAGAAACAGGGACTGGTTCCGTTTCTAGAATTAAACAGCAGTGCCGGCAGAAACAACAACAACAACAAGCAAAATACCCAGCTGTGTTGGTCTTATGAAGAAAAGTTACAAGGACTTCAGGACAGTGTCTTCCTAAGGACTCTGATTACTCGCCACATCCCTTACTGTAACAATGGCTGGACCTTAAGTAGAAAGAAAGAGGTGGCCCCTCCTGGGTAAAAGGGCAGCTCCCACACACCAATCTCCGATTGTGGTGACCAATAGGGTTACACATGAAGGAGGTCAAGGATAGGACGACAATCCTTCTTTTAACTGAAATGTTCTTACATGATGACTTTTCAGGTTCCGGAGTCCATCTTAATATTGAGGATGCAGCTGCTATCAGAGCCCAGAGGCCAGAAGAATCCAGTAGGTGCTCTGTGTTTTCCCTTGGGCGGCGGGCGGCATACTCAAAGTAGGTAAATAAATGGGAAAATAAACAGGGTCGATAAGTGGGAAGAGTGCTCTAAAGCTGAGGGTGTGAGAATGATCAGGCCTTCATGCAGACTCAGTCACATCGGGTCACATGACAACATATCCATTTCTTTATTTAGGCAGCTACCTCATACCGTAAAGGATATGAGACATCTTAAAGGAAACATGGACATCTAGGGCTTGCTATAAATACAAAGTACAAAATCAGACTGTGGGAAATATAAATTAGTGGGGCAGGTCAGTTTGGATGACAAAGCGGGACATATCTCTGTGGTTAGCCCTGGGATGGCAGTCTTCAGTAGATGTTGGAGTCAGGCTGTATCGAACTACATGTAATTTAGGCTAGAAATACAGCCTTGTCCTTGAAGCCATGGACAACACCCAGACAGCACAAGCATAGTGCTTGTCAAAAATCCCTTGAGGTTTCACTTAACCTGGAGCTCAGTATGAGCAACCCCCATGGCCTGGCTTTGTACCCAGCCGGACCTGTGTGAACAGTGCCAGCATGTTCCCCAGTAAGGAGAGTGCCCATGCGTGCACCGCTGGCTGTGCATCCGTATTGCGCTCTCCATGCTGGAATCTGCTTCTCTGTATCTCCTGGGTGGTGTGATGAAGAGGAGCCAGGGCCTCAGAGTGTAAAGTGAGTGAATGTCAAAGGGACATGGCAGCAGCACTGTATGACGCACGGGCATCTCTACTCAATTTCAATGGGCAGTTCTTTGAAAGGACTGTGACCAGCGGTTTCCTTGGCATCTAAGCCTGTAGTAGGGTGGTTCCTATGAAAGCCCCACTGGTGGAACTTCATGGCTTCTCAGTCCCCCACAAACATCTGGAGTGGTGGCAGCAGTATCAGCGGTTCAGTAGAGGGCACCAGATAGAGGCCTGGTATTCACAGTCACCTGTGGCTCTCCTTGTGGGTGATGTGACAGCTTCGTCGTTGCCACATCTGGGTCCGTCTTGGATACTATCCAAGGATGCACTGTAAAGACAGCCCATCTTGATTTGATTCTTCTGTATCAGGCAGACCTGTGCTGAAGAAAAGTAGACAAATATGGATCAGACAAGACTCAACGGTCAGGCTTGGGTCTGAATCCCCAGTGCTGTCCCTGGGTACCCATCAACTTTCCATGGACCGCTTGAAACAAATCCGAGACTCAGATTTCTTTCATCTATAAAATGGAGACCTGGGTCCTTTATTCTGACTTGGGGGCCTGGAAAATAAGGCATCGGTTCGTCTGCTTACATACAAGGTGCTTATCCAATATTAGCTCCTTAAAAACCAAGCTAATATTAGCCTCGTCCCGGGCTTTTGAGTCTACTCCCTCCCCCGTTCCCAGAAGGCCATCTCGGTTTATCACTCTCAACCCCCTTTCCCCTCCTCCACTCTCCATCTCATTCAATTTCCTGTACCCACCCCCTAGAAAGGAATCCTATGCTATCAGGCCACTGTCCTGCCTCCTTAATTTCATCACCAGACACTTTGACGCCCGCTCTGCACCCAGGCCTCGCACATCCCAACAGCCACTCCACACGCAGCTCCCATCTGATCTTTTCCAACTGTTTCCTGATAAAGGCTCATTGCTGAGACTCATCGCCTTTCCTGAGGCTTCGACATTCTGAACCAGACCATGGCCAGTCCCCACGCTGGCCATCATGTCTTCTTTTTTGTTTTGTTTGTTGTTGTTGTTGTTGTTGTTGTTGTTGTTGTTGTTGTTTTGAGACAGAGTTTCTCTGTGTAGCCTTGGTTGTCCTAGACTCACTTTGTAAACCAGGCTGGCCTCAAACTCCCAGTAATCCGCCTGCCTCTGCCTTGAATGCTGGGATTAAAGGCGTGCACCACCACTGCCCAGTTCATCATGTCTTTTGTGTGTGTCCTCTTTGCCACCGTAGTCATGGCACTCCCTTATTATTACTGGAACTTTCCCTTGGGTTGCCCGAGCTATACCCCTCATCCATCCTCTAAGCACAGGCATGGCCCACAGCTCTGACCTTGTCTCCTATCAGAAGCATCAGTGGGCAGGGGCTTGGCATACTTTTTCATAAAGGTCCAGGCAGTCAGTAGTTCAGACTTGTCAGGCTATCTGGTCTCTGGTTGAACTATTTAACCCCTCTATGACTACATGAAGCAGCCAGGGATAATAACGAAAGTCAAGGAATGAACCAAGAGCCAAGGAAGCATTGCTTACAAAGTTAAGATTTGGTCCGAGGCCAGATCTGCCAATGCCCAGTCATGTAGAAAGAGTAAAAATGGATGCACAGGGCTTCACAGTGTAGCTCCATCACTTACTGGCTTTATCACATTGTTCAAGTGGGTTAATCACTAGGCTCCTTGTCTTCGAGAGTCTTACAGTCCCTCCCCAATGTCTCCTTTCTCTCCCAATCTCTGTAGCCTCCCCCTTTCTCTCAGCCTCTTCTCCCTCCCCCATCTCATCCATAGCCATGGCTTCAGCTCTGCATCCAGCCAGCTCCACATCTGATCTCTTTTCTGAGTTAAGCACTGTGCGCACTCAACCCCAGTAAGGTAGTGTTGCCCATGAGGCTCCGTTTGCACTTACAACTCTCCATTTTAAAAAAATGCATCCTTTTAGCCAGGCATGGCATCTCCTGACCTCTCTCGTTCTGGAAATGGTGGCACTTCCTGAGCGCTTGCCACAGCCTCTCCTTGAAGTAAAGCAGGGCAGACCCCTTTGTTAGGGTGACATCATGCTGCCCCTCATTGTACAGTCATCATTTTTCTCCAAGCTTTTGTTGCCCGGAGCTTGTTCTCCCCATCTCTGAGCCTTTACCTTCCAACTCATTTCATCCACATGGCTAAGCCACTCTGTCTGAAGTATGATGGGATACGGCCGTTCTCCAGTCTGTAGTGTCAACATCTCCATCCACATCAAGTGCCTGGAGTCCCACTAAGTGTTAAGAGCCTGGGCGGGCTGCACTGAAGACGCCTAAGTCCAATATATCTGTTTAGCCATCCCCAGCTCTCTGAGTCTTTAGTCTCTGCAGCTTTTCTCTTTCCAGGCAAGCCTTGCCTATGCCATCTCTAGCTGTCAAGGTTTTATCTGTTTCTCGGGAGGCCAGGCTAGACATCTGAATCCTCCCCCACCCCTGTTCCCCAGGGCCAGATACATAGCCCTCACTTCCAGCTAGGGGCTCTGTGTAAACTCCAGCTTTCAGGGCCTGTGCAAGACTGGGCTTATCTCCTGGAATGCATTTTCCTGTGTACTTTTGTGAAGCTGTGGGCCCTTGCAGTATCTCTCTCTTTACACTAGAAATCTAGGGAGAGACACGAAAGCTGCTTGGCTCTCCACACAACCCTAGCACTGTGTCTGTTCTGGGCATGGGCTTGCTGAACATTCGTGGCTGCCCTTTCACCCTGCTAACCTTGGAGCAGACACTGCAGCAGCGTGGCCAGAGAAGAGGCCACCTGCTTGAAAAAAACAATGCAGAGGAACAAGTTTCACTTTCCTGGGGTTGGGGCTATGAACTTTGTACGCCTTTTGGTCTTGATAGCAGAGTTGTGGGTGTGCTTGTTTCTGTTGGTGATAGTTTCCTGATGGGTGTGTACTAGTGTGAGCAAAGCCATGGGGTGGCATATGATTAGATTAAGGTCATGCTAGTGTACACATTGAACATCTGTGTACAATGGGGAAGGAACGTATCTATGTATGTGTAGTATGTTCATGTGTCATTGTGATGAAGGAGGCACTCCGTGTGCATGTGTGCTGGGTGTATTACTGAGTTGTAAGATGTGTGTTGGGAGAGAATATAGAGGCCAGGGAGTGTGTAAGTGTGTGTGTGTGCGTGTGTGTGTGTGTGTGTGTGTGTATGTGAGTATACTGCACGTGTGTGTAAGTGGCATGAGCACATGCACATGTGTGTGTGAGTGTACTGCACATGTGTGTAAGTGGTGTGAGCACATGCACATGTGTGTGTGTGTACTGCACATGTGTAAGTCGCATGAGCATGCGCAGGGGTGTGTGTGTGTGTGTGTATATGTATTTGGAGTGGGAGTTGTTCTAAATCCTACTAGTAACTGGACAAGAGTCTTTACCTGTACTTGTGTGGGGACTTAACTTGGGGCATACCCAAGAAGAAAAATAAATAAATAAAATAAATACATTTTTTAAAAAATGGAGCAAACAGTCCTGGAAACAGTGGCCAAGAGATAAAAATCAAAGCAAGGAGGTCTCACTTTGTACACAGTTGGGCTATAAAAATGAGCCAGTCATCTTGGAACTTTCTGGGCAGCCTTTGAGGTGTAGCACCAGCGTCCTTCTTGCCTCTGGGGAACTGGCACACTGCCGAACAAGAGCTGGCAGAGCAGCAGGGGCCACAGCTCTGTCCTAAGGTGGACCAGGAATGCGACCTCCTTAACTCTGGGGCAGGGTGGAGTGGGTCCTATCTGCCTCATCTTTCAGTCTCTCTGAAGGATGTGGGAGGTGGTGTAGCATCGGGCTTGGGACTCAGGACTGTCTGCTTCTTTCTCCTTGACCCCACTCTGATTGCCAAGAACTGGCTAAACCAGTTTCAATTTGCCATAAATCATAAATACAGTTTGAGATTATACTGGGGCCAAAGGTTGCAGAATGCAAGGGAACTGACATCCATCATCTCAGAGAGCCAATGCTGGGCACCAGAGGAAATGGTTCAGGGAAAACACTAATACGCAAGTGTAGGAACGAAGTAAAACTGCTGAAAAGCCCATGTCCCGGATGAGTAGACTGTACGTAGCACAGGCATCTGGATTCCTGCCCTCTCACTCTGCCTTGTACTCCTGCCCCCTCTAGGGATCTCTGACTTGGACCACTCTGTCAAGGGAAGACAAGTGACTTGTCCAAGGTCACAGAAGAGCATCTCGCCCACGTGAGTGAGCAGCCTCCGCAGCAGCAATGATAAGCTGTTACTGTGGCCCACTCCATTGCAGGAGGGAGGGAGATGTTGATGGCGTCCTGGTGGCTTGGAAGGCCTCCCACACACAGAGTTTGAAGACCGGAAAAGTGAAAGTGCTGTTGGAATGACTGTGTTGCATGGGGAAGACGCGCTGGAAAGCCCCAAATTTCTGAAAATCCAGCAGAGCCTGAGTAAAAGTCTGGTGTTTGGGAGCAACATCCACTCCCACTGCCACTCAAAGAAAAGAAAACACCCTACTAATACCATATATTACTTAAGAATTGACCACGCTAGAGATGTTGCTTAATGTTCGAGCACTTGCCTCTATGCACTAGGTCCTGGTTCCTGCCTCCACATCACAAATGCAGAATTGATCATAATCTTTCAGGAGTGTGTACCTGGAAGCAAAGTTCACCCATTGTGCTGGGCCAACTATGGGCATAAAGATAGAGCTTGACTGAGTGCCCTGAGCCTTGCTTAACCATTATCAGCTGCATCCTTCGAGGTCCAGGTCATCACTAATTATACTACTTCCTCTAGACAGGTATGGAGACAGGTATGGAGACAGGTATGGAGACAGGTATGGAGATAGGCAATAACTTTCCCTGCGTCACACAGATAGGAAAGAACAAAACAGGATTCAAGTCGGATGGTCTAAAACTTTGCCCACTAACTTGTAGGGGGTTTGTTTGTTTGTTTGGTTGGTTTGATTTGGTTTTTGTTTGGGTTTTTTGTTTGTTTATTTGTTTTTTGTTTTTTGTTTTTTGGTTTTTTTTTGAGACTGGGTTGCCCTGTTTTAGCCCTGGCTGTCCTGAAACTCTCTCTCTCTGTAGACCAGGCTGGCTTCACACCTGCCTCTCTGCTTCCTGAGTGCACCACCACTGTCCAGTTTTATTGAACTAAATTTTTC